>NC_138554.1:116772021-117226113 GCF_964273705.1 Natrix helvetica | reverse complement strand
CAAATCCAAAGCCAGAAGATCAACTTTCCTGTCCACCTTAAGAACAACTTCTGACAGACCTGTGGCTAAAGTGTGTAGTTTTTTATCAAGCTGATCATGTTTTTTAATGGTATCCTGAACCATTTCTTTAACCTCCTTAATTTCTTTGCGTAAAAAAGCATTTTCTTCCCTTATAAAGTCCTTGAAATCCTGATAATTTATTGTAGCACCTGGGGAAGCTTTTTGTTCCGTTGCCATAATTAATAATTCTTTCAGCCGCCTCTAGCTGTCACCATTCAATTTCCTTAGGTATTCAGCTGTAAATTAATACTTGCAAATGTTTCTTTCTAAGTTGCTCGAAGTTAAAACGTTGACATTTAAGTAGTTCAGGTTATGTAAACTGGCTTAAAGATTGTTAATAGTTAGGGTTGTTTCAGCCATTCTGCCTTTACTGCCCCGGCTATCAGCAAGTAATTAGCTTTCGTTTTCTGTAGGTTTTCAGCTATAAATCAACGCCATTTTGAATCCTTTGTTCTAAGCCCACGCCTCTCAAACTCAGCAGTAGCGTTCTTTTTAAAGATATTTTTTCCCCCCAATTAAGACTTAAAATACTTGCAAAAGTCTTGCTTCCTTCTTGAGATGTTGAGATGTTGAGATGATAAGGCTGTTCCCGGCGACTGGCTCTGCAAATTAGCAGAGGTTATCAAAAAGACAGGAGAATACAACAACTGCGAAGGGGGGCAAGCCTCGTCGCACTCCAGAGGCTATAAATCCACCTGGAGGCTACACGAGGGCTCAACCCAACAGCTGAATCTCTCCCTCATAAATTCCAAGAATTTTAGAGTGTCCGAGGTGTTAAAGATCGTAAAAAAACACCTCTAACTGTCTCTTGATCTGACAGGCTCAGAGAAAGCCTGCCATCGGCGCCAGGAAGAAACCGGAAGCCCCGTATCTTATGATTCTTGACTAATGTATCTTTTCATGTCTTTTTATGTACACTGAGAGCTTATGCACCAAAGACAAATTCCTTGTGTGTCCAATCACACTTGGCCAATAAAGAATTCTATTCTATTCTATTTATCCTTGGGGAATTGATTGGTCGCTTTAATCTCGGGCAAATAATGCAACCGAACATCATGTTGCAACCTGCACTGATGTCAGAAATGGTGGGAAATGGTTGGCTTTAAATCTTTCCTCATATAGGGAACGTGTAAATGTACTCTAGGTCTTATTTTATTGATATTTCATCATCTACTTGTGGAGTTGCCTGATATCTGCCTGATAATTAAATTTATAATATGAATATCTCTGTTTCTATAAGGGAGATAGTTTGTATTTGGCAGTGAGAGGGGTTCCTTCACGCCTACTAATACAGGTAGTCCTCGACTTAAGACAAAGACTAGTTGTAACTATTTTGGATAATGAGTATCAAGGGTGTGGTCTTGACTGAATAGATGAACAGACATGAATCAACCTTGCTATAAACAGTTGAGAAGAGAGACGGAGGTACAGTATGTTAATCTCTGATACTCTGTACTCACAGCTGGTTGTGTATCATAAAAAAGATCACTCATACAGCAGAGTGCAGCACACCAACACTTCCATGCACCTGTGTTGTAGGCACTGTATCTGATATCCCTGGGATAATTTTTGATATCTTTTTGAGTTGAGCATTCTTTGTTGTCCCATCCTGACTGCAGCTGCATAATGGAAAATTTTCCTTAGCCAGAGAAATTGTAGCAACATCTGGCAGATCATATGCAAACTAATAAGTCTTAGTAGCTACCTATCTGATATTCCAGGGAAAAAATAAAAACAAAGAGCAAATGAAGAAGCAAGTTACTCCATTATATAATTCATTGCGAAGACCTGGCTGTACAGTTCCCAAATGTTGATTGACAGCTGAGCCACGCCTATTGTTACCTGACTGGATAAGGCAGATTGGGCTAGCAATGTTTATGTAGCCTTGCCAGTATTTTTCTGATATAAGAACTTGGGGAAAACGGGGGGGTCATCTAGGAAGAAGAGGATAGAGATTCCCAAATGATGATTTTTCATACAGTTAGTATGATCAGATATGATAATCACCAGAAAGAGGACTTGATTGGAACAGTGGCTGACTAATTTGGGGATGTGATAGAAACAAGATTTTATTTATTTTATTTATTTTACCGAGCTTCTAGACCTTCTAGAGCTTCTAGCTTCTAAGATGATTAGACAATGAGATATGCAGTGTCAGGCCCAAAGAATCAGGACCACAAATTTAACTTCCAGTTAAACTGATAGTTTGTGGCTACATACATTAATCTAGTCAACTAAAGGTCAGCAGTAAATTGGTGCTAGATAAGAGCTGATGGAATTCCAGAGGGGTTGGAGTTGGGCTGCTTGTGAGAGCATAATGACTCCAAGCTCTGCATCTCCTTCTCCTACATGCAGAGACTATGAGAGCAAAGCTTTCCTTCTGTTCTCTCTGTGTTTAAAAGGTAAAGGTTCCCCTTGCACATATGTGCTAGTTTTTTGCAACTCTAGGAGGCGGTGCTCATCTTTGTTTCAAAGCCGAAGAGTCAGTGTTGTCCAAAGACGTCTCCGTGGTCATGTGGCTGGCATGACTAAATACCGAAGATACACAGAATGCTGTTACCTTCCCACCAAAGGTGGTTTTTATTTTTCTACTTGCATTTTTACATGCTTTCGAACTGCTGGGTTGGCAGAAGCTGAGAGAAGTAACAGGAGCTCACTCCGTTACACAGCAGTAGGGATTTGAACCACTGAACTGTCGACCTTTCTGATCAACAAGCTTAGCCACTGAGCCATCATGTGTTACTCTGTGTTACTCTATATTACTCTGTGTTACAACACTCTGTGTTACTCTGCCATTAAAAGCAAGTGAGCACTCCTTCAAAACTGTTTGCTAATCTTTGTGCTTCCTCTTAATGCACCCAACTTCTCTGCAAGATTTATGGAACTGCAACTCCTACATCTCATTGTCCAATTTCTGGGATAGCATGAAATAATGAGAAGTATAGTTATGCATGTCTGGAAGGCGTCAGGCTGGGATGACTGCTGTACATGAGCCTGACAACTCCTAATTCAGATAAGTTCTTCAATAATCTATTCTGCTTTATTTAGAATATGTATGAACCTGGTGACTACTCCATTTGAAATGCCTAGAGATAATTACATTTATAATTCATTCTGATATATCTATTGTCATGAATTAGCCACCATACAGATTTATTTTTCCTTCATATTCCTAGAACAGATGTTGCCCCTGTAATAACTATAATTTCATTTATGAATATTTATGTCTGTGATGGATCAGATTTTCAAATTTAATATTTAAAAAGTTAAATTGCATTATGCTCCTTCCCCAACTGAACAAAAGCAATAAAATAAAGTTGACAGGTACCTTTATGTGTGGAATACAATATAACTCATGTAATACATAGGCACTCAGTACAATAGATGTGGCAACCTCTTCTATATTACCAGCCTACAACCGTTATGCAATAGTGGTATGATCTCAACTTTACGTTCAGCCTATATTAAGTGCAGCAGCAGAATAATACAGGTAGTCCTCAACTTATGACTACAAATGAGCCCAAAATTTCTATGGCAAAGCGAAAAGAATAATAAGTGAATTTTGCCCCATTTTATGTCTTTTCTCGCCACAGTTGTTAAGCAAATCATTGCTGTTGTTAAGTTGGTAATCTGGTTGTTAAATGAATTGGTTAACTTTCCTTGTCAAAAAGTCGCAGAAGGATACTACAACTGTCATAAATATGACCCAGTTGCCAAGCATCCAAATTTTGATCATGTCACCATAGAGATACTGCAAGAGTCATAAGTCACTTGTTTTCAATGCCATTGTATTGGCTATGGATATTAGGTCTCTCCAGAGTAGGGATTTTCCATTGTTAATTTTGGATGGCTTTGTACTTCTTGAGTCAAGTTAGATGTGCAATTGTGGGACTTCTTGTACTGACAAGCTCCTGTTCGATGATCAGGTGGCAGCAGGGGTGGTTTCTAGCTGGCGTTACTGCCTGTTCACACATGCGTGCGCATGGCACACATGAATGCGCCATTCAATATAAATTTTTCTGTGCATGCTCAGAACTCCAAAACAAGATGGCGGCAGTGACTATGGTTACTGGGGAACCGGTTCGGAGGCAGGGCCAGCCTGGGTTGCTGCTGGTTCTGCGCCCAGCTGGCATACCACTACTGGTTTGACCGAACTGGTAGGAACTTGCGGGTGCTTGCGGGATCGCATCCTACCACACACTTCCCTGCGACCGATTCGCTCTCACAGGGAGGGGCTCCTCCGGGTGCCGTCCACTAGGCAGTGCCAACGGGCGGCACCTAGGAGTAGAGCCTTCTCTGTGATGGCCCCAACCCTCTGGAATGACCTCCCCCCCGATATCAGAACCACCACCGACTTTCTCTCCTTTCGACGAAAACTGAAGACTCACCTGTTCCGTTTAGCCGGCCTGGACCATTCATAACCTTATTATACCTCTTGGCAGATATATTTTAACTGGGTAATTTTAATTGGGTATTTTTTAGGATTGTTGATATACTGTTTTTATCTGCTTTACCTGTACAGTGTTGTATTGCCTCCTCTTCTATGTTTTTATGTTTTTATGTTTGTAGTCCATTTTATCTATTCCATTTGACTGTACACCGTCCCGAGTCCCATTGGGGAGAGGGGGCGGTATAAAAATCGAAATAAAGGTAAAGGTAAAGGTAACCTACTTCTGGGTAGCAGCTATGACCAAGAAGGCCTTTGCACAGCTTCATCTGATTCACAAATTCTTTCCTGGAACAGCTTTAGATAGTTATTCTTTAGTTACCCCATAACTGATTACAGTGACGTGCGGTGAGGTTTATGACTGGTGAGGCACTGACACAGTGCTGGGTTTCAAATATTTTTAGACTTGTGGACTTCAACTCCCAGAATTCCACAGCCAGGCATGCTCAGTTCCAATTTAAAGCGACAGCATTTGTTTTTCTCCTTTGCTCCTTCTTTCTTTTTCTTTTTCTTCTCCTTCCCCTCCTTCCTCCCTCTCTCCCTTCCTCCCCCTCTCTCAAACACACACACACACACACACACACACACACACACACACAGAAGTTGGATTGGACTATCTCTCCTACCCCTTCCCTCTCTCACTCACTCTCAAACAAACCCCCCCACACACAAAAGTTGGATTGGATATATTTTCCAGTGGCTTGAAAGCAGCTCCTCTGCCATCCCCCCCATTCCCCTGCTGCCTTTCCCAAACACCTCCACCATTGCAAATGCAGCCTGCTGTCTGGGTGGGAAATGCCTGGAACACAATAAAGCCCACCCACCACCTCCTGCTGGCAGGCTGGGGTGAGAGGAGAGGGAGAGAAACCGGAGGGGAGCCGATCCGAGCCTTCCAAAAGAAAGAGGCTGGGGGGAAGTGTGTGTACTACAGCATGGCTCTTTGCCTGGCTTCCTGCCTCCTCCTGTGGTCTCCTCAGTGCTCACTTGTGCTCTCCCTCCCCAAGTGTAGTTTGATTGCAGGCGGAGCCACGTTGCCTTTTCAAACTTGTAATCAGTGAAGCTGGGCTAGATTTTTATATAGTTTTATCCAGCTGTGTGTGTGTGAGAGAGAAATGAATGGGGGCCTGGGGAGGAAGTCACTACACTTGGGGAGGGAGAGCACCAGTGAGGAGCCCACAGGAGGAGACAGGAAGCCAGGCAAAGAGCCATGCTGTAGCACACACACCGGCCCCACAACGTGGCTCTGCCTGCAATCAAACTACTCTTGGGGAGGGAGAGCACAAGCGAGCTAGCGTCCTTCCCTCCAGCCTTTGCCCAAAGCCCTGCACAGCACCAGGAGGATGAAGTTTGAATTCCTCCCCCTCCCTCCAACCCACACGTACCTTTTCCAGCTTTTTTTAACAGTTAAGCAGAGTCATCCACGGTGAGGCAGTAACTAGCTCAGCTTTTTCCTTTTACTTTTTTTTTTCATGATGAGAGTGGTGAGGCTGTGCCTCACTTGCCTCACCTGACTGCACGTCACTGACTGATTACTACAATATGCTCTACGTGGGGCTGCCCTTGAAGATCTCTCAGAAGCTTCAACTGGATATGTATTTCATCCAGTATAGCAAGAAAGGAGAAATCAAAGCATAGAAACAAAATATTCAGAGAAAGTTCAGCAATCTAACAGTTCAGCTCTTTAGAATTAGTAATAAGTATAAGTATCTTTATTGTCATTGTACTTAAATACAACGAAATTGGTTTTAACCTCACTGGTGCAAAGTTATAACAGTTTAATAGAAGTATGACTAGATTTTTACTGTTTCAGCTGGCGCTCTGAGCCACTGTTCACATAACCATCAAACTCCTAGATGACACTGAATTGGCACTTTATCAGCTTCACCTATTTTGCAGGATTATTTCAAAAATATGGAAAAAAATATACCCTGCCCTGATTATTTTGGAGGAAAAACAGAACATAAATGTAATATAAACTAAAGCTCAATCCAGACAGAGACAGTTATTATTTATCATAGTAACTTGTTAATGAATAGGTTATGTTATTATATTTAATATTTTTACCATAGCCTTCTTAGATTTTTCCTCTAAAATGGCTTAAGAGGAAGAGGCTGGAAGAACCTGGTTAGGGATTTTAATAGAATTGATGCTTTTGACTTAATAGACTGGAATTCAATATACCATCATATTGAGAGAGGATAGAGTGAACTTGCCTGGTAACTTGAAACACCTTGGACACATTTGGAAAGTGACAGTTCACTTGAGAATCGATTATGATTTCTAAGAGAATCTGTTTCTACAACTTGCTGTGATTAAACCAGTGAGAGTACTCTATCAACTGGTTCATCCTCCCTTAACAACTTGGGTATGAATCTTTTGGATTAGCAATCCATGCTTGCTTTGATTACCTAGATCAGTGCTCACCAACTTGTGATCTGTGGTCCATGGGTGGTCGGTGAGAACATTTTGGTGGTCTGCATAAAAATCTTTACATTTTTGCATTTTTTATATTGCACTAAATCAGGGATCCTCAAACTATGGCCCTGCGCCAGATATGGCCCACCAAAGCAATTAATCCCTGTTGCTGATGGGGTCCTTCAGGCACTTAGCTTGGCTTCCTGTTTAGTAGCTCCAGCCCCTCCCTCCAGGCGCTTTAGTGAGTGGCGCAGGAAACTTCTTCAAAGACTGGCTACAAGGCAAACATTCTTGGCCATATTTAGGATTCCTAGCTGCAATGTACAGCAAAGCTAGGGTTGACCTCGGGAACTTCTCTCCGCTAACAGGTGGCCAAGATAAGTGCCTGAAGGACCCCATCCCATCATTAATTCATATTAGTGGTCCAGGGGATTTAAAAGTATGAATTTAGTGGTCCTTAGGTCTGAAGGGTTGGTGATCCCTGCCCTAGATCACTTGATTGGTGCTAGAATCTTGAAAATGTTTCTCTTATAAATGTCTTGAATTTACTATTAATCAGGAACTTTATAGGTTGTCTTTTATACTGGACCTTGATTATACTTTTGTTATTGACTTTTGTAATTGCTTTTGTGGGGTTTAGGCCCAAATTGTTTTGAATTTATCTCTATATCTTCCTTATGCAGCCTAGTAATATTCAAGTAAGAATGTTCTAGGAAAAGCTTGATATTTCATTAACCAGTGTTTTTCACATATATTTGTTCTGCTGCTTTTTTCCAATTTATATGGATTTTGCACTTTATTTCATTCTGTTGCTTAAGACTCTCAGAATTATTTGTGACAGGGCAAGTAAACAAGTACATATGAAAGACTGCTCAGAGAGTTCCTGCTCAAAATATCAATTTAGTGGTCAAACAGTCATATTTTTCATACTTAGTCACAACTATATGGTAAAGTTTTTGCCAAGGGACCTCTATAAGTTACTTCTCTTTTATCCACTACTGAGTTTCTGTGGTAAATTAAAATGCACAACTAATTTCAAAATGTCATAAGGTAAAATACGATAAACTTGGCTTCCACATCACTAGCTTGCAAATTGCTTCTAATATAAATTTCATTTGCTACCTAATGATAGGAGTGACACATTTATTGTAAGTGACAAATAATTACATTGCAAACACTGGTTGATTTTTTTAAAGCACTCATAACTTTACAGCAAGAAAACAATTATAATAATCAAAATAGGTGAATTCTAAAATGATCCAATCACTTAATTGGCTGTTAGTTTCTAGGACCAGGAAAATTACTAACATATTCATTGTTTTGGAATTATTTTGTAAAAAATGCTTGATAATTTCTTTGTGTTTTGGTGATCCATGAAATTAATGATTATTTAGAATTACATTTCTGAAACTTATTATTCACTATTTGTTATTTATTATTCCACTTAAAGATTTCTAAACACTGTGCAATGCAGAAATATAACCTGCCATTCATTAGCTACCCCAAAACAACAAACTGCAACAGATAGGAGTGAATACCAAAATACTAGTACTGTCTAAAATCACTGATAAACTGGCAAATAAAAAGAAAATTCCACCTCCCTTTAATGTAAACTAGTATTTCTGTAAATGGCATGACAGCAGAAATAATTTTAAAACTCTATTTCATGCTTCGGACAATATTCAAGTCAGCTAGGGAGAAAAGCAACCCGTGACTCCCAAGGGCTCTTTGTGAACTCTCAACTCCCTTCTGCTTCAAATGTGGTGTAATATGAAAACACACTTACCTTCATTTTTGTGGTAGCCAGTGATTAAAAGCATAGTGTAAACCCCACAAATATCACATTAAAAAAAATCATACCTCAATTCCAGCCCTACCATATATATGACATAGGTCCACCCATTTTTTAAACCTCAAGCCACGCCCCCAAGCTTAAATTAGTTCCTGGCCCTAGAAATTTTGCTAGTACTGTTTTTAATTTATACATCAGAGTACTCATAAATTTTTTAACTATTTACTGCCACCTTGTGGTCATTTTGATTATTTGCAAACCAGTTCAGTAATCCTAGATGTCCTTCAAGGACCAATAGTCTTTCAAATACAGATGGTTCAGGGCACTTTTACCTGTTATTGATCCTACTTCAGGTTTCTTTTTGTGTGCGCGGTGCAAATAACCAGATAAATACAGCTATGATAAGGATATGCATAATTAGGAGTAAGAAGGATCCCCTAATACTGTTTTTAGTAATATTGACATATAACGGTGTGTGGGAATGTCTTGGAAGATACTGGAGAGAGATGCTGCCTAGAGAACTATCAGATAAGAGAGGGCATAATACACAATTGCATAATGGGCTAAGAAAGAGGCTAAGAAGGGACCCTTCCTAAGTTCTCAGGTTGTAAAATGGGAGATAGTGGGAGAAATTTATTTTTAGACTTGCAAGATTCTGTTAACGTGGCTTCCTGTCTGGTCTGGAAAAGCTGACACAACCTGATGTCATTCCCACCTTTTGTTTGTTTGTTTGCAAAGCAATTAAAAAGCTCTGAAGTGAAAAGGATAGCCTTCCAGCTTTCTTTGTGACTGCTAAGAAAACAACAACAATGGCAGCAGCAACAACAATAATAAAATGGCCCAGTGAACTAGGATTTATAGCCCAGTTATCTTGTAACTGCTGGCACACTTAATAGTTAAGTCAGTCAAGTCAGTGATGCAATATGAACACAGCCTTCTTGTTATGGTGTTTTGCTAAAATTGAAATGGTCACCTCACTGTTTACATACTATGTGTGTTAATGTTATTCTTTTTATTTAAAAATGTAGCACACTTTTCATCAAGTATTGGTTGTTGCCAAATAAACGCACTCAACACCACAGGCTTTCTACTAGTCAGGGAAGCAACCAGAATTATTAAAACATTGCAGTGTTGCAAAACAACAAGTCATTCATGATACACTTGACTCATGCAAGGAACTCCTTTCCTTTGAAAAAATGTTTGTTTATATAAGCCTGCTTCATTTAAAAGAAAAATTGAAATATTAGCAATTTTATTCAGGCCATTTAAAAATAAATCAATAAATGTCTCCTATGTGTTTTTTCTTTTATGCTTTTGATCACTTAGTTGAAATTTAGCTTTCCATCCTGCTGTACCATTTTACAGTAATTTCATATTAGAATGACCAAGCCGATAAACCTTTCTAAACTCAGTCGATTTAAAACAAATGACCAGATGATGGCAGTCAAGAGACATAGATAGAACTATTTCTGCACAGTTACAAGGATTGGGATATTAGGCACACCATACTTGAAATCAACATCTGTTTGTAGGGGAATTGTGTGCAGTGCAGGCAGACACAGAGCCTATTTCCATTAAAGAACCATGCCAGTCTAAATGAAAGTCTTGTTCCCTTACGAGTCAGTTGCCAGATTGGACATTAGAGCAGAAAGAAGACAAAGTGGAGAAGTGTGTCTTTTAACAAAGTATTTCATTTGTTTTGGAATGAAATATTACAGCTAAGGGACAATATATGCAATCGTGGCTGATTAACCACAGTCATTTCATGGTAAATAGAATTTTATAAGAGGTATCAAAAGGATACTGAAGAAAAAAACATTTTGCAGTTGGCGCCCAAGGAGTAATACCGACATTTCAGGTAAACTGCGTTGCCAGTCAAGGCAACTTACTAATGTCATGCTTCTTCCTCAAAAAGTTTTTAGCTAGTCTGCCCTCCTCCTCTTGATCTGCTTGTTTGCCGTTGTCTGCTTCCTTGCCCATAAAATTAATCAACTCTAAAATGTTCACAGAATGTTGGAAGTGGCCTCATAAAAATGTAACCAGCTAAATTTGGATGTTAAGTTTAGAAAATGTCTGAACAGCATTTTTCAAGGCTTTGGGGCAGGTGAAACCCTTTATGAGGATTTATTGTTGTTGTTATATTGTTTATATGCTTGTCTTCAGGGCACCCATGATATCTTTTTTGTGTTTTCAGAATACAGAATTGGAAGAGACCTTGGAGTCGTCTAGTCTTAAAGAACATTAAAATTATAAGCTGCCCAGAATCTTTGGTTGGGAAATTTCTGTGTATGTATATATGTGTGTATGTGTATGTATGCATGCGTGTATATAGTATGCAGGGGTGGGCTTCAAAAAATTCAGCAACAGGTTCTCTGCCCAGTTGCTGGGTGGGTATGGCCTAGTCTGCCTTCTGCATCATGGTGGGCCCCCCATTTTCACCTTCCCCAGGATCCGGAGGCTTTCCTTGAGCCTCTGGGAGGGCGAAAACTGCCTTCCCCGGGTTATGGAGGCTCTCTGGAGGCTGGAATCTGGCCTTCTGGAACTTTAGGGAGGCCTGTTTTCACCCCTCCCTGAGCCTCTGTGTGGGCCCTGCACTTATCTCGCATCCAAAATGGGCCATGTGGATACTCCTGGGAGGGGTGGGGCGATGTGGAGTGGGCCCAGCCAGGAGTGGGATTTGGAGGTTCTCCAAACCAGCCATAACATTAGCTACAGGTTCTCCTGAACCCGGGAAAACCTGTTGCAGCCCACCTCTGTGTGTGTATGTGTATGTGTGTTGTGTGTGTGTGTGTATGTATGTATGTATGTATGTATGTATGCATGTATGTATGTATGCATGTATGAATTAACGAATGATTGAAATTTTCTAAAAGTGGGTTTGGAAATGAACAGTAGTTCTTAGAAGCTGGGGAGAGGAGGGTATGGAGAACTAAAATGCCATGTTAGAGCCACAATATCAGTGGAAAATGTTTTAAAGTTCTACCTTAATATTCTTGCCTTCAGAGCTTCAGTTCACCTGTACATGTTTTACTGAGTAGATTTATTTAAGTCTTTCTCTCTCTCCCCGAAAGAGCATACTTTACCATCTAATAGGGCTTTCTAGGACTGATTGATACTATAATCTCATTCTCCAAATCAAGTATAGGGGCCTTTGATAAAATAAAGATTTGATACCATCCCTAGTTCAATTTCATTAGAAACTGTGCTCTTCTGGGCTGCTTCAATCATAGGAGTCTGATTCATTCTCCTGTGAAGAGTCCTTAAGTAGAAGAATGACATTGATGCATGGAACTCAGAATTATAGTAATAAAAAATGCTATTCACCAACACATAAAGGTTTCCCAGTTTTCTTGAGAACTCTAGTGAAGATAACGTTACTCAGCTTAGTTTTTGATCCTCATACCTCTGATTTTATTGCACGGACTACTGCATTTATTAATATTTTTTTCAGTTTTGCATTGTATTTTGTTAGAATTCTTAATTGTACACTGCCTCATGGTTTGATGTTCATTGAGGGAGATCTGACATTAAAAGGTAAAGATAAAGGTTCCCCTCACACTAGTGCTAGTCATTCCTGACTCTAGGGGGCGGTGCTCATCGCTGTTTCAAAGCCAAAGAGCCAGCGCTGTCTGAAGATGTCTCCATGGTCATGTGGCCAGCATGACTAAATGCCGAAAGTTCATGGAACGCTGTTACCCTCCCACCAAAGGTAGTCCCTATTTTTCTACTTGCATTTTTTACATGCTTTAGAACTTCTAGGTTGGCAGAAACTGGGACAAGTAGCAGAAGCTCATTCTGTTACGCGACACTAGGGATTCAAACTGCCAAACTGCCGACCTTCTGATCAACAAGCTGAGCGTCTTAGCCACTGAGCAATCGCATCCCCTTAGATCTGACATTACAGAGGTAGAAAAAAAAATTATACATTTTGCCACATTGTTGAAAGAAAGATTTAGAAAAACAAGTTATCTTTTGTTTTCTGTCTTCTGAAAAGGAATGAGCCGAGCTGAATTTCTGAACTGGAGTAAAGATAAAAGATACATGAACATGAAATACAAGTCTGAATTAGAACTCTCTGATCTCTCCACTTAAGATTTATTTTAGAAGAATTCTACATCACATTCTTGATATCTTGCAATGATTTAGAGTGGAACTTTGGGAATGTTCTTATTACTGTGTTTCCCTGAACATAAGACAGGGTCTTATTTTCTTTTGACCCTCAAAATAAGCACTTGGCCTTATTTTCGGGGAGATATTATTTTTGAGGTGCAGGATGAGGCGAGCATGGTCACCTCATGGCTGTTGCTGTGTTGCAATATTTTCAGGGAGGTCTTATTTTCTGGGGACGGTTAATTTTAACGCATGCACTCAAAAGCCCAATTGGGCTTATTATCCAGGGACGTCTTATTTCCAGGGAAACAGGGTAGTCTATTTTTAATTTTTATATTTATATTATATTTATAGTCATTTTTAAAATTTATTTATACAAAAATAAAAATAAATCAGTCTGTCTTGCTCAGTGTCGCTTATACTGGCAATAATCTTTTTGATCTTAGGCAGATGCCTGTTTTATGTGTATAATAAATTTGCAGAGGAACTGTTTGTTTGATAAAAAACCTCTGGAAATCATTTTAAGCGGTATAGCAAGTATGTTTAAACCTTCTTGGTGGGGCAGCTGTAGGGCAAAGGAAGATTAAAAAGCTGCAGGTATATTAAATGAGTAACTGCTGTCTTTTTCTAATTGACATTCATATACACTTGCAGTCTCCAATGGTTTTCTTCATGATGAATGCAGCATTAATCATTTTGGCAGTTCTAGAATAGTTAGAGACTAAATTCTGGTTATTAATTGTCATGCTTATAGACAGGATGATTGGTGGTTGCAGTCACTGTATTGTCAAAGCTTCATAGCCAGCTATCTGAAGGTAGTTCTGAACCAGCTTTATTATCTGCATTCAAAATATTGACCATCTGCAGAGTTGTATATTAAGGGCATGGGTACTTTATTAATTCCATAGTCATAATTTATTTAGGGCAAAAAAGATATTGGGGAGAACAGAAATGTAACTAGCAGCCCTTCCTAAGGAAAGCAGAAATAAGTTTTGAGTTTCAAAAGCCTTGGGAAATTTGATAAAGAATCTTATCTATTTTTAACCATACAATTTTCTCTTAGGTACTGCTAGAATACAAAGCAGGACCTGCAGTGGAGCTGAGAGTTGAAATAGGGAAGCTGTTTTTGAAAATAATATTTAAAATATTTATTTATTTTATATTACTTTCACAATTCTCGAATACAGCTCATCTGCCTGGAACCCACACTGTAGATCAGACATTAATAGGATTGAGAAAGTCCAGAGCTATTTCATGAGTAGTCCACTCTTCTGCTCACAATAAAATCCCTTAGGCCACCAGGTTCGAAATGTTGTGCTTGGACAATCTGGAACTGCGCTGTCTGTGGTCGGACTTAAGCATAGTAGACAAAATTATCTGCTACAATGTCCTATCTGTAAATGACCACTTCAGCTTCAACCACAATAATACATGGAGAAACAATCGATGCAAAGTCAAGGTAAACTGCTCCAAACTGGATTGCAGAAAATACGACTTCAGCAACAGAGTGATCAACGCCTGGAATGCCCTACCTGATTCCATTGTTACATCCTCAAACCCTCACAGCTTCAACCTTAAACTGTCTACTGTGGACCTTACCCCATTCCTAAGAGGTCCTTAAGGGGGTGTGCATAAGCGCACCAGCTTACCATCCCTGTTCTACTGTCCCCATTTATCTGCATCTACTTCCTTGGTTCATGTTTATGTTCATACTTATACCAATTACCTTGTACATGTTTGACAAACAAACAAACATTGCTCACTTCACCATACTGTGAGCAGATCACAAGAATAACACTTCCATAAAACACCTAATGATAATAACCAGCATAGATTATAAAGTCACATGGACACTTAAACTTTTCAAATATAACTTAATGCTCAGGGGAAAAAAGAGGGCACAGTTCATTTACACTATACTTCAAAGGACTTAGCAAAAGAGGATAATTTTCACTTGCTTCCTGATGACTAAGGAGAAGGAGGAGTTTGATTGTAACCTCTAATGAAAGTATTTCCACAGGGTGGAAATTTCCATAGGATGAAAATACTGTAGAAAAAACCCCTTGCATCTCTGCTGCCACCACCAGGCCATTCAGAAAGAGACAACCGCTGGATTACCTTGTAAAAGGCGAGATGGCTCTCTTCAGTGAATTTTCATAAGAAGTGAGGATTTAGACCATAAAGCTTTGTGGCTTTTAACAAATACTTCAAAACTTTTTAGTTATCATTGGTATTTTTGCAAATTGGGGGCTTCTCTTAAACTGGGACTGGCCCAATGAATGATTTACCAGATCTGGACTGCAAAAATCAAGACAATTATAAAATGACCTCAAATAGATATAAGGAGGTGAGTAGCCAAGCACATTCTGCACCTGCTGATATACTTAATTTATTTTCAAACTTATTGCAACTAAGAATAATGGTTATAAAGTCAAGCCAAACATGAACCAATGCAGTGAGATTTTAATTAGAAAATATATTATTGTAATATGTTAAAGTAATAGTAGAAAGTGTGCTATCTGAGCTTCAAAAAACATACTGTAATAAGTTTAAAAGTAACATAGTGTTCCTATTCAGGTGAGAACATGATGATTTTCTGCAGGTGCAAATAATCTAGAATACATTACCTTGAATGGATACTTATGAATGGATAGAAGCAAGAAGTTCATCATAATTCAAAAAAGAAATGAAAATGTGGAAGAGGTTTGCATGGAATTTACATCTGATTATTTATGCTTCTCTGCAAGTTTAAAAGCATTTAAACATGTAATATGATCTTTTCATAGTGGAGAAGATGTGGCAGGTATGTCTCCCATGTACTGCTAGCCACTGATTGACAACTATAGCCCTTTCTGAACTTTATGATGATTTATTTATTGTTAAACAGGATGCGAAACAACCAATCTTTTCCTGAGATTGTGGGCATGTTCTAAAAACTTTACATTTGATATGGTTGAATTCAACTGTAGCCTGCTTGATCTCATTCTGACTCCTATCTTGAGGTCACAATTGGCTGATCTCCAGGACCGAATCTCATTGCAAAGATATATATGATCTTTCCAATAGCTCCCTATCAAAATTAAATATTTCCAGCTCTAATATATGCTTCTAATAGTTGTCATGTGCCAGAGTGCCCACAGTGTGACTATTTTGAGACCCAGGAGCAAAACGCAGTAAACAGGTTTGTCTTTCAAATAGTGGTTTATCTACAAGGAATATATACATAAATGTACTAGACAAAGTCAGAAAATCAACCATCAACTATAGCACGGAAGCACACATGGAGAGAGAGATACGCCCCAACAAAGTTTCTCTTATAATACAGTCTCTTAAAGTGGTAAAGAGTCAAATAACCCTGCTGACTTATTACTACCATTGCGTCATCATTACAGTGTTACAGTATTACAACATTATAGCAACTGGTCAGCTATTAAATCATTACCCAGACACCCTGATAACTTATTTCTGCTTACGATTTAATTTTATTGTTTAATTTATAATATATTTAATTAATTTATAAACAAAAATAATAAAATATATTAATAAATATAATAAATGCCATTTGAATGTTTTTCCTCCAAGAATTGCTTAGTGCTGAATTTTGTTTGTTGTGAATTTATGTATTTTTGCTTCATTATAAATCATTGTGAGAAGGTGATATATACAACAATATATAATAAATAGGCAAAAGTAAGCAAAAATAGAAAGAACTAGGAAAGAAAAAACAAACAAAATCCTATCTTTTAAAAAAAGTGTTTTGAATTAAAGGAACAGCTTTTAAATCATAAATTAAACCTTAACTCCTTGGTAAAATTTCAACTATATGAATAAAAAGCAGTTTAGAAAATGAATTCATATCTTCAATCCAAAGTTTTAAATCAGATGCTGCCAATTCTTTCCATCTGGATCACGCAAACTTGGCTATTGATCATCTGAAGAAAGTCCAGAATTCTTTCATACTTTGAAAGCTGTGAAATTTTTCATATATAATTTAATAATACACTTTAATATACTGATGTAACTGTATTTTTGCACCTTGAGAAGATTTTTCATTATTCTATCTCTTTAACAGCAAAGTGGTTAGAATGTACAATAACATTGATTTTTCTCAAATTAAAATATTACTTATATAAGAGTTTGTTTTACATACTGAGTGATCATTTAATATTAAAATACAGACTTTCAAGTTTTCATTTTCAAAATAGCAAGATTAAATAAAATAACAGTGAGGAAATAACTCTGAATCATTGAGAGGTTATGTATCTTACATTTAACATTAAAAGGATAATGTACCAGTAGTATTTCAACATAGAAATCTCTTTTTTTATTTCAACTTTTATTACAAGCAGTCACCCACAGCTTATAGTAGGTGTTTGGTAAAAAATGAAGTTTTAGATTCTCAGCATGCACCTTTATGTACTTCCCCACAAAACTGAACATAGTGTTAAATGGTGTTAAAATACTAGTGTTTCAACAAAAACAGTGAGAAGTCTTTGGGGAAAGCAAAAATCTAGCCAAGCTCAGCTCAGCAGGGAAAATATTTGTCCTCAAAGAAGAGTCCTTTCATTACCATCTTCAGTTCTAAATTCAACTAGCTGATTCTGGTTCGTGAGTCCAAAATTATTTGCTGCTAATTTTTTCTCCTCCTTTCCCCACCTCACCCATGGTCCTGTAAATCAGTGGTCCCGAACTTTTTTGGCACCAGAGACTGATTTCATGGAAGACATTTTTTTCACGGACTTGGGCAGGAATGGTTTCGCGCGCAACCTTGATCCCAACGTAGATGACGCTTCTCTCGCTCTCCTGATACTTGTGTGGCTTGGCTCCTAACAGACCATGGACTAGTACTGTTATGCTGGAGGTTGGAGACCTTTGCTGTAAATCATACTTTTCAATCTTCTTTTAGCCTGCTGCTACTAGAACAAGAGGCAAAATAGGCATGTTTGCTTTTATGAAGAATGGTCTCTAGATAATAAAGATAAGATTGCAAGTGTTCCATGGATCAGCTGCTGCCAAATAGTTTAGCTTTCAAACTTTCATTGTTGTATTGGCAGGATAGAATGAAAATGATGTACATAGAAGTATCGATTTATGACAATTAGGACCAGAATTTCTGCTGTTAAACAAAGCAGTTGGCAAATGAGTGAGACTTGATTTTATGACCTTGTTTTTCAGAGTTGTAAGTTAATCACAGACAGTTGTTAAGCAAATCTGGCCACCCCTATTGTTGGAAGATAGATAGAAAGGTCATAAATAGCAATAATTGACCATGTCTACGACAACTTGCTGTGACCAATTCACTACAGCTAACTCACCACAGCCAACTTGCTGTGATAAACCTATGGCCAATTCATCAGGGACAACTTGCTTTGGCAACTTGCCACAGAAAAAGTCGTCGTGGAATTATTCAATGCTGTATTAATTGCGTCATTCAATTACTTTTATTATTGGTGATCACATTTTCATTGAAATTGCTGTAACTCTTGTATTTCTGGATTGGCTTTCTTTATTTTATTATTATTGGTCAAGGTTCCATAGAAATTAATTTAACTTTTGCATTTGTTTTATTATCCTATGGCAAGTTGTGCCGCAGCGAGTCCCATTTTGGATCATGGGATGCTGCAACTGTCATAAATACATACCAGTTACCAAACAACAATTTTAACTGTGATGCTGCAACGGTTCTAAGTCACTTTTTTCAGTGCTGTTCTAACTTTGAATGCTTATTAAACAAATGGTTTTTAAATTGAGGATGTTTCAGTCTATTTTGGAGAAAAAACAAAGTTAAAATAAGATGAGATTTAAGGGACTTTCATTTAAAAAGTTTTTGATTTGTATATGACAATTATGTGAATAAGGTTTTAAAATTTTCATTATCAAATAGTTGATTTATTTTGTCCATAGACCTGATTTATGTTTCTGAGTATTTACGTAACCAGTTACATAACCACGAAGTTTTAATCCAACATAGAAATGTCAGGATTTTTTTTTCATCATTCTCATTTATTGTCACCCTCCTTTTCTTCCAATTTCATCTATGGCTACTTTAAATAAAAAAGATATAATTCACAGAGTTCATAGGCCTAATTGCTTTTGCTATCTTTTCCATCTTATCTTCTTTTTGCAGCTACAGATGTCCTTCAGAAACTCTAAGACCATCTTTTGTACTAACTTCACAAGTGGTTTTCTTAAGGTCATCCAAAACTTGGTTCGTTTCTTGAAGAAGAGAAATCATTTTCCTTCCTTGAGGCTTGAATATAATTAATTGGAAACGAAACCCCACTTATAGTTTATTCCTCATTTAGTCAGTTGATATTGAGATGTTTTATATTCTCTTTTTCTCTGAAGGAGTTTGGCTGAGATCCTGAAACAACATCCCGTTATCTCTTTCCCAACTTATTTTTTTCAGCCCATGTGGCTTTTGAATAATTTTGTCCCTTTTATGAGAGATGGGAATATTTTATATATAATGTTTCTTGGTCTTTGTACCCTTTTGAGTTTGGAATAAAAACCCTAATGTTATCCTTCTCAAGCTTGCTAGCTTAAAGATGGGTCTGTGAAGTGCAGCCAACTTCTGCGTACTGAAGGATTGTGAGATGCTGTACAGAATCCACCGGACGTGACTTCTTGGGATCCAGATGACGAAGATGATGCCAAGAAGATAGCAGAATTTCAACGATGCAACAAATGAGCATTGTGTTTAATTGGTCTAATGTTGACTGACCAACAGTTAGTTCATATTCGTGGGGAGAATTCTGCAGCAAGATGTTGGGAGAATTTGAAGAAGATATATGTACATTACACTGTAAGTGCACATATACATCTTACCCGCAAACTGTTTAGGGCACGTCTTCTGAAGGGTGGAGATATATTAGCTCATTTAAAATTTATAAAAGGAGTTTTCCAAGAGCTACATGAAAAAGAACTTATTTTCTCAGAGTTACATCAAATTTACATTTACATTTACATTTACAACCATGATTCATGGGTTGTTGATAGTGGAGCATCACAGTGCATTACTAGAAATAAGAATTGTTTTATAAAAATGTTTGCCAGCAAGCAACATGTATCTTTGGCAAATGGATGGAGGGTGAAAGCATCTGGTGAAGGTATGGCAAGGTGTTCATTTGTAAATGAGCATTTATCCATGTTGTATATACCTAAACTGAAATTTAATTTGTTATCAGTAAGAGCTCTAGTTAACATTGGCTACGTAGTAAACTTTAGGGGAAATAAATGTATCATAGAAAAGGAAGGTAATAGGATTACTGCAAAATTAACAAATGGTTTATATATTATAACTGATGACCACACTGCTAATTCGGTGTATGATAATGTGAAGCCACATCATGGATGCATACATCTGCTACATAGGCGTATGGGGCAGATTAATTTCAAGATGCTGCAACAAACTGTAAAGTTGTCAGAGGGAGTGAAATTAAAACCTTGCAGTATTTAAATTGTAATGTATGTAGTAAGGAAAAGAGCAGGGTTACTCCAGAAAACAGATATAATGGGTTTAAAATGAAGGAACTTTTAGAAGTTGTTTTTGCTGATCTAATTGGACCTATAAAACCCAGTTTGGGAGGTGCCTATTATGTTTTGAGTATCATGGATCATTACTCAAGATATGGGTTCTGCTACTTAATGAAAGACAAGACAGAAACATTTCAACAATTTTTTAATTGGTTGAGATTTGTGGAAAGAAAGATAAAAGCCAAGGTTATTACTGTGGTTACTGATAATGGGACGGAGTTTACAAATTATAAGTTCCAAACTATGTTAAAAACAGCTGGTATTTAGCATAAACCTTCTGCTCCTTATAGACCTCAACATAATTTGTTTGTAGAACGAAGGGGGCAAATGTTACAAGCCATGACTAGAACCATGTTATCTGATTCAGGATTGCCTGAAACATTATGGGATGAACCCATGATGTGTGCTAATCATTTACTGAACAATGTTGTAAATGCTTCTACTGGAGAGGTACCATTTACTCGTTGGCATGATAGAAAACCTGATTTGAACTATTTGCACACATTTGGAGTTCCTGCATGGGTGCATATTCAGCACAGATCAGATTAAAGGGACAAACTCGTGCAAGGCAGTTAATATTTGTAGGTTATGATTCAAACCATAGATCTTATAGGTTCTGGGAATGTGGGACAATTAAGATCTATCACAGTGCAAATGCAAAGTTTCTGGAGCATGTTGGTTGGAACAAACTGGAAAATAATGATGAGGTAGTAATTGAAACCCGAGTAGATCAAAATAATGTATCAGGAATACCAGAAACGTGTGATGAAGGGAAGGAGGCTATTCAGGAGGAGAAAGTGATAAAGCAGGAGGACGTTCAGGATAGTCCACCAATAAGCCCTGAGTTACCCAGAAGGTCAACCCGTGTAACGCGGCCACCTGATAGGTATCAGGCATCTGTTAAGGTACCTGCTGCATACCATGAACTGAATACGTATCCAACTGAGGATAAAAAGGTAGGGCAAGCTGAAATGAACAGTGAGTTTAAGTCATTGCAGGATTTGGGAGTGCTTGACAAGGCTGGTTTACCTTCAAATAAATATGCAAGGGGACACAAACGGATATATAAGCATAAAACTGGAGTGAATGGGAATTATGTAAATCATTATTGATAAAAATTATGTAAACCCCGATGAGTTAGATGATTTTGATGCAAAAGGTTCTATGTTTGATAAGGGATGCATTATGAATTGTATCTTGAACCTACATTATGTACTGTATTGTGTGTTAAAGAAAAACATAAATCATTATTGTGATGTTTATGGATTGAGAATGTGAAGTTGTGTGTAAATACATTGACAACCCAAGAGGGGAGAATGTTAGGGATATAACCCTAGGCTTGGCTTGGCAATGTATATAAGCTATGATTACTTTACTGTTACTTTAAATGCTTAAGAGATGTAATTGGTTTGTTACATCAAGCAGCCATAAGAGGGAGCCAGAGTGGCTGTTAGCACTCTGTTTTATAAGATACTGTATTTTGAGGTATTGTGGTTTGCTACTGTTTAGCTATACTTTGTGTGTTAGATTGACTATTTTGATAACTGAATTACTGAACCGTTTATGACTTGGACTGTTAACCGGACTCTGAATACCTCTATATTTCTACATAGTAAACGACTCTATTTTTATACTATTTAGTGTCTCTATTTGCTGGTTTGTGCGTGTTATTCCATATCACTCTCGTTATGCTTCTCTGCATACTCGCTCTTCTAAGGGGAGTTTAATTACTTAACAGCCAGCTCCAAGTGGTCACTCCAGGTTTTAAGGGCAGGCTTCCTCTCATCGTTGTCCAGGGAAACCTTCCCAGTCTACTAGGCTTAGACTGGTTCGATGCCTTGGGCCTCAGCGTCGCTGGCGTGCATGCAACAGCAGGCCATGGTCAGTTCGAAGGCCTGATGAAGGAGTTTGCTGCAGTTTTTGATGGGTTGTTAGGTAACTATAAGGGAACCCCCATTAGTTTTAATTTGGACCCTCAGATCGCTCCCATCCTTCTCAAGCACAGAAGGGTCCCCCTTGCCCTGCATCCGAAAGTGGACGCTGAACTAGACAAATTGGTTGCCCAAGGGGTCTTAGACTACTCCCAATGGGAGACCCCCATCATGATTTCCCTGAAATCCGATGGCTCCATTAGATTATGTAGAGATTTTAAATATACCATAAATATGGGTCTCCAATCCAACCCCTACCCTGTCCCTGTAGTACAGGAACTGCTTCATACATTGGGGCCGGGCTCCATTTTCACCAAGCTAGACCTGCCGAAGCATACCAGCAGCTCCCTGTGGATGCTGCTGCTGTGGAGCGCAGACCATCATCACCCACAGGAGAGATTTTAGATGCCAGTGGCTCCAGTTTGGGGTCAGTGTAGCCCCGGGCATTTTCCAGAGCCTCATGGAGCGACTGCTCCATGGCATTCTGGGGGTCGTCCCGTATTTTGATGATGTGCTTATTTCCTCTAGAAACAGCACTGAACTCATGGCG
The DNA here is from genome assembly GCF_964273705.1 of Natrix helvetica. Taxonomy (NCBI): domain Eukaryota; kingdom Metazoa; phylum Chordata; class Lepidosauria; order Squamata; family Natricidae; genus Natrix; species Natrix helvetica. The sequence continues at coordinate 117,203,272 of NC_138554.1, read as the reverse complement.
CGACTGCATGCCGTCTTATCAAAGTTCCTGGAGGTGGGGTTGAAACTTAAGCCTTCAAAATGTCATATAGGGGTACACAAAGTGGAGTTCTTAGGGTATCTTATTGATGCCACAGGCATCCATCCAACCCCCTCTAAAATTGCAGCCATTAAACAGGCTCCTGTACCCAACAATAAGGCCTAATTGCAAGCTTTCCTTCACCTCCTCAATTTTTATTCTGTCTTTTTGCCCCATAAAGCATCTGTTGCAGAACTCCTGCATCGGCTTCTCGATAGTAGGGCCATGTGGAGGTGGGGTTGGAGGGAAGCAGCTGTTTTTATGGCCGTCAAGGACCTGTTAACTTCCAACGCTGTCCTCATCCAGTATTGTGACTACCTTCCCCTGATGCTCACTTGTGATGCATCTCCTTTTGGGGTGGGTGCTGTCCTGAGCCACAAGCTTCCTAATGGATCTGAGGCACCCTTGGTGTACTTTTCCAGGACCCTGCCCCTCCGGAGTGCAACTATAGCCAATTGGACAAGGAGGCATTAGCAGCAGTAGCTGGAATTAAACGATTCCACAACTACCTATACGGACATTTTTTTGAGCTAGTGACAGACACAAGCCTTTATTGGGGTTACTAGCAGGTGATAGACAAACTCCTGTGATATTATCACCTCGCATGTCCCGTTGGTCCGTCTTCCTTGCTGCTTACAATTACAAACTTGTCTATCGGCAAAGGAAGCAGGTGAGGCATACTGATGCCCTAAGCCATTGCCCCCTGCTGGCATCCGGGGATGACCTGGATCCTGACCCCCTAGTTTTACTGATAGAGGACCTACCACTTCCCTTGACAGCCACGGATGTTGCCACTCATTCGATTAGGGATGCTATTTTGGCTCAGATTTTAGACTGGGTAAGGAGGGGTTGGCCGCAGACGCCAGTTCCCTCACAGTTCCTGCCAGGCAACATGAACTGTCGGTACTAGGGGAGTGCCTGCTGTGGGGCCATAGGGTGGTCATTCCTCCTCAATTGCGGGAACCTATCCTCCACTGTTTGCACGAAGGGCATCCTGGGATAGTGAGAATGAAGGCCCTTGGCTGGAGCTACGTGTGGTGGCCTGGTTTGGATCAGGATATTGCGTAGTGGGTGACTAGGTGTCAGGAATGTCAGCAGTCCAGACCAGCTCCCCCTGCAGCAAAACCTAGGAAATGGGAGGATTCCAAGACTCCCTGGGCTAGGATCCATGTGGATTTATGCAGGGCCGTTCCATGGCCAGATGTTCCTGGTAGTGGTCGATGCATACTCAAAGTGGGTGGAAGTTGTCCTAATGTCATTGACCACTACCGAGGCTCTCATTAGGGCATTGCGAAGGATGTTCACGACTCATGGGTGCCCGGATGTCCTGGTGTCAGATAATGGCGCCCAATTGACATTTGCATCTTTCCAGATGTTCCTATTGGGTCACGATATCCGCCACTTTCTGGTGGCTCCCTACCATCCCCCCAGCAATGGCTGAACGGATGGTGCGATCTGTTAAAGAGTCCCTAGCTAGGCTAGGGCCAGGGGATTGGGAGGCACGAACTGACAGATACCTGTTAGTGCAGCACACAGTCCCATGTCCCCAAACCAGCCACAGCCCTTCAGAGCTGTTAATGGGCTGCTGCCTCTGGACTAACCTAGATCAACTTCACACCAGCTACTGCAATGACAAGCCTATTGTCAATGATAACCCTGCCAGGGGTTTTGAAATGGGGGATCTGGTTTTTGCACGGAACTATGGGGTTGAGCAGAGGTGGTTACCGGGGCGCATTCTGCAATTAACAGGTCCCTGCTCTTACAGGGTTGGCCTAGGCGATGGGCGCATTTGGCACCGCCACATTGATCAGCTGTGACCGTGGATGGACTTGACACCGACACCAGCTGATCTCTTCCCAGTTAGGCCTATAGATTCCCCGGTTACTTTGGACACCTCCGTTGAAACTCAGCGTTGCCCGTCCCGGCAGTCCGGTGTTCCAGCACCAGACTTACCTGAGCCATCAGAGTCGCATCCAGAGTCGCCGGGTGGGGAGTTAGTACAGTCGCAGGGCCCCTGGAGAAGCCTCTTCCTGCCCCTTTTACAGTGTCAGTTCCAGCCGAGCCAAGAAGATCGGACCACACACACAGGAGGCCTGCATATTTGCAAGATTACACTTGTATCTGACTGGTGGAGAGGGGTGTTATGTCCTAACCTTGGAGTCGTGGCTTCGTCTCCGAGGCTCGCCATTGGTTGAGACGCGTGTGTGTGCCAGAGCAGGAGAGTCTCTGTTCTCTGATTGGCTAACCGCAGGACGGCCTGCATATAAATTGCTATCAAGCAGGAACTGTTCTTTATCTTGGGTTCTGAGTTGCTGTTGTGTTAGTTGTTTAATAAAGCCGTGTTAGTCGGGCCTTGCCTCACCTCAGTCATTGCCACCCATCGAATTTAATACTCACCCAACTTGTTGCTGAAATTTTTGAAGCCCACCCCTGGTTTTCCCCACTTTCTCCTGGCTCCACAATCAATTGCCACATTTTCTATGGCTATTTCATTATTTCTTGTCCAATGTCCATTTCTGGCAAATCCATCAAATCTAGCTTGATATCCAAAATATAGTTTTGAACTTTTTCTAAGTTAGATGTGTTCCGTGTGCTAGAATTATATGTTTGGCTTGTTGTCTGAACTATATAAGATGTTTACTTTGGCATTTCTTTTAAACACAGTACTTATTAATTTGTTCCGACATAGCTCTTGTCCTTTCTTATTAGAGTCATGTTAGAGACTTCTTCCATTCCAGTTTTAATTCTTCCTTGTTTGATAAAGAATTTGACAGTGTCAGAGTCAATTTTACTATGATAATCTATCTTAGTTGCTTCCTTCTGGATATCTTAGTCATCAATTTATTCCTCCTGATTGCTGATGGTGTCCTGAGATTGACATAGTAGTGGTTATTTCCATTAAGCTGTAAGTCCTTTCCCATATCTCAATGTTTTACCTTTTTCTGATTTTCTAAAACATGAATTTAGCTACTGTAAGTTAAAACACAGGAATTTGCCAAATAGCAGGGTTAATGGAGTGTGTGGATAACTTTGAAGAACAAGGGTAAGAAATAATGCATATAACACAGTCAGATAAGAGATGCCCGGATCCCTCAATGGCCAGAGAAAGAAACTTAGGAAGTACCTGTCCTAATGGATCAGTTAAAAGTGATAACTGAAAATTTGTATTTTCAGACTTATAAGATTGCTGGAATTGGATATGTGCAGTTTAATGAAAAGAAGGACTAGGGGAGACATGATAGCATTGTTCCAATATCTCAGAGGTTGCCACAAAGAAGAGAGAGAGAGTCAAACTATTCCATCCAACCAATGGATGGAAACTAATCAAGAAGGGAACCAACTTAGAACCACTGAGAAATATTCTGACAGTTAGAGCAATTAATCAGTGGAATGATTTGCCTCCAGAAGTTATGAATGCTTCAACACTGGAAGTTTTTAAGAAGAGATTAGACAACCATTTGTCTGAAATGGTAAAGGGTTCCCAGCCTGAGAAAGAACTTGGACTAGAAGACTTCCAAGGTCCCTTCCAACTCCGTTATTTTGTTCTGTAATGGTTCTGTTAATATAGCCTTACAACAAAATAAAATGAGTTCATCTAATTATGTTTCCTGTCTGGTTTACATGGGATTGCTGACACTGGGTCAGGAGGAGACTGAAAAGCTTAGTGCAGTAGTCCTTGACTTACAACCATTCGTTTAGTTGATTGTTTGAAATTATAATAGCACCGAAAAAAGTGACTTATGGTTGTTTTTCATACTTATGACTATTGCAGCATCCCTGTGGTCACATGATCAAAATTTGCAAGCTTAGTAACTGGCATGTATTAATGAGGGTTGCAGTGCCTCAGGGTCACGTGATCTCTCTTTGTGACCTTCTGACAAGTAAAGCCAATGAAGAAGTCAGACTCACTTAACAATCATTAACTACTGTGGTGATTCAGTTAACAATTGTAGCAAGTTGTTGGGACAAAACACATTTAACAACTGTTTTGCTTTGCAACTGAAATTTTGGGTCAATTATGGTTGAAAGTCAAGGGTTACCTGAACACCAATTTTTCCAGTGGTTGTAAATTAAATTTACAACAAAATTAGGAGATATTACACATATATTGATGGAAACAATGTAAAGGTAAATAATAATGTATTACAATTTTAGCTTTGTCAGACAAATTGCTAATTACTTATTGGAAATATTAATAATTTATCAATTGAAAAATTGCATCATAAAATTTAGTTGGCACCCCTACTAAAAAAAATCAGATAAATTCATATCTAGGATGTCAAATCTCCATTTTACAGTAACTGGTGGGACGGTATGTGTTTTATAAGAAATACATTTCATAGGATATCTGGAAATTATAATAGGATTTTTAATTAAATTAAAAATTGTTGCTGAACTACTAAAGTGCTATCAATATATATTATTATTGTTCTTTTTAAACTAGTCAATTTGTCTCTCCCTCCCTCCCTCCCCTGAAAAATTACAATTTTGGGCATAAATATTTTCAGTATATCAATTTCTAGAAGAAAACAGATAAATAAGAATCATACATATGGAATTGTTCAGAAGAGTAAAAACGTTTTTTAAAAAAGGCTTGGAATAATTAAAAATGATTCTGAAATTGCTATAAAAAGTTTATTTTATTTGCTGCATATCTTTATGTTAGTAAGAAGATTGTGATCTATAGCAGGCAGCACACCTCTAGATAGGTTATTGCTATCAAAATGAGAGAAACGAGTTTAACAGGGAGAAAAAAGGAGAGGTTAAGAAAGTCTTAAAAATCTGATATGCTTCATGATAGTCCCTAAGATATCCATAAAAAATATTTTTCCAGAGTGATCTCCATTAATTGGAAACCACTAATATGAATCCACCTTGAAATGGCATGGTAATCAGACTGAAAAATGTGATTTACACTCCATAGGCATCCTGTCTAGTAAGACAGAGGTGAAGAAAGATAATCTGCTGTTCAGTCTTTATAATTATGTCCATATAATGTCTTAATTAACTTTGAGGGCACCTCACATTTTAGTTAGTGTATCTCTTGTGGTGCCATTAACTCTAGGGCAGAACTCAAAGTACACTTCCTAGGGAAAATTTCCCTGAACCTTCATCTCACGGAAATCATGGCAGATATTTCTGAATCAGCATTTTTTAAGAATAAGCTCAGAGGTGGAATTCTACAGATTTGGACCTGTTTGGGCGAATTGGTAGCTATGATGATCAACTGGGAGTGAATCAATTTACTCCTGTTATGCCTGGGCTCCGCAGATGTGCCGACGCAAGCCCGCTCGGGATTGGCTGGAGGCATGACAGCCAAAGCGGGAAAATAAAGCGTCCGGATTGGCTGCCTGTTTAACAGCAAGCTTATCAAAGAGCTGTCAAACGGGCTGTTATATACTGAAGTTCCCTGCCATAGACTTGCATTGCTGGCTTCTGATTGGCTAAGACGCAAGCAGCCTGCTGGCGGGAGAAATCAGCTACTTGATTGGTTAAGCATCTGACAGCTCAAATATAAAAGAGCTGTCAGCTGTTATTGCTTTGCTTTTTGCACGGGCGGCACGTTGTTGCCGATTCAGAACTGCTGTTAGCTTATTCTTCTTAATAAACTTGAGTTGTATTATATCCATGTTGCCTCAGTCCTGTCCCTCCTGTCTCCCCTCAGAACACTTCCCTTGCCCAACCGCCCTTGCGTTTTACTGAACTATATCCTCTCAGCTAAGTTGCAAGGCAGAGCGGATTGCCATGCCTCAGCTATTTTCCTCCCCAGCAGTAATGTGAAAGATAAGTTTTCTCAAAACTGCAAAGCATGCAATCACCGAACCGGTTGTTAAACTGGTAGGATCTCACCAGTAATAGACTATTTACTAGAAAACATATGTTAGGAATTGTTTTCCTTCCTTTCCTCTCCTGATAAACCAGAGAGGAAAAACAACTAGATAAATTGATTCTATTTTATTTTAATGCTACATTAAGAGAATCTTGCAAGTCTGAAAGTATTAATTTCCTTTTGTCACTTGTAACTGCTTGATTCATTAGGACAGGTCCTTCTTAAGGTTCTTTCTGACCATTAAGCCACTGAAAGTTCCTGCTACTCTAGTCTGATTGTCTCCTAGGCAGCATCTCTTCTCCTTGTTCTCCAAATTATCCACAGGTTCCATAACAGGACCAGCTTTTATTTTTCATTCAACATTTCCAGGTCAGGACTTTGTGGCACAGAAGAAGATAATCTCTCTGAATATTGTTGGTCTCAAGTTACTGTCACCCTCAACTGACATTGCAGATGTTCAGGGATGAAAATCAAAATCCATCAGCTTCTGGAGAACTACAGGTTCCTTATCTTTGTTCCATCTGAGCAGCTAAATTTCTTCCCAGAGCTTTTAGTCCTTTTAAGGTATGAGGAACTATTGCTTTTAACTTTATTGCTTTTACTGATGGGAGTACTGTATATTAAGAATTGTATCTGCTGCATGTTGCTATTCATAAAATATTTTGTCCTTATCATTCTGCAAAACTGCGCCACGATGACAGTGATTAGAACACAGTACTGCAGGCTACTTCTGCTGCCTGCCAGCTGTCTGCAATTTCGCAGTTCAAATCTCACCAAGCTCAAAGTTGACTCAGCCTCCCGAGGGGGTAAAATGAGGGCCCAGATTGTTGGGGCCAATACGCTGTCTCTGTAAACCACTTAGAGAGGGCTGTAAAGCACTGTGAAGCGGTCTATAAGTTTATTGCTATTGTTAGTGGGAAATGCTGATGATGTGGTATGTACTTTAAATAATAGAATCCTTATGTCTTTGTAACCGCCATGTCCCTTTTCCATAGGTTGGCTGTATCATTAATGCTCCTGGTTAGAAAAAAAACCATATGTTTTTCTTCTTACTTCATAGGTTGGCATCCAGTGGTGGTATTCAAAAAATTTTACAATCGGTTTTGTGGGCGTGGCTTGGTGGGCGTGGCGTGGCTTGGTGGGCATGCCAAAGGAAGGATACTGTAAAATCTCTATCCCTTCCCACTCTTGGAGAAGGTTAATGCAAACTTCCTCTGATTATGCAAACTTCCTCCTGATTAACTGGGACTCAGGAGGCAGAGAATAGATGGGGGCGGGGCCAGACCTGGTATTTACCAGTTCTCCAAACTACTCAAAATTTCCACCACCGGTTTTCCAGAACTGGTCAGGACCTGCTGAATATCACCTCTGTTGGCATCTCATAAAAGTCTTACAAAGTAAGCAACTGAATAGAGAAAGCATACTGTGGACCATGAAATGGATAAAGACAAGAATGAGACTCAGGCCATTAGGCAACTAAAAGTGGAACATGGAATATGTGATAAATAATAAAGGAGCAATGAATGTTAGAAATATGTAAGCATGCAATACAATGGGAAAGACTGGACAAAACTGCTAACTATCAGTATAACTATTGGAAGGAAGTAGTCAAAACAATATTGTAAACCTAACTATAAATTATTCTTGGTAGCAGAGCTTCAGGCTTCGTTTCCTCTTCTATAATGTTAAAACCTTTTTGCAAATGGCTTTGCAACACCTCATAAATATACACACCTGTGATCTGGCAGTAACCCAGACAATAAAAGCTGCATTTAAGATACCAAATGTATGTGTCACTGCTGTGAATTCTGTTTTGGCAATGTGAATGATAGATTAAGTGTTGTCTTATCTGTTCAGATTAATGATTGTACATTCTCAATGGAGAAATAGTAAATTAGTTAGGCATATTAGCTGCATCCCTGCTGGACTATCTAAATCAGGACCTGAGGCCTTTTAAGACTTTCCCTGTTATGATTGTTCCAAATAGGTGGTACAGCTTCCCACTGTTTTCGGGAAAGAAAAGCACAACGGTAGTGTTATCCCTAAAATAGGTTTAACAGTGTATTAAAATGGTCCTCACAGTCTACAAATTATCCTTCTAAAAATCATAGAAAACCCTTTACCCCTTTTGATACAGTAGTTCATTGGTAATGAAAAGGTTGCTTAACATTGATTATAAATCAGCATTTCTCAATCTTGACAATTTTAAAACATGTGGACCTCAGCTCTTGGGAATTTCGTTAGTCTAAAAGAGCAACAAAGGTTGGACTTTCCTTTTCTGTAAAACCAGTCTAATGTTTGGCACAATACCAAAACCATCATTGCAATGCAATTGTGAGATTAATCCTATAGGCAAATTGTGATTAATTTTCCCAATAATAGAATGCCTTCATCAGAGGTGCTGTTCACCTGCTTCTGGTGAACTGGTAGCGGAAATTTTGAGTAGTTCGGAGAACTGGCAAATAGGCTGGCCCCGCCCCTGCTGCCTCCCAGCTGATCTTCTTTTGTTGCCTTGAACAGGAGAATGGAGCTGGAAACCAGGTTGGTGGGGTGGGGAGGAAATGGGGATTTTGAAGTATCGTTCCTCTGTCACTCCCACCAAGTCACAACACGCCCACCAAGCCACGCCCACAAAACTGGTAGTAAAATGTTTTGAATCCCACCAACTTTTGATCAAACTTTCTATATCTCATTGCACATTTTAAAGAAGAGTTTAATATGAGTGTATAGGTTAACAATGCTACTAGCTGTGAGACGAATATATGAATTAATTTAAAATGTCTTTCGGAGAAAAATCCAATAAAAATTAGTATACTATAGGATAGGCCTTTGTCTGGCTGAAGATGATTGGATTTCAAGATGCTTAATTCTGCCCAGATCATGTCCATTAGTGTTTTCCAATAGAATGTAATAACAATATGAGTACTTTCCACTGATAGGTATAATTCTGCTTCATTGTCAAACTATGGTATTTGTTACCTAATTACTACAAGACCTTCACAGTTTTTAAAATGGTTAGAGCATTAAGGAGTGAAAATCTCAAGTAAATGCTGGATAATGCATGAATGGATAGAGATAGCTAGCTAGCTAGCTAAATAAATAGACATTTTAAAACAATGACTATGAATACAATGCAGTAAAACTTCCTGAATTGAATTAAAACTGAGATACAATAGCTGTGTTCACAAAATGTGAGAAGCTAAAATGGATTTTTAAAATTATTTAATTGTTTTTTTGGTTTGCTTATTGAAGGAACAAGCCATTTTCTTTCTACAGAGAGTGCAGGTGTATATAAAGCTACAATACAGTTTATTGGTAAAAACTCAGAACGTTCTATGAATTCATCACAATAGTTCTATTACTCTAATTTCAGGTTTAAAATTGTATATATATTGTAGTCATTATCTCTTTGTGAGTAGTGACTAGGAGCAGTTAGCCTTTGCTCTGGCGCCGTTTTCTTGCTGAAATGGGATTTTCATTCACTTATTTTTTTAAATGATTTTTTTTAAAAAATATGAACAAATGGCAACGAGATGATTGAAAAGCATGCTTTTAGCAGGAAAATCAGTCAAAGGCAAATGCTTACACCCTACCATGGGCCTAAAGTTTCTTTACCATGGGCCTAAATTTTCATTCACTTATTTTTTTAGAGCAAAAAAATACTTTAGAGCAGGTGGAGGTCCTCACGCTCCGAATCTGACCGAACACAGGTAAGAGCCTATTTGCGGACTTACCTTGTGGCAATAAGAGCAGCCAAACGTAGATATTGTGCTGCCCTTATTGCGTCCGCGGATAACCGCCCTGCCGCCCTGTTTCGGGTGACCCGCTCCCTTTTATCACAGGGGGCGCGGGAGACACCCTTACAGGGTAGAGCAGAGGAGTTTGGGGAATATCTTCAGGACAAAATCGATCAGATCCGGAGCGGGTGGACCTCCGTCAGTGGACCAGACGAGCCGCCAAAAGCGAGTCTTGAGAGACCATTCTGGGAGGAGTTTGACTCTGTTGCCCCCGAGGATTTGGACAGGTTGCGTGGACGGCTGCGACCCTCCACATGTTTAATGGACCCGTGCCCCTCCTGGCTGGTGCTGGCAGCCTGGGAGGTGACACGAGGCTGGCTCCAGGGCCTGGTGAACGCCTCACTGGGTGAGGGATACTTACCAACCACCTTGAAAGAGGCGGTGGTGAGACCCTTGCTCAAAAGGCCTTCGCTCGACCCAATGGAGCTAGCTAATTATCGTCCAGTCTCCAACCTCCCCTTCTTGGCGAAGGTTGTTGAGAATGTGGTGGCGCAGCAATTTCCACGACACCTGGACGAATCCGACTATCTAGACCCACGCCAGTCCGGCTTCCGACCCGGGCACAGCACTGAGACGGCCTTGGTCGCGTTGGTTGATGATCTCTGGAGGGCCAGAGATAGGGGTTGTTCCTCTATCCTGGTCCTATTAGACCTCTCGGCGGCTTTTGATACCATCGACCATGGTATCCTATTGCGCCGGTTGGAGGGGATGGGAGTCGGAGGCACCGTTTTGCGGTGGTTCGGCTCCTACCTCTCCGACCGGAAGCAATGTGTGTTGACAGGGGGGCAGAGGTCGTCCCTGAGGCCACTCACTTGTGGGGTGCCACAGGGGTCGGTCCTCTCGCCCCTCCTGTTCAACGCATATGTGAAGCCGCTGGGTGAGATCATCCGTGGTTTTGGGGTTGAGTACCACCTGTACGCTGATGATACTCAGCTGTACATTTCAACCCCAAACCACCCCAACGAGGCTGTCAAAGTGATGTCCCGGTGTTTGGAAGCCGTCGGGGTCTGGATGGGGGACAACAGACTCAAACTCAACCCCTCCAAGACAGAGTGGCTGTGGGTACCGGCACCTCGGTTCAGCCAGCTGACTCCATCGCTGGCCATAGGGGGTGAACAACTGTCCCCTGTGGAGCGGGCGCGCAATTTGGGCGTCCTCCTTGATGCCCGGCTGTCAATGGAGGACCATGTGGCAGCCGTGGCAAGGGGGGCGTTCCACCAGGTTCGCCTGGTGCGCCAATTGCGCCCCCTACTGGACCGGAGTGCCCTGCGCACGGTCACTCATGCGCTGGTGACGTCTCGCCTGGACTACTGCAATGCTCTCTACATGGGGCTTCCCTTGGGACGCATCCGGAGACTGCAGCTAGTTCAGAACGCAGCCGCGCGGGTTATTATGGGGAGTACATGTTACTCCCACGTAACACCTCTCCTGCGCGAGCTGCACTGGCTACCTGTGGCCTTTTGGGTGCGTTTCAAGGTATTGATCACCATCTTTAAAGCGCTCCATGGCACAGGACCTAGTTATCTGCAGGATCGCATCCTACCACACTCGTCCCTGCGACCTATCCGCTCACACAGGGAGGGGCTCCTCCTGGTGCCGTCCGCTAGGCAATGCCAGCGGGCGACACCTAGGAGTAGGTCCTTCTCTGTGATGGGCCCAACCCTCTGGAACGACCTCCCCCCTGACATTCGAACTACCACCGACCTCCGTTCCTTCCGTCAAAAGTTAAAGACTCACCTATTTCAATCAGCTGGCCTGGCACTTTCTTAGTTTTACCTCCCGGGGATTTATTTTAATTGGGTTTGGGGTTTTAATTGGGATGTTTTTAGGTATTTATTTCTTGTACAGTCTATCTCCCCCTCTAAATGTATTTTAAATGTATTTTATTGTTATGACTGTATTTTATTTGCATTGACTGTACACTGCCCCGAGTCCCTTTTTGGGAGAGGGGGCGGTCTAAAAATCTAAGAAATGAAATAAATAAATAAAATACCAAAAGTTACCATAATGCAATAATTTACCATAATTGTAATGGGTCAAGCAGACAAACTTCTCTGAATTCCAAATCAATTACAGAGACGTCATTATGTAAGCTTGCTCACTCAGGAAATTAAAGCTGCAGCAATATAACTGCTGGGAGAGGAAGGAGTGATGGATGCAGTAGTGGGATTCAATTTTTTTTACTACCTGTTCTGTGGGCGTGGCTTGATGTGCATGGCTTGGCTTAATGTCCGTGGCAGGGGAAGGATACTGTAAAATCCCCATTCCCCCCCCCCACTCCAGGAGAAGGTTACTGCAAAATCCCAATTTTCTCCCGATCAGATGGCAGAGAATAGATGGAGGCAGGGCTAGTCAGAGGTGGTATTTACTGGTTCTCTGAACTACTCAAAATTTCTGCTACCGGTTCTCCAGAACTGATAAGAACTTACTGTATACCACCTCTGGAGGGATGGGGCAGAAGACCATTTGGGAAGCATTTCTAGGGCTCCTGATCAGTACTCCAAAATGCTGAGATTCTGATCCACCCATGTTTTGACCTTAATTAAAATCATGCATAAAGCAACATGGTTTATCAAAGCATGTTTTTAGCTATATCCAGCCTAAATATACAACATACGTTTTTTTATGCCTTTACAAATAAAACTTCAAGATCAAAGCAGTTATTGTGGAAAAAAAATCTTTAAATCACAGTTACAACAGCCATTTCCCCACTGACAGTAGATGGCAAAATATTAAAGGTCAGATTGAACAGCAGAATGCACAAACAGGGTCTGCTTTAGTCTCTGTGCTTGTAAGCAATCCCTTATACCTCATTTGCAAAGTGCAAGAAAACTTTTCTTTGTCAGTGTAGAATCCCCTTAGGAATGCATTAACATTAGATACAATACACTGAACTTTGTCTCTATGCTCCTATTAGTAGCCGAAGTTCTGGTATTATTTTTTTTCTCCCTTTTTAAAATAATTGCACTTTTTCTGTGCAAATGTTCTGGATCTCAAACTAGTTCTCAGGAGAGGGCAGGAATGGGATTCTACTGAGAGAGACAAATGGATGAGGCATACAACATTTTATGGGTGCAGGAAGAACACAGATTATTTTAAAGTCCCGAATGGATAAGAGAAGAAATTAAGTAGAGCTGTGCACACATAATACAGCTTTTCAGCATGAGAAATGGCAGTCGAAAGCCCTGTATAGGCATGAGAGAAATAAAATACAGATTGTGCAGAAGAGATAATAGAGCAGAAATGAACCAAATGACTTTTTTCTTCCTCAATTAAGATAGTTAGAGAAAGAAAAAATGGATGCTTCCTCAAACCACCTATTCAAGTAACATAAAGTCAGGAGGTTTAGCATTTAAACTGGTAATACTAAGAATTGAGAGGGAAATATTAGAATGCATAGAACTGGAAGACAATTTATTTTAATTTTTAATGTAGCCTTCATTACTATGAAACAAAAAGGGTACATAGGTCAGTGTGTGTGTGATTGACCGCTTTGAATACAAACCTGGTAGCTTTCCAGAAAACTCCTTATAGAAGATGAAGAAAAGAAATAGGCAATGAATCATACAATTTATTATAAGAGAGAAGTAATAGTTTGCCATCAGAGAGATCTTCTGTAGAATATAATATTTTGCTTGTTCTACTAATTTTCCCCCTTCAGCTACATTACACACAAAACTATATTAAAGTACCGTGTTTCCCCGAAAATAAGACAGGGTCTTATTTTTTTTACCTCCGAAATAAGCACTTGGACTTATTTTCGGGGAAGTCTTACTATTTTTGAGGTGCAGGAAGCAGCAAGCATGGTCACTTCATGACTGCTGCTGCGTTGCAATATTTTCAGGGAGGGCTTATTTTCGGGGAAGGGTTTATTTTGGCACATATGCTCAAATGCCCGATTGGGCTTATTATCTGGGGAGGTCTTATTTTCGGGGAATAGGCGTATGCACTTTCCTTGCATGCAGAGGTTTTGTGTTCAGTCCTTGGCACCTCTACTTGAAAGGATCAAATATCATGGAATGGGAAGACTTGTCAGAAGCAATTGGAGTGGGCAGCCTTGAATTAATTTCCTAACTCGCTTTAAGATAGTTTCCATGTTCCTCTACCTTAGACCAGAGGTGTGAAATTTGCAGTATTTGACCTAATTTCAGAGAAGTGTGAAGAGCCCAGGCAGAGAAAATGGGGCAAGGAGAAAAGTAGGGAAAAAAGAAGAATCAAAATAGACAGAGCAATCAAAGTGATCCATCCTGCCCTTGGATAACCTTCTGGACAAAGACTAAGACAGAAGAGAAAAGGTTGGCTATAAAACACAGAAGAGACAAAGTTGTCCCACTTCTGCTCACTTTTGCATCTAATACTATCTGGTACCTTGGGATAGAATTAGAAGAACCTTCCCAAGCCTAGTACATCTCATTCTTTAGCTTCAATGATTCTCAGAGAGGCTGCTAATGACCATATCACTGCAAGGAATATAAATCCTTCCATTCCCACCCCCTTTCATTCAGAACTGAAGAAGCTTCTTGGATGAGAAGCAAAATGGAAAAAACAAAGAAAAGTCCAGTTGCCTTTGGTAGGAAAATCTACACAATGCTGGAACTTGTACAACCTGAGGAAATTCAGAATGGAAATTTAATTCTTACTAATATATTTAGAAATAATATATGTAGTGAAGAAGAATATAATTTTAGTTGTTTCCCTCAGTTTTTTTTAATGTCCTGGCTGGACTTCTTTTCAACTCTATACAGAAAACATGTCATCTTTAATTATAATTGCCTTATATCATAATTATGTTAGTTTTATATCATTTACATTGTAAGTTACACTAGAAGAATAATTATATTATAATTATAACATATATTGTATATATATAAATGGTGGAATAAATTCCATTAGTATTGTTACTAACTTTCTGTAAGGCTAAAAAGTTCAAGATTTGTTCTCTAGGTTAATTAATGTTTTTTGAGTGTAATTACACGCTAAATTGACTCAGCTCCAGGGTTGGGATTCTACCAGTTTGGTTTGGGTGAACCGGTAGCTCTGACGATCAGCTAGGAGCGAACAGGTTCGTCCTGGCAATCAGATGGGCCCATTTGCCCACAATATTTCCCTATCGTTATCTTCTCAGCTGATTTGCGTGGCAGAACAGATTACCATGCGAATCTGCTGTGTTACTCCTTCGAAGAAACCCAGAAGTGAAGATTTCTTCAAATTGTGCATGTGTGCGCAGCACACGCACACACACAAATCGAGCGATCACCCAACCACTTGTTAAACTGGGAGGATCCAACCACTGCTCAGCTCCCCAAATACCTCAGTGAAGCCTATCACAGGAACAAAGGCATAGGCTGTTGAGGATATAGCATTTGCAGGGGTTCATTAAAAAAAGTCAAGATGGCTACCACATGATCAAAGTACTGTCTCCTTTTTAGCATGTTCCAATATCCACCATCTTGATTGTTTTTCTCCATGTCCTTGTAAAGTTGCATTGGTCCATCTTGGTGTCAGACATAAAAGATCAGGTCCACACTAATGGTTAGAACCTGCTTGGATTTAGACAAAAGCCCATGGAATACTAGGGAGATTGGAATTACTTTGCTTGTGCGATGTGGGGATTTTCTAGGTTGACCCTTCTTTTAATTCTGTCCCCAAGTTCTGCTACTCCTTCTACAGGAGTAGCAGAACCTTTTCCTCCTGTAGAACTAAACTATCAGAAAAAAAGCAGATGCACACTGAATGGATTCGTTCTACACCACCATCCCACAATACTCTGGGAAACGTATAAAACCAGTGACGTGCAGTCAGGTGAGGCAAGTGAGGCACAGCCTCACCACTCTCATCATGAAAAAAAAAAGTAAAAGGAAAAAGCTGAGCTACTTGCTGCCTCACCGTGGATGACTCTGCTTAACCTCACTGGTGCTCTCCCTCCCCAAGTGTAGTGACTTCCTCCCCAGGCCCCCATTCATTTCTCTCTCTCTCACACACACAGCTGGATAAAACTATATAAAAATCTAGCCCAGCTTCACTGATTACAAGTTTGAAAAGGCAACATGGCTCCACCTGCAATCAAACTACACTTGGGGAGGGAGAGCACAAGCGAGCACTGAGGAGACCACAGGAGGAGGCAGGAAACCAGGCAAAGAGCCATGCTGTAGTACACACACTTCCCCCCAGCCTCTTTCTTTTAGAAGGCTCGGCTCAGCTCCCCTCCGGCTTCTCTGCCTCTCCTCTTACCCCAGCCTGCCAGCAGGAGGTGGTGGGTGGGCTTTATTGTGTTCCAGGCATTTCCCACCCAGACAGCAGGCTGCATTTGCAATGGTGGAGGTGTTTGGGAAAGGCAGCAGGGGAATGGGGATGGCAGAGGAGCTGCTTTCAAGCCACTGGAAAAGATATCCAATCCAACTTTTGTGTGTGTGGGGGGGGGTTGTTTGAGAGTGAGTGAGAGAGGGAAGGGGTAGGAGAGATAGTCCAATCCAACTTCTGTGTGTGTGTGTGTGTGTGTGTGTGTGTGTTTGAGAGAGGGGGAGGAAGGGAGAGAGGGAGGAAGGAGGGGAAGGAGAAGAAAAAGAAAAAGAAAGAAGGAGCAAAGGAGAAAAACAAATGCTGTCGCTTTACATTGGAACTGAGCATGCCTGGCTGTGGAATTCTGGGAGTTGAAGTCCACAAGTCTAAAAATATTTGAAACCCAGCACTGTGTCAGTGCCTCACCAGTCATAAACCTCACCGCACGTCACTGTATAAAACTATAAATAATAATAAAAGAGAAGCCATCTTTTAGTATCATAAACAAGTACAAAATTCATAACTTATAAGACACATTACCAAAGTTTGCCCCCACCCTGGCTCTGCAAAGACAAATAACTTCCCGATATGTCATGATATGGCCTGTAATGCGATTGGGTTTGACATCCATGATCAGGGATTTTAGAATTCAAACTACAAGTTGGTACCAATAATAAGTATATTGAATGCAAACCCAAAATAACCAGAGCACCACTTGAACATCATTGGCATTGACAAAACCATGGTTAGTCAATTGCAAAAGGCAGCTTTATGTGGAACAGCTTGCATCCTTCAATTATACCTTAACATAATCAGGCAATCCCAGATCCCAGGGAAGGACTTGCTGGGTGGATAAAAATGCCAACTTTGGTTTGAACATCTGACTGACTATGCAATGAACCATAATACACAGATATTTCAGCCATGGGGTCTATAAAACAGGGTTGATTTGATTTGAAACAGGGTTTCTATGGGGAGAGGGAGAAAAAAAATCAAGATGGGAGCTGAACAATGCAATCAAAAGGACTATGACAGGTACAAGTTATAGAGCTGAATGCAATCTTCCAGCAACATCCTTTATTCTACAGCTGCTTAACTTGGTTAATTATGGACACTCTAGATCAGTTCCTGGTTTTCAAATTTGATGCTTATTTTTATTGCTAACAGTTTGCAATCATTTATAACTTATTTGATAAAATTAATGAAAATGAAAATCACCCTTTCCTTTGTGTTTTCCCCTCACTTCCCTGATTCTTTTGGGTTCCTGTAATTCTGTTTACAGTCTGCCATGATGATGGTTCAATTTTCAGAGCTGTTAGGTACCTTCTGTTGCTGATTAAATTTTTGTTTAGTTTTACTGGAAAGTCTGTTGGATTAATTTAACAAACGCTGTTTGCTTTTGTGGGAATGACCTGCAGCCACCTTCAGCTTGTACAAAATAATAATCTTTTCCATGATTTATTGATTCAGCACTCTTTATATTAACAAAAAGTGTAATAAGAGCTTGCTTTTACTTTACTTGAATTTATAGGCATGAGGTCCTCAATTTGAATGCACTGGAGATGAGATTGTATCTAATAGCTTTGCTCACTTTACTGTTATTAACATTCCTGTTTCTTCAGAAAGTTTGTCACAATTGGTTATGCTAAGGGTAGAACTTCACACGATTCTTTCATTTATTCTTTTGAAAATTATTCACTTCAAACAGCCAAGTTAAGTCTATTAAAACTTAGTTCCTGATTTTAATTTTTTTTACTGAATTCTTGGCCTCAATCTCATTTATTCCAACTCATTATTTTAAGAGACCTATATCCAAATAGACATAACTTTTCTCAAGGAAAAAGTTCTAGCTATCACAAACATTTATATAGCAAGCTTCATAAATCAAATATTTTGCTTTATTTATTTATTCATTGTAGGTGTTGCCCAACTCCATACTGATTATGGGCGGTTCATATATAAGACAATATAAAAATAAGAACCTATATACAGCAATAAATAAATGGTTAACCCAGTCAACATAAAATAGGTACCCTGTTTTCTCCAAAATAAGACCTCCCCAGATAATAAGCCCAATTGGGCTTCTAAGCGCATGCGCTAAAATAAGCCCTCTCTTCAAAATAAGCCCTCCTCAAAAATATTGCACAGCAGCAGCCATGAGGGGACCATGCTTGCCGCCTCCTGCACCTCAAAAATAACAAGACCTCCCTGAAAATAAGGCCAAGCACTTATTTCCAGTTTGGGGGTGTCAAAAGAAAATAAGACACTGTCTTATTTTGGGGAAACATGGTATGATATGATCAACAGTGCTGAAAGGTCAGTGTTAAAGACATTTGAACAGTGAATATGGATCGGAATTAAAGAAAATAAACAATAAAGTGTGATATTCTAAAAGAAAAACTACTTCAACAATACTAGGAATAATCAAAAGAACTCCCTCTCCTTTCTAACCAAACTCTACCTAAACCTATGTCTTCCAGAGCTATTCTATATATTCCTCTTTTAAAACATGTCGAGATAATTTTATGTTTTTGTTTATTATATTTTATTTATTTTTTTAAAATATCCCCACATCTTATTTGTTAACTTTCAATTAAGCAGTTCAGATTCCATAGGCATGTACTGAGGATGTCCTTATTAAAGGTCAAATAAGGAGACTGTAAATATAAACTATTAAAATATTTTTATAATTAGGGGTACTTATTATATTTCATTACCTAAACTAGGTAACATCATCAGTGCTAGAGGACTGGCATCAATGGTGGGATTCAAATAATTTGAAAATCGGTTCTTTGCCCTAATGACTGACTGAGTGGATATGGCTAGGTGGGTGAGGCCAGGTGGGCGTGGCCAGGGTGTGACAGCACTCAGACTCCTGCAGCAGTCTGCCAGCCAAAATGGGGCCCGGGAGTTAATTACAAAATGTGGATGTTGCTATGTGACATCCAGATCCAGTGAGCAAGGGTTGTGAGCTGCACAGAAAATATACTTCTGTTTGGTTATGAAGAAATACCCCCAAATATCAAATGTACACTAAATGTAGATTGGCTTTTACCTACACACTTCCCCACCAAACAGCACATTTTGAAGCTCCAGATAAAGAGGATTCATTTTAGGATGAGTTTACATGTTGGAGGTTCCTAAAGAAACCTCCAATATGTAAATTGTATTTTAAAGAATATTTGAGGGAGGGGTGCAAAATAGTCCTTCTCTACCTGAGCTGTAGAGACCTGGTACCAATCAAAACACTTTTTATGAAGCAACTGATCAACACTGACAGGATAAGTCACTAGTATATGAAAATAAGAGCAAACTCCACTCCTTTCTAGTACTGATGATGTTACCTACTTTGGTAATGAAACATTTGCAGGAAAACCATCAAGCTCAGAGAGCACCAAGGACCCCACAGTTCAACCCTGAGCTGCAAATATTATTAATAATAATAATAATAATAATAATAATAATAATAATAATAATAATAATAATAATAATAAAATTTTTTATTTGATTAGCCGCACCCTCTCCAGAAAGACTCGGGGCGGCGTACAATAGAAACACATAAAATACAAATATAGACAATACATACACATAAACATAGACGTATACGTGGAGGAGGTAAACAGATAAATGGAAATAGAATTAAGATTGCTATTTAAAATCCCCTGATTAAAATTACAAGATTAAAAACCCGTCAGGAGCGATATGATCAAACTATGGTTGAGCCAGGCCAGCTACTTGGAAAAGGTGGGTCTCTTCTACCGATAAATACTTTTTGGTTAGGGGGATTCAGAGCCTGCATTATATGATATGGCTCCCAGTGGATTTCATTACAAATTTTGATATGATTTCTGTAAATAAGGAATGTAGAATTATAATGGCTGAGTATTTGATTCTTCGTACATAAAAAAATACAAAGCTAAGGGACAAACAAATAAAAAACAGATTTGGAAAAAAGAAAAGACCGAGGAAAGAAAAGAGTGAAAGTGTAAGAAAGAAAGAGGAAAAGAAGGAAAACTGAAAAAGAATGACTTCCAATTTTCTTTGGTGCAGATAAAATATACATCAAAGTCTAATATTTGTCTACATTATTTCCATAATCCCTTATTTAATCATCAAAGCCCAGATCAACTTTTAATTTCAGTTTCTCATAAAAAGTCCAGTAATTGTTCATGTCACTTTAATCACTATTTGTTAACAAAACCATAACTGATTTATTTAATTGCACCAAATAAAACAGGAATGGGAAATCATAAGCTCTAGTATCGACCCATGCTTCTCAACTTTGGCAACTTTAAGGTGCATGGTCTTCAATTCACAGAATTCCCCAGGCAGCATGAAGTTCGCCCATCTTAAACTTGCCAAGACTTAAAAATGCTGATCTACAGATAGAGATTTTTCCATTCCTCTTTTACTGGTTCCTACTTACTTACTTATGAGCAATCATAATGCAAAATCCCCATTCCCAACTCACCCTACAATAATGATCATGCAAAATCCAACTATTTTCCTGCACCATCCTGGAAGCAAAACAGGGCATGGGTGGGCTATGTGATGCCTCTCCGTGCCCCATTTTGGGCCTGGAAGGCCTCCTGCACCATCCTGGCAGCCAAAATGGGGCATCCCCCCCGCACGTGATTCCCCCTGTGGATCATTTTGGACCTGGACAGTTTTCTGCACCAACATGGAAGCCAAAATGGGGCGTGCATGGGAGGACTCCTGGAAGGGGCTGGGTGAGGCAGAGCCAGCCAGAGGTTGAAAGTTGGTTCTCCAAACTGGGCAAAAAGTTAACCAGTTCACCTGAATCAGTGCGAATCGGCTGACTCCACCTCAGACTAACATTGATATTGTTATCTGGTTTGGGATAATGAAATGTATGCACGAAAACAGCCAAGCTCATAGAACAGAGTTCCCCAACTTTTTCAGCTTTGCAGACCAACCGTGAGGGGGAGAAGATGGTAGATAGTTCCATGTGAATCACGGGAAGTGTGTGCATATGCTTGCACAAATGGAGCATAAGCACATGGGCAATCGGGCATGCACTCAGGTGCTGTTTGTGTAAGTAGGGATCTGCCACTTCCGTGGCCCGGTTCCAAAAAGCTCAAGGCCTGGTAGTGGCCCACGGGCCAGAGGTTGGGGACCCCTATTGTAGAGCACCCAGAACCCCTAATTTTAACTCTGAGCTACATATATTGTCCTTTATTGGTAATGTTATAATTCTGTTTTGAATGATGTAAAATTTGTTCATGTGCTTCTGAATGCTTAATCAGTTTAAAAATAATCTACTTTAAGTTTAGTTTGGTTTAAGTTCATGTATGTGATAGCCTTTATTCTGCATTTTAAGGCAGACATATTCTGTTTGTCCTTTCAAACTAATAAATTAAGCCAATACATTGAAATATTTCTTCAAATGTTTTGTCTGAGTTTGCCAGTAAAATATATATTTGAACCTGTGTGCATTAAAGGAAATTGAAAAAAAATCTATACATTCATGACAGTGATTTAGAAAACATTACATTAGACAAAACTACTTGCAAAAACATGTACATTAAGAAAAGTGTATGAAGAATATGCACTAACATTTTAATTTTTAAACATCTTTAGAGTGCTCATATATATCCCAAATGCATACTCATTGCCTCCAAAATTTGTAAATAGCTATTGAAACAGATTATATCTTGCAAAGCTTTTTGAATATTAAAAAAGCCACTCATTTTTCAAAATAGCTGGTTCCATAGGAGGACAGCACCAGCAGAGAATTTTGACTTCTAAAACTCCTGCTTCTGTATTGGGTGGGAAGATTCTACTTGAAGCAACAGTCTGGTTGATACGATATCATGTATGGCTTTGTGGATTACTATTACACCCAGAAACAACCCAACTATCAATGTGGCTCTTGTACTATTGATGTTATTTGATAGAGTCAGACCTATTAATACATGAAGTGGTCTTCAAGAGAAGTTCGCTGTAAATGTCACTGATCCAGTCAAGAGATCATATGAACATTAATGCTTTGTAGTCTAAGAATGGCAATAATGGATGCATTATCAAATCAAAGTAAAGGTTGTCTTGGCAACATCTTCTATATATATAATGTACTTTGACAGGGGCCAGTCAGGAAGGGGCAGAACAACGATCCCTTCAAACTTCAGAAGACTCCAAAAAATTACATGGTCAGTGGTATTGGGGACATGGAGAGAACCAGTTGGAGAAGTAAGGTTGGACTTCCTCTATCTATGTTCTCAATAGGTCATTGAGCAGAGTGATTAATACAATTACAATGTGATGAAATTAATTTAAAACTTGAAAAATGAGAATCTGAAAGAAACCCAAGCTATTGTATTTAACCATACTTGAAATATTTTTCCTTGTAAATAGGCAATTAATTATAATTCCAAATGTCAGTAAGAAGAACAAAACAAATTCTTTATTAGCCAAAGGCTTAGAAGAATTAGGACATTTCCCCCTAATTTTTTTGGAAATAAGATTCTAGTGATCTAGTGATCATGTTGAGCAAATCCCTATTCATTTCATGAATCTTGAAAAAAGACAGAAAGGAAAAACTGTTGCACTCCTGAAGCAAAGAAGCAGCACCTGATTATCACTGTAGGAAACCAATTGATTGAAAGAGATACTTACTGATGAGGAGCAGAATTTACTTTGGAAATGATAGTAGAGATTACTCGGGTATCAATGTTTTTCGAGGATCATTGTTTGAACAGAGATAACAGGGCAGAGCGGCTATCCAAACTATATTACAGCTTTCTGTAATCCTTTCTATTATGAAAAGTCATTTATCATGACAAGATGTTCTTCTGACTTTGTACTTATAAAACAGTGTTTCTAGATAACAATGTCTTACCACTGAAAGATTTAATGTGTCTTTCATCCATGCCTGGCATATGATGTTGGCAATAACCCAGTGCTGTATTGTAAGAGCTGTATTGTTTGTGTCTGCTTGCCGCATCCTCTGCCTCCCAATTTCATTTCCCAATTCAGTTTTTTTTTAAAAAAAGTAGCTTGATTGTGCTTTTTTTTTTTTAAGGAGGCTTGTTAGCTTTCTGGCTTATGGAGTCTCTGAGCCTAAAACTATTCATAGAACTTGCTTGAATAGTGCCCTGGGAACATTTGTTCTGATGAACCCATTTGTTGATTCATGAAAATTCAGACGAAGTAAACAGAGACTAATAGCACTGATGGAATAATTTAAAAACATACATATTGACTAACTCAGGCTAACTTGGGCAGAGGAAAAATTGCTTCCTAAGAACACAACCCCAGGCTGAACATATTTGAAATTTATAATTATGAGGACAAAATGGGGAAACCTGACTTGAGTTTAAAATACTTTTGGGATGCTTTGCAAACCCAAAATGTGGTGATTACCGGAAGGTAGAACCCAACAAAACAATACAAACCAAATATAAGTTGTCAATAATTTTCTTTTGGCTTTTTTTTAATGTTTGTGAGCAAACTGGAATCCATTTCTTAAGTTTATGCTGACCCCCAAGTTCTAAAGGACTGTGTGTGATTCCTATACTGCCTGTTTAAATATAATCACCCCCTCCCCATCACCACTTAACCATCTGTCTCTTATATACACAGGGGAAATTTTCTACTGCTAAATCATTTATGATAGTTTTTGCAGATGTTCAATAGAGCTAAAAAAAACTTCCACTAACTTCAAAGTACAATGCCTGGGTGTATATAATTCATGAAATTCATATGATAAGGTATAAAATGTGATACATTACCATTCCAGATGTGCTCAGTGGGAATCTCTATTCATAGAATGGCTATTTGGATTACATTCATTGAAGAGCTGGGTATCTATGTTTTTAAAAAAAATGCAGAATAAACTTATTTAAATTAAGCAATTTGTTTCTTTTACTTTTGTTTCTTTGCCACATTTCTATACTGTTGTAATCAAAAGGCACTGAGTGCCATGGGCATCATAGATATTGTGTCTTAATATTTTCAGATAGCAAAAGAAGATTTATGTGCTGTCTAATAACCCTAGCTCATCAATATCACATATGACTTTCTTTGGTTAAGAAATAGTATACTATTAGTAACAGAAGTTGTAGTCAAAGTAAATTTTATTGATTAGTCAGTTAACTATATTAAGAAACAATGAATATCAGTGGCAATAAAATAGAATAAGAAAAAATGAAGTAAAATAGACTTATACAATAAAATAAAAGATACAGAAAACATGAGTAAAGTACTAAAAAACAAAATAGCAGTGTACTAAAATACAAAATAGTATGTTTTTTAGAGGACTGCACCAGCTTTATATTTAACTTTAGTGTGTTCCATAAAATATATTCTCCATTGAACAGCCCTGAGTATACAGTAAACTAATGACTACTGGTATATATTTGTTTATGACCTGACGGAAATAAGGTATTGTTTTGTTAAGCCCCAATATGCAGTTTTGTTTAGTATTATCTGTAAATATTGAGCCCTTGATGGGATATATGGTTGACACAATTCAATTCAATACAATACAATACAATACAATACAATACAATACAATACAATACAATACAATAGCAGAGTTGGAAGGGACCTTGGAGGTCTTCTAGTCCAACCCCCTGCCTAGGCAGGAAACCCTATACCGTTTCAGACAGATGGCTATCCAACATCTTCTTAAAGACTTCCAGTGTTGGGGCATTCACAACTTCTGGAGGCAAGCTGTTCCACTGATTAATTGTTCTAACTGTCAGGAAATTTCTCCTCAGTTCTAAGTTGCTTCTCTCCTTGATTAGTTTCCACCCATTGCTTCTTGTTCTACCCTCAGGTGCCTTGGAGAATAGTTTGACTCCCTCTTCTTTGTGGCAACCCCTGAGATATTGGAACACTGCTATCATGTCTCCCCTAGTCCTTCTTTCTCTTAAACTAAACATACCCAGTTCCTGCAACCGTTCTTCATATGTTTTAGTCTCCAGTCCCCTAATCATCTTTGTTGCTCTTCTCTGCACTCTCTCCAGAGTCTCCACATCTTTTCTACATCGTGGCGACCAGAACTGAATGCAGTATTCCAAGTGTGGCCTTACCAAGGTATTATAAAGTGGTATTAACACTTCACGTGATCTTGATTCTATCCCTCTATTTATGCAGCCTAGAACTGTGTTGGCTTTTTTGGCAGCTGCTGCACACTGCTGGCTCATATTTAAATTATATTTAAATCTAGTTATCCACTAGAACTCTCAATATCCCTCTCAGAGTTACTACTACTGAGCAAGGTACCACCTATACTGTACCTGTGCATTCCGTTTTTATTGCCTAAATGTAGAACCTTACTCTTTTCACCATTGCATTTCATTTTATTAGATAGTGCCCAATGTTCAAGTTTGTCAAGATCCTTCTGTATCTAAGTTGAATTGGATGTTGGGATGTCTTCTATTTCTGGTATATCACAAACATATATTACCTCAAGTTTGACACTTGTAGAATCATCCTTATTTAATCATAGAATCCAGCTGCTCAAATCTTGTTTTAGTAAAAGCTATCATGTGGTACTATGTCAGAATCATTGCCAAAAAATTTTTGATTGAAAAGACGTTTTATTCTTGGCCTGAAACAGTGGATGAATTGTATGGGGCAGCTATGTTTCTTGAGTAACTGATATGACTGGTATGGAGCATCTAAACGCTTTAAACATATATAATTGTGTTATAAGGCTTGGCTTTTGTAGAAATAATAATTTTTACAATAGTAATAAGAATAGTATAAATAGACAACCTAACACCTAGAGCTGTAACCTGATTGGATAGGAGACAGCTGGCACAACCAAGATGCTTGCCCTTCCATTCCTGGATTTAGATAATTGAAAAGTTCAACATTTATAGTGCAGGTTGATAACATCAGTGAGATCAATTTCATAGTTTATTAAAAGATTCCTGAGGAAAGAGCATTGAGTGATTACATTACCTCCTTTATATTTCTTTATATTTCTCTTATCTATCTGTTTCAGTGCTATTGTTAACAGGGACGTGAGGTCAGGGGAGGCAGGGGAGGCAGAGCCTCACCCTTCTCATCATGAAAAAAAAAAAAAAGGGAAAAGGCACACGTGGTCCGATTCCCTGCCTTCCTGAGTCAACATGAAGGGGACCGCGGAGCGTGCTCTGCTGGCTCGTGCTCCCTGATCCCCTTCATGTAGACTCAGGAAGGCGGGGAATGGGACCACATGTGCAGGAGGCTGAGGCTGCCTCAGCCTCCTGCACATGTGGTCCCATTCCCCGCCTTCCTGATGACGTCACCAGCCTCACCAACCATAAACCTCACTGCACGTCACTGATTGTCAATATGTATGTAATATAATGGGTGGACTTTTTCAGGGCTCTCTCTCTCTCTCTCCTACAGTCTGCTGGCAGGAACCCCAGTGACTCACTGAAAATATTTATAATAAAGTTTCTATCTCCAAATACTTTGGTTTTGCTTTTAGCAATTGTTTGTCTCACAGCATTGGACACATCACCTGCCTTGATGTCTTTCTAGGATTAGGATTTTTAAAATTTTTCTACATAAAAGTATTTCATTGATTTAACATACTGTGAATCTCCTTTCTGTTGCTTTATTTTTATTTTTATTTTCAATGAATACTTTTTTATTGATCTTTTCTATTATAGCATTTTAATGTGCAATATTAATTTGTTTTACTTTGCAGTCTGATGAGGTATCTTGGGAATCTGTTCAGGGCAAGATAAAAATCTCATAAAGATTAAAAAAAACATTTGCACTGGGAGAATATAACAATCAGAGTTAAAAGCATTTTTTTGTGGTTGGTAAGAGCAGCCATGTTTTATGATGCACCAGGAGTCCTGGCTTAACAGACCTAACGATTCTTCCAATAAACGCTAAATCATAAGCTAGTTATTCAAACCTAGTTTCAGATTCTGTCTTATTACAAAGCAAAGAGATCCACCTTTATTTTCGACAATCAAAAATTATGCATAATTATAGCTTCATAATTTGTTAATTTGTTTACTTATACAGGCAAGGGGAACAATAAAGTAGATGAATTATACTGCATATGCATCTCCGCTTATTAAATCAAGATGGATGGTTTGGGCAGTGTTTTGAAACTCAATGATATATAATTGTAAATGTTTCTGTTGTGGAATGCTAAACAGCGGAATATAAATAAGAAGAGACCTCATAATTATATACTCTGATTCCTGGTTTTACTAAATTTGTATCATAGACATAGGATTGGTATTATTATAATTAGCGGGAATATAATAATTTTGTTGAGATATCCTCTATAGTAAGAATTAGGTGTAGTTCTATACAATCCCCTTGCCTTCAATATACTGCAATTTCTTGCTTTTCATGAAACAGCTGGATAGCAAACAGAGGAATTATTTATTTCAAGGCAGAAAGGGTAGATAGAAATGAAACATTATTTCAGCCTTTACTAGGATCCTAAACATGACCAGAATTTGCAAAGGTAAATCATAATTGTTCCAGTTATCTGTCTCTTAGGGACAATAGCTTAAGCTACTAAAGCTGCAATACAAATTCTGTGCTCTCATGCTTGTTGTATCTTTAGATAGCGCAGAACATTTTTCTCCTTTATTGCTCATTTTCACTGGTGAATGTTAATGTCACCACAATTGTAAACACCAAGAAATGGGCTATGGAAAAGTAAGAGAGGTATATTTAGAATTTTGAAAGAATGCCAAAGGTTGAGAAATTCTGGTTGCCTAAAAATGACAGAATGCTTCAATTGAGCTTCATTGTGAGGCACAATGAACTTTATACACAGTATAATTTTCTTCTTGAATAGCATTAACAGCATTAAAAGTTAAGACCTGGCAATGT
The DNA here is from genome assembly GCF_964273705.1 of Natrix helvetica. Lineage (NCBI taxonomy): Eukaryota > Metazoa > Chordata > Lepidosauria > Squamata > Natricidae > Natrix > Natrix helvetica. The sequence goes on along the minus strand of NC_138554.1, from coordinate 117,175,483 downwards.
TTTCTTGCAAGTCTCATCGATATAAGTATTTTGAAAGCCAAATAAACTGTTGGATAAGTTCCAGGGAAATAGGTATGTATTTGTGTTACAACCCCTGGTATGCCCAAATATGGGAGGGAGCTCACTCCTCCCTCTTTCTGTCACAGGAGGAGAGCCTGTGGTGTAGTGGCTAACAAATCTGCCTAATATGGAACACATCCAGGTTCAAATCCTAGCAACATCTTTTATTCTACAGCTGCTTAACTAGTCTCCCTTTATTTATTTATCAGCACAAATACAACACACACACACACACACACACACACACACACACACACATGTATTTATGTTTATTTATTTTATTTTATGTTACTTTATCAGCACAAATACAACATATATATATATATATGTATGTATGTATGTATGTATGTATGTATGTATGTATGTATGTATGTATATGTATATGTACACACAAGCCCTCTTTAGAAATTTCGAATGACTCACTGCCCTAGACTCGAGGAGACCCTCTCTGCAGTCCCTCTCGTCTGGCCGGGATGCCAGCGAGTTGTTGGGCTGAAGGAAGGAGGGATACTCTCTCTCTCTCTCTCAAATGGCAAATCCGAGCAGCCACTGCTGGGAGCCCATCACACACGTTCGGGCAATGGGGGAGGGCTTTCTGAAGGGTGCAAAAAAGCCCCCCCATTGCCCAAACATATGTGACGGGCTCCCAGCAGCGGCTGCTCGGATTTGCCATTTGAGAGAGAGAGAGAGAATCTCTCCTTCCTTCAGTCCAACACTCTCTGCCACGGGCGAAAGAAAGTGCTTTCCCCTAGTGAGCTTTCCCCCGTCATCCGGGCCAAGCTGCAAATGATCAATTGGCGGATACGGCTCAGATAGGGTGCTTCTTGGTGGGCTGGAAGGCGAAGGGAAAAAAAGTCTTTTGCCATGCTGGGAAATGTCATGGCAAAAGAAGCAGCTGGTGAGGTTGCCGGGAGAGAGCCCAGGAGGAAAGTGCGCGCGCAGAGGAGAGGAATCTAAGGCGAAAACAGCACGTGGCTCTCCCCGACGAGCTTCCTCACCCCTCGCTGCTTTTCTCTGGTTGCTGCGTTTTGTTGGAAGTTGCCCCCCCCATACATCTGATTGTGATGACATCAGTGCCTCACCAGCCATAAACCTCACTGCATGTCACTGGAGGAAGTGTATGCTTAAAGTACATGTAGAAATAACCATGTTGTAACATTGAGCTTAAATGAATGGAAAACTGCCCCTGTTGCTAAGACAGTGTAGACAGATCTTTTAAGTCACATGGTTTGTGGTTTTAAGGTATAAAAGAAAAATAATGGGAGGTTCCCAATCAACCTCAAGTCGTCTCTTTTGACTGCTTGTCTGATTGACCCTCATTTCAATGTGATTAATATAAGTGGTTTAGGTTTATTATGCTTTAAATTCTAATAAACCTCTGAATTCTAAATTGAGATATTTTTTAGTGTGCTGTCTGTTCAATTGTTATTAAATGCAGCTATGCTCATAATCAGGCTTCCCACCTGACATTGTGGAGATGCTGTGATAGTTGTAAGTGTGAAAAATGATCATAAGTCACTTTTTTAAAAATGCTATTGTAACTTTGAATTGTCAGTAAATGAATGGTTGCATGTTGACGGCTTCCTGTTATGATTTTTCAGCTATTTTTTTTAATTCTGTCATTCCTATTATTTTTCCTTATAAAGCAAATTACTTCTATATCTAACCAGAAACTTTCTATTAAAACAAGACTGAAAAAAACTTTTAAAAATACTAAAGTACTTTTCAATAGAATAATATTGAAAAGCTTGCCTATTTTTAGAGAGAGCTGTTAAGGTTAAAGATAATTCGAGTGTGTATTTTAGATGGGGAACAAAAATGTTCCTTGTTTTTCTCTTTTTCTGATATAATCCCACAGTGTTTTATACAATTTTTTTAGTAGTATGAAAAAATAATAGTAGGAGTATACTAATTATTGGTTTGGTAGAGCTGAAACTAGCACAGCTGGCAGATGGATATTTTAATGTATTTCTAAATTAAGCAAAGCGATTTAAAGAAAACATCAGGCATAAATCCAATCTGCTGGAGGCAAGAAAATGAAGTCTGTATTTGTGCTCAGATACCTGAAGGTTTATCAAACTGTAGTAACTGTTTGAAATGAAGAATAGTCTTCAAAGCTTTCTACGGATATTTTTCCTTTGGAATGTTTCATAACAATATAATACAAATAGGACTTCAACTATCTGGCAAGCAATGGGACAACTCACTGCAACCAACTCATCATGGACAACTCATCATGGTCAACTCATGATGGCTAATTTGCCACAGCCAACTCACCATTGCCAATTTGCCACAGGACAATTCACTGTGGGATTCAACAATTCAATGTAATTATTTAAAATAGTTAAAAATTATTTTAATTTTTGTCATTCACATTTAATTTTGTTCCTCTTTTGACACTCTTTCTTTAATGATTCTATTTCTCTATTTCTTTGATATTAGTGTAACTCTTGTCTTGTGGTAAGTTGGCCTCTGATGCGTTGGCCATAGCTGGGTGTTGAAGTCCACAAATCTTAAGCTTGTTGAGGTTCAGAAACACTTATATAGTGGAATGCAGAGGTGGGATATGACTTGTACGCCCCGGTATGGGCGTACGATGCCTGCTGTGAGCACCAGGTATCGTTCTGGTACGGTGCTCCGGAGGGCCCACCCGCCCGCCTGCTCTCCTTACCGCTATTTGAACCGATCGGGGCTTTCGTGCACGCACATGGAGTGTACGGTGCCTGCGTGATGCTCCACCGAACAGCTGGAGTGTTGCGGGCAGTAAGTACGCATGTGTGCACTGCACGCATGCTGCATGCTTTCACGTGGTCAATGCCGGGCCCTGTTGCAGCGTACTAGTTGCAATGGGATCCAGAACCCACCACTGGTGGGATGGCACTTCTTTCTAGCTTCATCCATTTGTTGCTTTCTTTTTCCCCATATAGAATTAATATGAGGATATATGAATTCTAAATCACCACAGCCAACATTTTAATTAATAAGGCTGCATAATAAGAAACAAAAAATAAACAAAACAAAGGGATTTCTTGGGGAAATAAAATAATTGATTGATCTGTATTTGTACTATTATTTTTTTTAACTGAACTTGGTGGTAAATCTTAACTGCATATATTCTCTTCTGTTTTCCTATTGTTTTCTGTTTAATAATTTAAATAACATCACATATAATACAAATAAGCTGTGTTTACTTTCACAGCACACCAGGCAATTGTAAACGACCTTGAATATATAGAAAGGCAGGATATAATTTCAATGATAAATAATTAAAATTAGAACCAATTTCACTTTTATAATTGTGCTAAATTGTCTACTTTGAAAACCTTTTGCCTTATCCAAAGATAGTCATTTGCAGATGATTTGTAATTGGTAAGAAGTTTAAAGTGTGATAGCTGTATTATTTGATTAACTATTCTCCCAAGATTATTGTGTGCTGCATGAGAAAAAAAAATAGGTATATCATCTTGACTTTTTGAAAGGTATGTGGAATACATATCTGTAGCTTCAGGATTTTCAACTAATATTGCTACATGAGCTATTTTAGTTGGGGTCCAAACATATCTGATAGGAAATAAGCTGGAAAAAATCATCCTATCTCTGGGTGATGGGGATATTATTACAATACAAAGTGTCCAGGATTTGTACACTATGATTAGCAGATGGCTCAACTTGATTTGTAACAGATCTGCATTCCCATCTGAACTGGACTTGGTATAGATTGCTATTATAAATATTTTTTCTTCTTGTATTCTGTATTCAACTGAGCTAAATTCTCCATCCCTCAGACACATTCAAATGCTACAGGACAATATTCCAGAATTGACTGTACAGATATAATAGTATTGAACATTATCTAGAGGAGTTTATGGCATGTTTACCGAAGGAAAGAAAAGTCATTCTCGTTTCCAATTTAGTTTTAAGGTTCAAGTGCTGTCATCATCTCTATGTGGATAACATTCAGTGGTTGTATTCTGCCTTCATATCTAGAGAAAGTATAAAATTGCTATCCCTTTTTCAGTTTTATTTGTAGCTCTTGCATAAAATTTTCATAACACAAAATTAGATTTTCCAATTAAATCCAGCCACTTTTCCAATATATCAACCTTTTCCATCACCGCAGTCCATCCCATTCACAGCCAGCATTGGCCATTACATTTGGAAAGTGCTAGATTGGAGATGAAGAATACTTTGCCTGGTTTCACGGTTTAAGTGATTCTGTTATTTCTGTTGCTCTGGACAGAGCTCACTGAACCATAGGCATTTAAAAATTTCAATTTCTATACATATTGGTAACACAGTGACATCAGTGGTAGGATTCAACTTTTTTTTTACTACCTGTTCTATCTGCATGGCTTGGTGGGCATGGCGTGGCTTGGTGGGCATGGGAGGGGAAGGATACTGTAAAATCTCCATTCCCTCCTTACTCTAGGAGAAGGTTACTGCAAAATCCCCAGTCCCTCGCAATCAGCTGGGACTCAGGAGGCAGAGAATAGATGGGGGTGGGGACAGTTAGAGGTGGTATTTTCCAGTTCTCCAAACTACTCAAAATTTGTGTTACCAGTTCTCCAGAACTGGTCAGAACCTGCTGAATACCACCTCTGAGTGACATGTTCACACACCTATTTGGTTACCTGAGGAAGAAGTGAGAAAAAAACATGAGCATGACCTTTCTCTGGTACTCATCTTTCTGAACTGGAAAAATCTCAGAAAGTTCTCTTTAGAATAGAATAGAATAGAATATAACAGAGTTGGAAGGGAACTTGGAAGTCTTCTAGTCCAACCCCCTGCTTAGGCAAGAAACTCTACCATTTCAGATAAATGGTTATCCAAACTCTTCTTAAAAACTTAAACTTCCAGTGTTGGAACATTTACAACTTCTGGTGGCAAGTGATCCCACTGATTAATTCTGTCAGGAATTTTCTCCCTAGTTCTAGGTTGATTCTCTCCTTGATTAGTTTCCATCCATTGCTTTTTGTCCTGCCCTTCAGTGCTTTGGAGAATAGATTGACTCCCTCTTCTTTGTGGATATACTTGAGATATCAGAATATTGCTATCATGTTACCCTCAGTCCTTCTTTTCCTCAAATTAGATATTCCTAGTTCCACCAACTATTCTTTATATGTTTTAGCCTCCAGTCCCCTAATCATCTTTGTTTCTTTTCTCTGCACTCTTTCTTGAGTCTCTACATCAGTGGTGAGTTTCAAAATTTTTTAGAACCTATTCTGTAGGTGTGGCCTGTTTTGTGGGCATGGCTTGGTGGTCATGTGACCGGGTGGGAGTGACCAACTCGTAAAATGTGGTGAAACTCATTTAACAACACTCTTGCTTAGCAACCAAAATTTTGGGCTCAGTTGTGATCATAAGTTCTCTTTTCCTTCCTTCCTTCCTTCCTTCCTTCCTTCCTTCCTTCCTTCCTTCCTTCCTTCCCTCCTTCCTTCCTTCCTTCCTTCCTTTCTTTCTTTCTTTCTTTCGTCTCTCTCCCTCTTTCTTTCCTTTGTCTCTCTCCCTCTTTCTTTCTTTCCTTCCTTCCTTCCTCTTCCCCTTCCTTCCTTCTTTCTTGTGTCTCGCTCCCCCTCTTTCTTTCTTTCTTTCTTTCTTTCTTTCTTTCTTTCTTTCTTCCTTCCTTCCTTCCTTCCTTCCTTCCTTCCTTCCTTCCTTCCTTCCTTTCTTTCTTTTCTTCCTTTCTCTTCCCCTTCTTTCCTTTCTTTCTTCTTTTTTTCTTGTCTCTCTCTCTCTCTCTCGAACTTTCTTACTCTTTCCTCATTTCTCTCTCTCTCTCTCTCTCTCTCTCTTTCTTTCTTTCTTTCTTTCTTTCTTTCTTTCTTTCTTTCTTCCTTTCTCTCTCTCTCTTTGTCTCTCTCTCTCTTTTATCTCTCTCTTCCTCCCTCCTTTCCTTTCTCTCTTACTCTTTCTCTTTCTTTCTCACTCTTCCCCCCCCTCATACACATACCTTCTAGTTGGTAAATTTTTTTGTTTTTCCAGCTGTCAGGCTGTCAAACAAGCCTCGTTTCCCTGCTGCCCACAGCTCTCAGAGGAAGGAGGCAGGGAAGCGAGCCCCGGGCCTCATCTCTGTCTCCTTCCTTGAGAGCTGACTTTAGGGATGACCAGCCTCTCCCACCACTGCACCCTTCACTCGCCTTCCATCCAGAGGCTCTGCCAGCGGGACGCCTCCCATTTCGCCTCCCACGAGACTGGGTGCAGTGGAACATACAGTGAAGATGTGTCCATGTCTAGTATTACTAGTATCACCACCAGCAGCAACAGTGGGTAGCAGTGGTGGCAGCAGCGGCGGCTGGTCTCTACTTCAATAGGTGTGGCTGCTCTCTGCTCCCCGTGCTTTGTAGCCTGGCAGGAGATAAACACTGTTGAAGTGGCACTTCACTAGCTGCAGCTCGGATACTGGAGAGGCAGGAATAATGCTGTCCAGGTTTGGAGAAAGGTGCCCAGGGCCGGGCTGCTGCAGCCGATCCTCTGCTGACTCCTAAAGAAGAAGTGTCCTCCTCTTCTTTAGGGTCAGCGGAGGATCGGCTGTGGCAGCCTGGCCCCGACTGCCTTTCCCCAAACCCAGACAATGCTACTCTTGCCTCCCTGGTGTCTGAGTTGCAGTAAGTGAAGTGCCACTTCAGTGGTGCTTATCTCCAGCCAGGCTGCAAAGCATGAGGAGCACTAGCTGCCACTGCCGCTGCTACCCCACTGTTGCTAGTGGTGGTGATTCTAGTAATAGTAGACATGGAATCATCTTTGCTGTATGTTCCACTGTACCCAGTCTTGTGGGAGGCGAAATGAGAGGCACCCTACCGGCAGAGCCTCTGGGTGGAAGGCGAGTGAAGGATGCAGTGGCGGGAGATGCTGACCCTCCCCGAAGCCAGTTCTCAAGGAAGGAGGCAGAGATGAGGCCCCGGGCCCACTTCCCTGCCTCCTTTCTCTGAGAGCTGTGGGAGGTTTCTGCCCATTAGAGGTCACAGCCTCGACCCCGGCCTCCCTGCTGCTTCCTGGCCCATGCAACTTCCCCACTAGCTCACCAACCTGGGGATGCTCCCAGTTCTGCTGAACGGCCGCTACTTTGTGCCCTGTTGCTGGCTGCAGTTGGACTTTTAGCAGCCCCACTTTCTCCTGAAGCCCGTTTTCGGCTGGGAGATGCTTCAGGACAGCCCCACCACCCTGGTCAGGTGCTAGGTTGTTCAGTAGCCCTCGCATCGTCGCCACATGACCTTTATAAGTAGAAATTAACCAACTTCTTTTAAACTTTCCATTTCAATGAGAATTTTTCTAAAACTTCTTAAATTCTCATTTAAATGGAGAGTTTAAAAGAAGATGGTTAATTTCTGTTTATAATTTGGTGGCCAGCCAGGAAAGCATCCCCAGGAGCTGAGCAGGCCAAGTGTGGCTTTGGAGGCTGAAAGGGAAGCTGTGCCCCCCCCCCAGGTGTCCCTTCCCCTTCTTGTCAGACTTTTGGAGCTTCCCACCCACTTGCTTCTGCTGCCCAAGGGCGACAGAATATGCCTGAGGGAGCTTCACCTCACTGTGATCCGAGAGATGTTGTTGCCTTGGTAAGACATTTTGCCCTCGAGGCTGCACCTGCAGTGTGGGAAGGAGAGCAGTGGAGGCAAAGCGGCCTTTCTGGGCTCCTCTGAAGAAGTCTGTCCCCCTTGCCCCTTCCTTCCCTTTGAGAAGCGGTTTGCAAAGTCCTGGTTTTGCAAGGTGCTTGTCAAAGAGAAGGAAGTGTGGGCTTCTTCCAATAGCTGAGTCCTGTAAAGGAAGTGGTGGGCGGGGTAAGCATGGTGTGGACAGCCGGGGCAAGAGAGAGAGAGCGGTGACTGGGGGGCGGGGGGGCAGGCCAGGGGAGGGACCATTCCGGTAGGAGCCTCCAGAAGCTTCGGTACACAAACACAACACGGGTTTCTGGCACTGGTATGCACGTACCAGACCGGACCGGCTGCAACCCACCTCTGCTCTACATCTTTTTTACATTGTGGTGACCAAAACTGGATGCGGTATTCCAAGTGTGGCCTTATTAAGGCGTTATAAAGTGGTATTAACACTTCACGTGATCTTGATTCTATCCCTCTGTTTATGCAGCCTACAACTGTGTTGGATTTTTTTGGAAGCTGTGGTACACTGCTAGCTCATATTTAAATGATTGTATACAGTGGAAATAAGTAGATAAATTGAGATGGAGATTGGGTAGAGTAGTAGAAATCTGCCTATCATTAATTTCTACATACACAGACTGTGTAGCTCTCCAGGCTACCATCATACATTGTGTGCTTACATCCAAATTTAAGGGTAGTTCTGTAGGCGTGGATGCTCTTCACCGGTCATTAACCAATAACCTGTTGACTGAGAAGCAAATATTCTCTTGGATCTCAGTATCCAGGCCATATCAACTTATCCTTTATTCTTTTTTTTCTTTGTATTCTAAATATAAAAAAGTCCTTCAGCACCTTCTGCTTCTGGATTTCAGAAGTGGCTGACAAAAAGAAAAGAAGCAGCGATCAGAACCCACACAGAATTCTTAAACCAAAAAGAAAAGAAATCAAGATTTCAACTTTAAAAGTCACAGTGATGCTCAGATTTTTTTCCCCACTGGCAACTCATTTAACATACCAGATGGTTGGTATGTTTGTGGGAAACGTCGCAGTTTGGGGTTTTAAGTGAGCAATTAGAAATTTGAACAGTGACAAATTTTAGGTTTAAACCTCTATTTAGCAGTTGAAGTGGTGTGGGTGGGCTTGAGCAATTTATTATATTTCAGCCCAAATGAATCTTCCACATTACTGTAAAGGTATGCTGAGTCACCAGGATGTAGTAGGAAACATGGGGAAAATGTGCGCTAAAAAAAGAAATTATTTTAAGGTACTGAAAAATCAAGCAAATATTTCACTGTTGCCTTTGCTTACCAAGATATATGAAAAGAACTACAGCTTCAGTAATAATTTAAAAACTACGGAATGACAATAATTTTATTAGAGCCAACCAAAAATATCACACACAAAAAGCAGTGGGTAAAATACAAATTATCTAGATTTGTTTATCATGCTGGGTGTTAAATAGAATTGGAGGGTAGTGGGGAACAACAACAATAAAAACTTTGTGATGTTACTGTGACATTTGCAGATGGAGTTGGGCTTTAATTGCATCTAGGAACAGTTTCGTAGGCTTAATTTTTAACTTAATCTAAACAGTGTTTATCTTGAATCAAAACAATAACAATTAGAGGTCATCTATTACAAATAATAATAATAATGACATTTAGTGTTTGATCCCTCTACAGTGGAACAATAAAATTCCTTTTGAGGCAGAAAATGGGAGAGCACAGCAACAAGTGATGGAGATATAGCCAGAATGAAGTAGAAGTCTTCTGATGCATCTGTTAAATGCTGTCTTTTAAGCAATTCAAATGGCAACAGTGAGATGTCAGAAATGTATTATGTGAAGTACAAAGAGCCTCTCAATAAATATTAAAATCCAGACTGAATTAATATGCCTGAAGTTATAGTTTCATTAATAACTCTGTATTACAAATGTTTGGCTTGAAACGGTTGATATTGTTCAGAATTCATTATTAATCCCATCATTCAATTTCTTGCTCTAAATTAATGCTGTTCAAAGCTTTAGTTAGACTCTTCTGATATTGAAAGTTTTACATTAAGGTCTACTTGTGGACTTTTAATGTATTTCACCTCCAGAATAGAGGACAGGATAAGCCATTGGCAGAATTGGTATTCAGTCGGTTCGGACTGGTTTGGGTGAACCGGTAGTGCCGATTATCAGTTGGCCCCACCCACCCCAGCCCTATCCTGTCCTTTATTTCCTGCTTTCTAGCTATTCTCAATCGCGCGGCACAGCTGATTTCCCCCCACTCACTGTTGTACTTACCATTGTTGACTTGGAAGATAAGCCGCTGAGCTTCTAAATGCTTCATTTTCAGTGCTGCACACAAGCGCTTTAGGTACACATACAAAACGAACCGGTTGTTAAACCAGCACCTTCCCACCACTGGCCATTGGTCTAATTTGGTGTGTGTCTTACCTTACAACATACACTTGGCGATAAAGGTGAATTGAAGCAGGAGTCTTATCAGCTGCAATAACCATTAGGAGAAAAGAGCCTAGAAACATCTACATTGTTCTGTGGTTGCTTTATAAGACATGCAGCAAAAAATCCAGTTAGCGATTGACTGTAAAGGCTTTGGGACCAACTAGGTTTGAAATGGAGTGGTTTGCAGCATTGTCTATAACGGGGACATCAGGAATGTCAAACTCAAGGTCCGTGAGCCAGATCCAGCCCATGGGGTGCTTAGATCTGGCCCATGGGACCGCCCTGGAAACAGCAAAGAACTGGCCCGTGGTGCCTCTGCCAGCAAAAAAGGAACTCAGAAAGGTTGCATGCTACCTTCCTGGTCTCCGTTTTTGCTGGTAGAGAGCTGCAGGATTCCATTGCAGCCCGGGAGGGCTGTGCGTGGCCCTCATGAACTCCGTTTTCACTGGCAGAGTGCTAGCAAAAGAAACTTCTAGCAAAAGTGACATTTTATGACATGAGTGACATTGAGCTAGCCATGCTCACCCTAGCCCCGCAAGATCAAACATAACCCTGATCCCCTCAATGAAATCGAGACAACCCTGGTCTACAAGAAAAGTAACAAAAAGTTGAAAGATTTCCTAAGCTGCTAGTATAACAAACTTTACAGTGATTTAAGATTTTAAAGAGAAGAAGTATAACCCACATAAATGAGAACTGTCCACAAAACCTGATGGCAGAAGTAACTGTCACTATTACTGTTCAAGCACATTCTCATTATTAGGAAGATACAGGGAAGTAACAACATGTCCTTTCTTTCACACTGCCATATGTCCAGTGGTTATTTGAACAACCCTTAACTTGTGTATGTTCAAAATTCAGTTATTACCAAACTTTTATGGCATGTGCAAAATCTTCTATCTATGCTTAATACAGACTGAGGGTGATGTGATCATGCTTTGCAATCTATTTGCCAACCATCCATGTGTTATCTGAAGTCAGAATTCTTATTCCACTATTTCCAATTCTCCTAGCAACAATCTGACAAACTTATTTTCAAGCTTTATATGAAAGTGTTGCAGGAAATTAAGGGACTTCTTTCTGTCATGTCTTACTTTTATATCCTGATTCACTTTATGTCCTGCCTCAAAAGTGAGATTTACACAATGCTGTGATTGATCTAGGGGAAGAGCCTCTGTTGTCCAGTTTCAGCTGTTGAAATACATACAGTAATTAGTCAATTAAAACTTCCAAACAGCCCCAGGTCTGGATTTAAATCCACCTGAATTGATAGGAACTCTTCCTGCATAGTGGGCTCCAGGATAGGTGTCCCATTTTACTTGCATCAATAATACAGCTTCCATCCTAGAGCCTGGAGCACAGCCATAAGTTATTCCTTTTTGGAAAAAGAAAAAGAAAGAGAATTCCACCAATTATTGGCAATTGAGTTTGCTCAGCATAATTAGTAAGATCTATGCTTTATTAGAAGTCGCTCGAATGGTAGAAGAAAACCTTCAAGCAGAGGTAGGCTGCTTTGTGCTAGATGAAGGTTTAATATTCTCCAATTTAGTTGAAAAAAATATACACAGTAATCCAAATCACTCCTTTTTGCCTTGTTTGTAGCTTTCAAGTCTTTGGAAGAAATTAAAAGCATTTACATGCACTTCAAAAGAAACCCAGTTTCACTGGGAGATGCCCTGTAGCCAATCATCTTTCAAATTTGATGCCAAGAGGAGTGTGTTTTGGCCTCCATATTTTTCATTACTACAATAATGTGATAATAGATGCCTTAAGCAAGAAAGATTTCCTTCCAGAACTGGCTAATAGAGCTATAACTCTAGTACAGTGTTTCTCAAACTTGGCGACTTTAAGTCCTGTGGACTTCAACTCCCAGAATCCCCCAGCCAGCTATGCTGGCTGGGGGATTCTGGGAGTTGAAGTCCACAGGACTTAAAGTCGCCAAGTTTGAGAAACACTGCTCTAGTACTTTACATGAACAATACTGTCTTACTATCATAGGCTCTGATAGGTCTTAGAAGAAGTAGAAACACTGGTCCAGAAACACTAATGACAGATTACCTATTATTTATTTAATGTATTTATTTGCTTTAAAAATATTAACAAAAAAAGGAACAAAACACAAAGATAATTATGATTATAATGCAAATGCCGACATTCTCAAATGTGCTTTAAACTGCTTTAAAAATGAAAAAGTACAATAAGAAAAACAAGAAAAACAAATAAAGTATAATATCTTGTTATAACAGTTAAAATTCTCTACTGTATCTCTAATGCAGATATTATTGAAATACATATATATTTATTTCTGGTACTTTTATACCACTATCATTCTTTTTTAACCTGCTGTATTTTGTATAAATTAATTCCATATATCATTATACTTGCCCATACAAAATCTATGCCTATAGGCTATCTGTCCACAGGGGATAAGATTTTCAATTCACTGAGCAAATAGGACCATACATTTATCTTTTCAATGCTGCAGTATCAATCTTTTGTCCACAGTAAGGACACAGAGAATCCATTTATATTGTCCAGTTGTCATATTGTATGTCATGTAATATGTATATAATTCAAGATAACATTATCCTCTGGAAATTGTAGGTGTTGTCACATAATCATATTTATATAGTTCACTACTTTCTCTCAAAACGTAGTAAGTATATAACATTGTACAAACATATATTTTAAAGAACATGTCCTATTACATCTCCAATAAAATGCTGTCTTGGACACTTTTTTTCTATATAAATGTACTGGAGTCCAACAAAGCGTCTGTATTATTTTTGTTCCATATCTCCATTGACATTCTTGCTATAGAAGTTAATAGAATTCTTTATTGGACATGCGTGATTGGACAAGGAATTGGTATCTTCGGTGCATATGCTCTCAGTATGCATAAAAAGACAAGATACATTCCTCAAGAATCATAAGGTACAATACTTAATGATAGTCATAGGGTACAAATAAACGATCAGGAAACAATATCAATATAAATTGTAAGGATACAAGCAACAAAGTTACAGTTATGAAGTGCGAGGAGATGGGTGATAGGAGTGATAAGAAGACTAATAATAATAGTAGTGCAGCCTTAGTGAATAGTTTGACAGTGGTGAGGGAATTATTTGTTTAGCAGAGTGATGGCGTTTGGGAAAAAACTGTTCTTGTGTCTAGTTATCTTGGTGTGAAATGCTCTATAGCGTCGTTTTGCGGGTAGGAGTGGAAACAATTTATGTCCAGGATGCGAGGGGTCATTCTACCATTGTCTGGGCATACACTCTTCTATGGAATGTGGCTAAATTCAGATGTCAAATACTGGAAACTGGACAGAGTTAAAACTGGTTTCTTGAGAAAGTTATTTCAGGTAGCATAATGTATTACTAATGCTGCTTTACATTTTGAGCTAACTTTGTAATAATCAAAACAAGAGTATGCTAATTGCATTTAGATGTTGACTAAAAGCTCTCTTTAAATTCCAAGATTTGGTACATGTTATCTTATCAAATACTTGGAAACTCTCAAAAATGACAGATTAAATAAATTATACTTCTCCAGTGAGATGCTGATAGATCTGGGACAAATTCAGGCAATAGAATTATAAACAAAATATACCAAGATATCACTTAGAAGTCAATTGAAGCATAAGAGATTTCATATTAAACTAGCATTATATTTGCCCTTTAGACTCTTAGTGTTTGTTTATTTTTTAACCATCAACAATGTTGGAATGTAAATATTGCAAAATCCCCTATACTGAAATACTATGTTGTTACAAAGATGGGAGAATCAGATCATGGGGTGATATCCTTCTCTAATGCAATTAGAGTGCAGTGAATTAGTTACTAACACTTTATTCTATTTCTAGGCCAGGCAGAAAAATTGTTATGTGTGTGTGTATGTATGTGTATGTATGTGTGTGTGTGTGTGTGTGTGTGTGTGTGTGTGTGTTGTATTTGTACTGATAAATAAATAAAGGGAGACTAGTATAGATCTATTTCGAGCTAATTAGCTCTCATCAGCTAGCCATACCCTTACTGGGATTTGAACCTGGGCTTTATATAACCTGGGCTATATATATATAGCTAGCTTCTTTTGGCAATTAAAGTTTTGTTGCTGTAAGTTACCCAGAGTCACTTAGGTGAGGTGGATTTAACAAACAAACAATAAATAAATATTCCAAGATAATTCTGGCTGCTATAGAGTGGGCATGAGTAGCCTGTATAATTTGATCTACTTGCTGTTCCTCCCTCCCTTCCTATTTTTCTGGGTCAGAACCGCAATAAAGTTTGACTGACTGAAGTTGGAATGAAAATAGCTTCTATAAAGGTCACAACCTTCTCATTGCTGTTGGTCTTCAAAAATTATATGTTCTGCTGTTTAAATATCAGTGACTGATATGAGGAGAAAGAGTTAAGGTTAGGGTGAAGGTTAGAAAACAGAGTCTATATTATGAGAAAATTATTTTATTTTCTCCCCCCTAACACAAAATCTCACCCTATTTTTTTCTTATGCTATTTATCTTCCAGGGATTTAATGTTTCTAACCTTGTATTTTTTATTTAGCAAGATGCTTTCTGATCTTATACTGCCATGGCAAAAGTTCTGGAAATAGCTTTCTTTACATTTCTAAACTATGCGTTAATCACGAATTGGAATGTAAATATAGAAATCTATAATAATGATAATCTTTTGTTGCAAACACCTATTCACCACATTATTCTTTTAAAAAAAACACCAAGAGCTTATAAAGCTTATTTTTCTCTTTTTACTCCTGCGGATACATACAATTATCAAATGCATACATAGAAATAGCATTCTTAAAAGTGTTATAAAATCTGCTACAACTCAACGCTTAACTCAATTATTTAAGACAAACTGTTTATTTTCTTCTTAATCTATATGCTATGTGTCTCAGTTTAGCTAAAAGTACTACATAAATATTATAGACATCATAATTGGTTAGTAGCCTGTGACCAATCCTTTTAGAGGAAAGAACTCTTCATAACTGGAAATATGATATTGATTGTGGATTATCAAAATATTACCTACATAATATTTTGATACCTCTTGTTTGAATTCAAACAAGAAACAGGGTAGGGATAGCAAAGGATAGAACAGATGGGCTGTGAATTTGTAGTGACAAAGCAAGGCCAAGTCTGCAGTGCACAAGTTATCTCTCATTAAGAACAGGTTTAGAAGACTTGATAGAATCATAGAATTGGCAGGGAGCTTGGAGGTCTTCTAGTCCAATCCCTGTTGAACTTTTACCCCAACGAATCCTAGTCCATTCTGCTCCCTATATCAGGAGTTCCAGGTCGTTGGGGTGAAACATTTTGGGATTAACAAAATACTGCTAAATATTGATAAATTTCCATCAGTCGCCATCTAGGGCCAAAACTACACTGTCAAGTGTGCCTATTTCCTCAGAAAGGAGAACATATTTTTTTTCAAATTGTTTTTGTATATTGCTACTTCTGATACAATTTTCTTTTGCTCTGTCATCCTTTTGCAAATCTTTTGGCCAATTTCCTAAAGCACAGGGCCGTGCTGACAAATTATGGAATATATTGCTGAAGATGAATAGATGTATCAATCTTTGAGGCTGTGAGTGTTGTTGTAGGATACTGTAATGTTGCTACAAAGATAATTATGGAAAAACAGGTTTCCGAGTCTGTTTCAGAATTTGTTTCTATATATATAAAAGTATACTGATGTTGTTCAATAAATGTTTCAAAGTGGCTAGGGCAGTGATGGAGAACCTTTTTTGGCTCTTGTGCCAAAAGCAGGGAGCGTGCAGGGGGGTTGTTTGGGCATGCCACACCCATAATGCTATGTGCGTGATTCCCCCCCACGTGCATTGGCACGTGACCAGCGCCGCCCGCTTCTGGTGCATTTTTTCACCCTTTCCAGGCTCAGAGGCTTTCTAGGAGCCTGGGGAGGGCAAAAACAGTCTCCCCCGCCCCCATGCCCTCCAGAGGCCTCAGGAGCTTCATTGAAGGCTTTGGTGGGCGAAAAACGGACCTATGGGGAAGTTTGGGAATGGTGACTTCCGGTTTGTCTGTAAGGCCAATTTTCGACCTCCGGAGCCCTCCGGAGGCTTCCCTGAAGGACAAAAAAATGGACCTATGGACAAACCAGAAGGCACTTCTGGTTTTTGCCCTCCAGAGCCTTCAGGGAAGCCTCCTGAAAGTTCTGGAGGGCAAAGTCCGTCCCTGAACTTCCGGTCTACCTGTAGGGCCAGTTTTTCGCCCTCCGGAGGCATGCCTCCGGAGGGTGAAAAATGGCCTCAAAAGAAGGCCAAAGTCAGCTGGCTAGTGGGCAGATGCACACTGACCAGTTAACAGGCCAGCGCTTGGCGTGCCCTAGCAAATGGCTCCACATGCCACCTGTGGGGCTAGGAGTTTATAAGCAGTACCTAATTATAGGTAATATTACTGAGGATATATGTTTTTAATCTGTAATTCATACTCTAGCTACTAACTTGGCCTTTTCTGATTAACTTAAATTTCACCATTTCTATCACTTGTAAATAATAATTAAAGTAAATTATTTTTTAAAAACCTCACCAGAAACAAAGAGTAGAATTTTAAAAGAAATTCACTAAAATAAAAATTTGCTCCTTCATAGTTGATAGTTGATTCCTAAGATAGGTAAATTATACAGGTAGTCCTTGACTTATAACCATTCATTCGACTGTTTGAAGCTACAATGGTAGTGAAAAAAGTGGCTATGATCGTTTTTCTCACTTATGACCATTGCAGCATCCCCAAGGTCACATGATCAAAATGTTATGACCTTGGCATGTTATTTATGACAGTTGCAGTGTCCCGGGGCATGTGATCCTCTTTTGGATCTTTTGATGAGCAAAGTCAATGGGGAAACCAGACTTTTTGAAACAACCATGTAACTAACTTAACAGCTGCAGTAGCTGTAACAAGAAAGATCATAAAATGAGGCAAAACTTAATTAACAACCGCTTGGGAAATATGGGTTCGGTTGTGGTTGAAGGCAAAGACTGCCTATATAAGGCAGTGATTTCAACTTGATCCCATCCAATTTGGCTGGATTTCAACTCTTCTAATTTTCAGTCTGCGTTGCTTGAATTCAGATTCTGTGATGTGATTATACCAACCATCATAATAATAACTTCTGCTGTTTTTTGCAATTGACGATTGGTGATTTTATCAATGCTGATAGTGTTCAAGTGGTGCTCCAGGTGTTTTGGAATTGCATCCAAGGGGCTTTTTAAAAATATTGGTTTATTTGGAGAAGCTTATATCCTCCAACAATATCTTTCATATGATAAGCAACAAGATTTGTCCATCCCAGGTTCTGGAACGGGCTTGATAGCTGGACAAAAATACCAAATCCAGTCTAAACACCTGACTATGAGAACAATAATAACTGCTGCTATATGAAAGCATAGTGTAATGAGAAGCTTTTAAACTAATAACATGAGAGTGATATTTATGTAACAATTGACTACATTTTGTTAATATGTGGAATGAATATATCCACCCACAGTAGCTTTGATAGTGTTGGAAGAAAACTCCATCTGGTTCAGTTTCAAGCCAGGAGAGAGATGCTGGAAATAAAATGGAGACTAGCTGCTTAGGAAAGAAGGTCCATTTATTGATGAGAAGAACCAGCAACAACACGTGGTTCTGGGACAGCTGACACATTAGCTTGATGTGTGCAAGGATTTTTATACAGTTTACAGTATTTTGTAATGTTGAGGTTTGCTTTGTGTGCTTTTATTATTTGATTATTTTACTTGTTTCCAAGGGCTCGTGATGGGTCTGGATTATTGACTTTCTTCGTCCTAATCCTGTCAGGCATGTATAATTGATTTTATCCTGTTCTCTATTGCCTCTAGCTTATCTTTCTTAATGGACTGTTATTGTTTCCACCTTTTTCAATGAATGGGGTTAAGGTCATGCCCTGTCCTTAATCCCATCACCTGGAGCTGAAGATATTTTGTTTATGAATAGATTGGCTGGATTTCTTAATGGGCACAAAATAACCATCTCTAAAGACTTCAGGCATTTGCTGGATAGTGGTGGGTCCCTCCTGGTTTGGGCCCGTTCGGTCGAACTGGTAGTGGTTTGGCAGTCTGGGTCGCTGGAACAGGCAGCGACCCATACTTGCCACACCCCTGAACTGGTTCTCTGGGCGGTTCCCAAGGGCCGCCATCTTGTTTTTTGCTTCTGCACATATACAGAACAATTTTTATTGGACTGCGCATGCATGCCCAGCCCCAAGCGTGTGCATGGTGAGCACACAAGCGAACTGGCAATAATGCCTGACGGAATCCACCTCTGCTGCTGGAGGCTATTAAGAAAAAGTGGGGCTGCTTTCTGTTTAAGAACATGTTTCTCCATTTCTCCTTTGGGGGAAATATAATATTTGGCCTCTTTTAATATCCCCCCCAAATATTTCATTCTTCTAAGAGTTGGGGGCTTTTCACAATAGTGAGATAGGTGGCATATAAACATACGAAATACAAATAATAATAGAAATACCGTACTTTAAAAAAAAACATCTTTGTTATATTGATAAGGATAACATCATCACCATCTCCTTTTAATGACCACATAATCCCTGGCAGGGCGGAGTTGGGGCAACTGAATGGAGCTGGGTGTTTACTGTCCGGATGCCCTTCCTGTCACCAATGCAGAGTTATATTCAGCAGATATATTCTCATTGTGCCCAGAGAGAGAAATATCTGCCTCTGTCTAGGATCAGACTCATAGTCTCTTGATTGTGAGGTGAGAGCTCCACCTCTAGGCCACTGCACCACTCATTGATAAGGATAATATATGCTTGAAAAAATATTATAAATTTCAAGCCAATAATTTCTAACACTCCCTAAATTGCTTTACCGGGCTGGGAAAGTTCCTAAAGCTTAGTGGGAGAGGATATGACTTGACTGCAAATTGTTTGACTTTGCATTCTCATAATAGCTTCAATTCATTGATTTAATAGCAGGGCTGGGAAAAGCTTTGTTGAGAGTAGATGATTCTATACTACATAGGCCAAAGGCTGATCTGAGATTTTCTAATGATTATCTCTATGATGTGCAACTTGCAGCAATTGTGCTTTTACTGCTTGGCAAAGTATTTATTTATTAGACTTATAAAGCTGCCCAACTTAAACAATGTGAACCGAAAAGGAAATAAGTATTACAGCTGGCAGAAAAATCCAGGGCCTGGAGGATTACTCCTATATTTTAAACTGTACAGTATATCCATATATCTCTTCCAGTTTAGTTTAACTTTTCAAATGCTTTGTGTGTCTACAGCAGCACAAAGCTCTCTACAGAGAGGCTTCTGGGATTTCCTAAGTTTCACTTAGGAAAAGTTGCATAGATATTTTGGGAAAAACGGGAAATTTCTAAATGAAAAGACTTCAGGTTCTTTTGAGTACTTTACACTGTTTACAAATGCAAATACATGTAGTCCTCGACTCACAACTACAATACAGCCCAACATTTCTGTTGCTAAGTGAAACATTTGTTAAGTGAGTCACAAAAGGTGATCACATGACCTTGGGACACTACAACTATCATAAATATGAACCAGTTGCCAAGAATCTGAATTTTGATCACATGATTACAGGAAGGGTGGGATTCTACTGTTTTGGACCATTGCGGGCAAACTGGTAGCTCTGGGAGTGAGTTGGTTCACTCCAATGATCAACTGGACCCACCCACCCACCCCTGCTCTATCTTGTCCAGCTGTTTCCTGCTTTCTAGGTCATCTCAGTTGTGCAGCACAACTGATTTCCCCTGTTTTACTTACCATTGCTGACTTGGAAGGTAAGCAGCTGAGCTCTAAATGTACACATGCACACAAAGCACATGCTCACCAAACTGGTTATTCAACCGGCAGCATCCCACCACTGATTACAGGGATGCTGCAATGATCATAATTGTGAAAAATGATCATTTCCCCTCCTTTTTTTTTTAGCACTGTTGTAACTTCGAACAGACACTAAATGACTGTTGAGTCATTTGTAAGTCGAGGTTTACCTATACAATCTCTGACTTGTCTAATAAATATTTCTTAATATTCTTCCTAGGGAGAACGCGGGCGGACAAACAGAGGCGAGCCAGGACTTCAAAATGCTAACAGTTTTAATGCTAACAGGTTGCCAAATGGGGCATTTCGCAATATGCGCATCTCAACTAACTGGCAACAACTGAGCCCTGTTTGACAGCTCTTTATATATGCCAGAAAGTGGCCATTAGGCTGTAAATTTGGGGCCCATTATCAGACACAGTCAAGTCAGGCAACCCATGGGTAGCAAACAACCTCCTTAATACTCAGATAAAGGCTGTGGCTGTGGCCGTAGGCATTAAACTTACTTTGACCTACTTTGAAAATGCATCAACAATTACAAAGAAAGTCTGGCCTTTAAAAGGGCCAGCTAGGTCCATATGTACCCGGGACCAAGGAGCCCTTGGCTGTTCCCAGTTTTAGATCGGGACCCTGGGAAACGCCAGCTGGGACTCTTGGCAAGGGGGGCAACCAGAAACCCACTGTGCGATGTCCTGGTCCATGCTAGGCCACCAGGCATAGTTTCAGCCCAGGGATTTCATCCTGACTATGCCTGGATGGCCCTCGTGGTTAGCACAGAGTCTCGAAAGGAGGCCGGAATGACCACCCTACTGCCCCATAGGAGGCACCCTTGTTGAGATGAAAGTTCATTTTGACGGAGTGCAAATGGGCATAATTCGGTGCTGAGCAGACCTGTCAGCCATCCTCTCGTCGTCCAACCCAATACCTTAGATGGCAGTTTGTCCTGGGCAGTGTGTTTAGCTACATCAGCCATGGTGATTGGCAGCTGCATGTCATCAATTAGCAAAACTGTGGAGGCTGGTGCTGGGTCCTTAACTGCGATGGGCAATGGGCATCTGCTCAAAGCATCAGCCTGGCAAATATGTTTACCTGGCTTGTAATGTAACATATAGTTATATGCTGTCAGGAAAACAGTCCATCTGGTGAAACATGGAGACAGAATTTGAGGAGTTTGTCTGTCTCCAGCAATGATGCCTAATAACGGTTTGTGGTCAGTCACTAAATGGAAGTGGTGGCCATAAATATAGGCATGAAAACGTTTCACTCCTGCCGCTATAGCGAATGCTTCACCATCGAATTGGCTATAATTCCTTTCTGGTGAGGAGAGAGTGTGAGAGAAAAATGCAACTGGAGCTTCTAGTCCTGATGGCAATCTGTGGCTCAGGACTGCGCCAACCCCATAAGGGGAAGCCTCACATGCCAACACTAAAGATAGAGACTCATCGTGTGCTGTTAGAAGTGAGGAGATTTTTTACAGCTTGAAAAGCCGTGGCTTCCTGATTTCCCCATGCCCATTTTGCTGATCAATCTAGTAAATGGTGTAGAGGCTCTACCAGCAATGCCTTATGCGGCAGGAAAATGTTATAAAAATTTAAGAGCCCTAGAAAAGCTTGTAGCTCAGCTTTAGTTGATGATGTCAGAGCTTGTTGTATAGCTTGCACTTTGTCAGGTGTAGGATGGATTCCCTTCGCGTCTACTAAAAATCCCAGAAATTCGACCTGAGGCACCGTGATCTGACATTTGGTTGCCTTTAACTTCAAGCTGACCTCTCTGAACCATCGAAGTACGGTACGGAGGCGGGACAGTAGGTTGGCTAGGGACCTTGCTGATACCAGGATGTCGTCGAAATAAGGGATGACGCCTGGTATGCCCTGCAATAACTTCTCCATGAGATTTTGAAAAAGTCCAGGAGCCACACTGACTCCAAACTGGAGTCGGTGACACTTGAATGCACCCCTATGCATGACAATAGTCTGGGCCTCAGCAGTTGCCTCATCTGCAGGCAATTGCTGATACGCCTGTGCTAGGTCCAATTTAACGAAAATGGTCCCCTGTCCAAGAGAATGCAGCAAATGCTGCACCACGGGGACAGGGTATACACTCTGTTGCAATGCCCTGTTCAAAGTGCACTTAAAATCAGCGCATATGTGCACAGACCCATCACTCTTAATCGGGGTCACAATAGGCATTTCCCAATGGGCGTGATCAATAGGTTCTAGTACCCCTTGAGCCAGTAACTTATCTATTTCCGCGTCAACCTTAGGTTTTAATGCGAAAGGCACTCAGCACAGCTTAAGACACCACGGAGGAATCTGGGGATCTAGATTAAATGAAATTGGGGTGCCAGTGTACCTACCTAATTCTTCCCCAAAAACCTATGGAAACTCTTTAGTCAACATATCTAGATATGGATTACATTGGATCTGGTCAATTTCAGTCACCCTCAACCCCAGGGCTTCAAACCACTCCAACCCTAATAGGCTTGGTCGTGGTCCTTTAACTATAATTAAAGGTAACTTCCTGCAAAACTGTTTAAACTGCAACCTACAAAAATAAAACCAGAACAGGATTCCCCTGGAAATCCCTTAGGCATGGTCTCAATCTTGTCTGGACCAAATTAGGCATGAATCTCTTAGCAGTTGTCCAAGAAACTATGGAGACAGTGGATCCTGTGTCCACCATTGGGCAGGACTGTCTCTCCAATTTGACTGTTATAATTTTTTTTCCTCTCAGACTATAGTAATCTGGTCAATTTCAGTCTCCTCCCTGCTCTCATTGACAGAGAAACAGGATTCTCTTTTCCTGAGAGTAGACCCTTAGTGAATTTGGAGGGCTTTCTGTAATATTGGCTAGGGCTGGGTGAGGTGCCCTCTAAAGCACTAGTGCAAGGAGCAGCTGACCTGCAGACCTTGGCTAAATGGCTGCGTTTCCCGCATTTCATCTAGCGCGGTCTGTAGATCTAATTCAGGTTTGGCCAGGAGGTGGCGCTGTATACGGAGGTCTCGCACACCACTGACAATTTGGTCTGGAAGGACATTATCTAAATCTCTGAAATTATAATGTAAAGCAGTGGTTTTTAAAGCAGCCACATACTCATTAATTGTTTCTCCCTCACGCTGGCTTCTCCTATAAAAGGCATGCCGGCGAGCTGTGCGGGATGGTGTTGGAGCATAATGATTCCTTAGTTTTGCCATCAACACATCCCATGAAACAGTGTGCACGGATTGGGGAGCCACCAGCATCCCCACAATATTAAACTTCTCCGTGCCACACAAATTTAGAAAACATGACTTTTTTCGGTTTTCAGATAGTCCGGTGTAGTCGTTGGTTCTAAAAAACATTCAAATCGGGAAATATATGAGTCCCAGGTCTCTGTGGCCCCATTAAAAATTGCTAACATGTTCATGGAAGCCATTCTGAGGTAACTTGTTGGCTCAGTTGATAATCAGACCGCTGTCCTCATAGGTTTTGTGACTTCACTCAACCTCTCGTTGAGTGATTCCACTGAGGGAATTAAGCTCTCGTGACTCAGCTTTGTGATAGTGACTCTTATCAGCTCTACCTGGGCTCCACCTCAGCATCCCATCCTCGTCGCCAATATTCTTGCTAGGGAGAATGCGGGAGGACAAACGAAGGTGTTCAAAATGCTAACAGTTTTAATGCTAACAGGTTGCCAAACGCAGCACTTCGCAATATGTGTATGTCAGCTAACTGGCAACAACTGAGCCCTGTTTGACAGCTCTTTATATATGCCGGCTGTCAAACAGGTAACCAATCATGAACGAGGACAGCACCCCCTAGTCAATGGACCAGAGGGAAAACTATAGAATGTAGCACTTAACACTCAAAAAGAAAAAAAATGCTGGAAATAAAATGTGTCCTATCAAAGCATGTAGTAGAAGGAAGCTGATTTTTGAGACTATTCCTGGTTTGGTAATTTGATAAAAGGCCAATCAGGAATTGCTGAAGTTTCTAAATTTAGTATCTTTTCTCTGAGAAAAGCTGTGGAGGATATGCCTTGAGCCAGCTCTGCCCTACTTGTTCTCAACTTAATGACTTCCTCCTCTTCCAAGGTGTGTTCTTGGTCAGCTAACAGTAACATTATTATAATACTGTTCAGGTAATTGCAACTTAATCTTTCCAAAACCATATTTATAATATGTATAAACACATTGATTCCTATTAATGAGAGGATAATTTCATGCTGTCATATGAAACCTTTGCTCCATGTGAGGTTGATAGAGTGGGAATTATAACAAGTCCATAGGTAAAAACTAAAGGATCAACATGCCACTTTCAGTTTCTTTTGCTTATTAAAAGTTGGCTGGGAAAACCTCTTGCCCATGAAATACCTGTTTTTAGCAATTCGTATTCAGAAGAAGTTGGCATTTAACATTTGGAGAAAAGTTTAAACTTCTGAATGTTGTGAACAAGGGGGGGATGTTTCCATTAAACCTCGAAATACTGCTGTTTTTCTTCATTAAAAATACTTTCAACTCCACAGATGCATCTCTGTGGAGCCAGCATAATGGATGAATAAATGCCAAAGCATGCACCTCTGATTCTGGCAAGCAGTGCTTACCATATATCACACTTATTCTCTGCTGCAATTTCAGATAGCAAATGGCAGATCTCTGAAGGGTTTCCCCTATGGATCAACTAGCGGGAGACTCCTTGATTATACAGCAGTCTGATTTGACCAGATGGCATTGAATCCTAGGATCTACAGTGAAAAAAAAAAGCTTTCATAAATCTCCTTCTTGTCTTCCTCATTTCTGCTCTATGCTGCTCTATTCTGGATTTAGCAAAGCTGGAATCTTTGTTGTTCCTAAATAGCTGAAAGAATGGAGTTACTAATGTGACTAGCAACATTTGCAACATTTTCTTCCAGTGTGTACTTGAAAAGAAAGCTCTAATAAAGTCTGTAAAATGTGTCATTAATCAAGAAAACGGCCAGCATCTCTATTTAGGTTATAAAAACATAAGCATCTGGCATTTTAATATATTTCACTTAATGGCACCATCTATTAATTTCTTGCAGTTAGTTATGGCTTTTAAATTTACTATAGTAATTGTTTTAAGGGTGATATGAAAGGTTTAATATAAAGCATTCATCCCCAGCCAAGGACCTTTACTTGGGATGGGTTTGGTTTTTAATCTCTCAGTTTGGAAAAGTATGTTCTCAGAATGAATTACTTAGATATATAAAAGTTGGCAATTTAAAAACCAGTTTTACTGTACATTCACCATATCATAGAAATTGAAATGTGCTTATAACTGAAGAAAAGGAACTAGCTTAGAAATAAAAATCCAAGCTTGTTCTTTCACTTCATTGACAGCCATGATTTTCTATATTGAACTGTGTAAGAAGAATAATTTTTAGCATTAAGGAACAAATAGCATTTATTTCTTTGTTAATTTTTCAAAATCCTGCCTTTATTTCTGCAATGTAAGAGAATTTTGTTATGTTAGCAACTGAAGAATTGGTTAGCTAATGGCTAAAGAAAATTATACACCTGAGAATATATTTTAACTGATGATAATATCCAGATGGATTTCCCCCTACAGTTCTCTTCAGGGCCCAATTTAAAATTTCAGAGCTTGAAATGCATAGGAGACTGTATTTGTGGGCTGTGTGCTGCATGCATGATGTTGATACTCTATGTCCTTTCCATTCCTGATCCAGTTGAAAGTTCAAGACCTTGCCCTCACACCCACAAGTCCATCACATGGTCCAATCTTCCACTGCTATGCTGGAAGTTCTACCCATCCTGTTCAGGTGTAGAGGTGTAGAGACAAAGGTTGACCTTGGTTTCTAGAAAGGAATTTTATTTTGGCTACATAGCATTCCACCCAGTACCAACAGAAACAACATAGTAGAATAATAGAAAGTGTGGCAGGCCAAAGATCCAAAAGGGAATATGACTGCAGGACTGACAGCCTAAGCTCTATCAGGCTTTATAGTTTAAATAAAATTGTTCACTTTCAAATGCTAAAAATATATATATAATTCCTTCTCCTATACATCATAAATCCTTCTCTGCATTGCATCTTTAGTCTGTACATATGACATCAAGTGCACCATGGACACCAAAAGATGGCTCACTTTTAATTTTAGTACATTGTTACCATTAGTAGTATATTTTAGTATTTAAGATATTAGTTATGATTCTCTTTTCTTATTGATTTATTCCCTTTTGATGCTATCCAACTTCAATCAACTCCATAACTTCAATCTAACTCTTTATTAATCCAGGAAAACTGTTTCTGTTCTAAAGTATCCTAAAATGAAATATTTTTTATTTCTTCTCTGGTGTTCCATATTTTGTTCTGAACCTTTTCATTTTTAAGATATTGTCGGCCTTTGGGAAAATTTTGATTGGAATCCTTGGGTGATGAGTTTCAATGTGTTGCAATATTTCTTAAGAACACCAGGTGAGATTTTAAAATGTTTCTCCATGTTTCCTGGAGATTTTTTATTTTTCTTTTCTCTTTCCTGCAATGACTCTTGAATGTTTTGCTGAGATTTCTGCTCTGCATTTATTCTTATAACAAGCAGCTGTAGAAATTAAATGAAAAACAAACCCAAATCTATTCCCTCATGGACTTTGGAAAAGCTGCAATATTTTTGTTAAAATTAGATCCTATAATGAGTGTGAGTTAAATGCCATTAGCACATTCCACTTTTTGCTGTCCACAGACTGACCAGTTACACAGATCATTAGAAATGTTAATTAAGAAGCATTCACTGGCATATGAGGTTACCCTACATGAACGAAATTAAAATTCGTACTTAAAACTTTAAAAATAATTTCTAGCTCAAATTAGCTTTTTATTGTCCTGTAAGCGTTAAAACTTGTTTTATAAATCTTTCTTGAAAAGATTTGTTATGTACAGCAAATTGGATTATTACTTGTTTTGTAAGGTCTCACAATGTTGAGATAACTTTCTTCAGCTTCTTACATTGCCAAATTTCTTTCCTTACTTCTTTTTCCTTAGCCTTGTGACTTCCTAGTAAATATGCTAGAGGTCCAGCCATACAAGGCAAGTGTCTCACAGGAGCCAGATAAAGACATATTATTTATGTCCTATAAATAATAAAGTGAGATGTAATTTACCAAAACCCATACTGGATTGGTTGTCTTCCAGCACAACAAGGGTTAAGTGATGGTTAAGTGATTACTCAGCCATCAGTTACAAATCCTGTAGCTCATTTGTCACCATAGCCAGAAACAAGACAAAGGAGCTACAGGATTCATGACTGATGGCTGAGTAACCAGACTTAGCAGCTGCAGAATTACTGGGGGGAAAAGTTTCCTTACCCAACACAAGTATACAAAGATTGAAAACAAGGAAATATGATATATTACCACAAATCCAAAAAGAAGTCTGAAAAAAATGAAAACGTTCCTGAAAGAACAACATTCATAACCAGAAATAACAGATGAGCAGATTAGCGTTGACTTATAATGCAAGATGAAGAATTCACAGAAGCAGAATTGGAAGATCTACTCAGGGCAAAGAAAGCAGAACCTTCCTAGAGTAGCATAGACTTTAGAGCAGGGGTGGCGAACAAGTTCGACAAAAAGAGCCAAAATTTTAAACTGTGAGAGTCAGAGAGCCACACCACGCAGTGACCTGCCAAAACAGACAAACACTCACACAAAAGCATATAATTTTAACAATAATATATTAAACACATAATATAACATGCTCAGTCAGGTGTTTTTTGTTATAAATTTTTATAAACCCATTAGAGCTGCTGTATAACTTTTAAATCCATAAATAAGTGGAATCTCTGTCCACCTAACAACCTACAAGATTACTTGATGACCACAACCAGGAATGCCACACTTGCAGTCATTAAACAAAGCAGTCACATATCTCACTTAATGACTGCTTTGCTCAGTGACGAGATTGTGATTGTAAATCGAGTACAACCTATACATGGGTAAAGCCTGGTCCTAATATTATCTTCCTTTAACCTAATATATGTATTATAATATATATATGAGTTTGGATTATCTTTGATATCTATTACAATTACAGGCTGTGAGAAAAACACTCGTAGAATTTTGGGAAATATACTAACCATGGAAATTCAATTAAATGTTTTCTCCTATTTAAAACTCTGCTGCTCCTGAACCCAGAGCTTCAATATGCAACCATTATTATTAATTTGAGCAATCATTAGAACCTCACCGGAATCCTGCAGCAACTGTGCTAGACTTTGAAGCATTATTTTTTTGGTTTATCTCAACAGCAGAGGGCGCTGTTGAGATAAACCCGGAAGTACGGTCGACGCGACGACCAGCTCAGAGCTGGTGGAGCGCAGGCAAGCGTCGACCGTACTTCCGGGTTTAGCGCGCGATCCGAGCCACAGTATACTAAATAATGGTAAGAGGCAAAGAGCCTCATTTATTTTGGCCGCGAGCCGCATGCGGCTCGCGAGCCGCGTGTTCGCCACCCCTGCTTTAGAGGGAAACCAGGTGAAGTCAGAAGTAGAAAAAGGCAACATAGCTATTGAACTGTTTACATTTGCAAATCAGGCAGCCTCTTTTCTATGTTCTCCTTAGAAAGAACAAAACCCTCTAAAAAAGAACAATTAAAAGAAAGAAAAAATAGCTGGGCATATATAATGACACAGAAACAACAGAATAAGATTGTCTATATTGAAGTTTGTTCCAAAGAAACAGCTAGCACAAATATTAAGAGATGCCAATATTTTAATTTCAAATATAAGTTTCAGCTCACCAGGATAAACTAACCAAGTAGGACAGTTGCAGTTATATCTGTATACCTGGGATGTGTAATCATCAAACATACAAATATAAAAAAAGCCAAACAATACACCATCAAAATGGAAGACCAGGCTGTGAGATAAGATCAGCAACCCAAGATCAGATGCAAGCAAGCTAGAACAGATGAAAGGAAAGAACCTGGAAAACAAGAAGACCAAAGAGTATTGGATAAAAACATTGCATCGTGGGACATCTGGAGCACCACTGGCACTGACAAAATCACCATCAGTCAATTTCAAAACAAAAACATTACTTGGAATGGCTTACATCACTTAAAACTATGAAACAACATCTGCCTATCCCAGGTCCTTGGAAAGGACTTGATAGGTGGATAAAAATGCCAAATCCAGTCTAAATATCCATTTGACTATGCAATCAATTATAATAATATACTATATTTATATTCATCTCATTTTAATTGTCAGCCTTTAATTTTGTTCACTAATTTCATTTGATAAGTTCCTTTTTAGAAACTCCATTCTCTTGATAATGATCACAATGATAATATTAATTAGTTCTGTCATCTCAAATGATAGGGCCTTCTTGGTTGCTGGCCACATAATTATAGGTTCTTGGGTGAAGTGTTTGGAAGATCCCTCATTCCTTTTTACAATTAAATATGAGATAGAGGAGAATAAGCAGCATTTTAATAATCTGTATATTAGGATAAGCGTCAGTGAATCCAAATCATGAAGTTTGATCAGGAACAAAGCTAATTGTATTTATTATCTTCTAGCACCCTGCCTTAGAGAACATTGAGTGCTTTGCTTCCAATATTCGTGATCCATGTGTGTCTGTTTGGATTGCTGTGACATCTACTAATAAATAATAAAGATGCTGGTTTTTCCAGCTAAATTTCTAGGGATGTTAATTGCAAACATTTTGCTGATCTCTGTGTAGTCACTGCAGAAACAAACCCATGCTCATAATATCCAGCAGCCTTTTTCCTTCTTGTCACATAATGGTTGAATTGTTTTACAGGAATGCAACATAGGATGATTTTCAACCTGGTCTTGACGTGCTATCCAATATTAATTTATAGCTGCTATCAAGGTTCATGCCTCTGATGACCATTTTGTGTTAGTCTGCTTTCTTCTTGTCCTTGGACAGCAAAGGTGATTAGCAAGCATGTAGTGGAGCACATAACACCAGACATGTCACTGGAAGGAAAAAATCACAAAAATGTGTCTCACTTATTTTACCCATGTCATGTGGGGAAATTCACTGGAGAAAGCAATTATGTTAGAATGAGTTAGCAGTAAAAGGACATCAAAGCTGACAAAAGCCAGAGCATAGAAAAGCTTAGAGAAATAGTGCAAGATGGGAACATGTAGAGACCTGGCCTATATAATCACCAAGAGTCAGACACAGCTGAATGGAATAATAATAATAATAATAATAATAATAATAATAATAATAATAATAATAATAATAATAATAATAATAATAATAATAATAATAATAATAATAATAATAATAATAATAATAATAATAATAATAGACAAAATCACCATCAGTCAAATGCAAAAGGCCGCACTGCTTGGATCCGCACACATATTACGAAAATACGTTACGACGTCCTAGGCCCCTGGGTGGGGCCCAACTAGTAATTAATGCCAAATCCGGCGAAACAACTGGCCGCTGTGATACAATTCTGTTGATGCAATAATAATAATAATAATAATTCCACCATTGCCGGTCCCAAGCCCGGATGAGAAAGGAGGAGGGTTGGAGTCAGTTTGGCAACCTGGCCCCATAAAAAAAAACTCACCAACCCATACAACATGGTGATAGAAACGAATAAAAATTCTATACCGCATTGGTCGTCACGCGGGTTAACAAGGGCCGCGGCGGATGTTGAGGTCCCTGGGCATCCGTCGACAAGTGGGCTACAAGTGGACCAGCCAACAAAACAACAGAAATATAGTGCAGATGAAAATCGTGCCATAATGGCCTGCTATTACAACTCAGAGCCAAAAAAAAGAGGCTATTTAAAGTGAATGTATGATTTATGGAAACAACAATATCCAGATTCAAATGTTAGTGAACAACGACTAGCAGATCAAAGGCGATTTATTATACGGAATAAAGTGTTTAGTGAAGTTGAACTTGAGGAAATTCAGGCAAATTGCAAAAAAAACAACAACAACATCACAAGAGGAAATAACTGATACTCATGACACAACTAAAGAAATCATAGGAGAACTCCCAGAGGAAGCTGCCGGAGAGGAAATAACAACACTACCACCAGAACTAGTTATCATTGAACCAACTGATGAACCAACTCAAAAACAAAATGAACTGAAGGACAAGATCATGGAGCATTTTCTGGCTAGGGAAGAAAGGCAACATTTACCATCATTAAAAACTGTCCCTAAGAAAATTTTGGCCCCTATCATGAAAATGATTAATGCAGTGCTTTCAACAATTGAATCGGGAACCATCTTGGAAACGAATCAGTTAATGTACAGTGCAGCTGTAATAGTCACTAATGAACTAGGCATTAAAATCAAAGCACCTAATCACATAATGGAAAAAGCATCAAAGCCAAAGTGGAAAATCCGATTAGAACAAAAAGTCAAAAAATTAAGGGCAGATGCTAGCAACTTAAAGAACATGCATGAGCAACGGCTTAAAAACAGAAAAATCATAGATCAGCTAATCAGAAGATATAGATTGGATACAAGAAACATCAATGAAGCTGTAGAGATTGTAAAACAGCAGATAACAGCAACAGTTAGAAAAATTGAGAGATATGAGGCACGAATCATTCAATATAAACAAAATCAACAATTTCGATCAGACCAATGGCGTTTTTATCAGTCTTAATGTGAATGGTGATACCAAAAGTGAAAAACCAGAAAAGCAGGCCACAGCTGAATTCTGGAAAGAATTGTGGTAAAATGCAAAAGACTACAATAAGGAAGCAAAGTGGATACATGACTTTGAGGAAAGCATTGGTAATAAACAAATGCAAGTATTAGAAATAACAACTGAGATGGTCAAAAATCGAGTAAAAAAAGTAAAGAATTGGACATCACCTGGAAATGATCAATTACATAGTTTCTGGCTCAAATATCTGACCAGTTTACATGCAATGTTGGCCAGGCAACTGAATGAAATTTTACAAAATGGTCAAATTGATGAATGGCTGACAACTGGAAAAACATACTTGATTCAGAAAGATGCAACTAAAGGAACAATACCTGAAAACTACAGACCAATAACATGCTTGCCAACAACCTTTAAATTACTCACAGGCATTATTGCAGATAACATTATGGATTATTTGGAAACAAACAACATCTTGCCAGTAGAGCAAAAAGGCAACAAAAGAAGGAGTAGGGGCACAAAAGATCAGCTCCTAATTGATAAAATGATATTAGAAAATTGTAAGAAAAGAAAAATGAACTTGAATATGGTCTGGATTGATTATAAAAAAGCATTTGACTCATTGCCACATAGTTGGATCATAAAATGCTTAGAAACAACTGGCATTAGTAAAAATATTACATCTTTCACTGAAAAGGCGATGAAACAATGGAGAACTGAGTTGGCAGTAGGGAATGAGAACTACGGAATGGTCAATATCAAGCGAGGAATTTTCCAGGGTGATTCACTTTCACCTCTTCTCTTCATCATCGCGATGATCCCACTATCAGTAATCTTTAAAAAAATGAAATTAGGCTACCAAACAGCCAAAGAAGCTGAAAAAATTTCACATTTATTATATATGGATGATTTGAAACTCTATGGAAAGTCAGAAATAGAAATCCAATCACTAACAAACACAGTCCGAGTATTCAGCACCGATATTTCAATGCAGTTTGGCATGAAAAAATGCGCCACTGTATCCATAAAAAGGGGCAAAATCACTACATGTGAGGGAATTGAAATGCGCAATGGCCAACTAATTAAATGCAACGAAAATGAAGCCTACAAATATTAGGCATTTTGCAGTTGGATAACATCAAACATGGAGAAGTAAAAACTATTGTCAGGAGAGAGTACACCAACAGAGTTAGGAAAATTTTGAAATCTAAATTAAATGGTGGAAATACAATCAAGGCCATAAATACCTGGGCAATACCAGTTATAAGATACACAGCTGGTATAGTTAACTGGACACAAGCTGATTTGGACATTTTGGACCGAAAAACCAGGAAACTAATGACAATGCACTACAGTTTACATCCACGCGGTGACACTGATAGACTATACCTGCCCCGAAAATCAGGTGGCAGAGGATTATTACAAGTGAAGCAAATAGTTGAAGAAGAAAAACATGCACTGGCTGATTATTTAAAAGAAAGTCAAGAACATCTATTAATCGAAGTAAAGAACAAAAATCTACTGAAGGCCCAACAGACGAAACCAGAATACAGAAAAGATGTGATAAAATCAAGAATGGAGAGTTGGCAGAACAAAGCATTACATGGTCAATTTCTGGAAAAAATAAAAGATAAAGTGGACAGTGAAAAAACTTGGTTATGGTTAACAACAGATACATTAACGAAAGAAACAGAGTCACTAATCCTGGCTGCGCAAGAACAAGCTATCCAAACAAATGCCTTTAAGGCCAAAATCGAAAAATCCTCTGATGATGCCAAATGCAGACTCTGCAAAGAAGTTGATGAAACTGTTGACCACATACTCAGCTGCTGTAAAAAAGGGTGCAGACTGATTATAAATTGCGGCACAATTCAGTAGCACAAATGATCCACTGGAATTTGTGCAAAAATTATAATATTAAAACAACAATAAACTGGTGGGAACATAAGCCTGAAAAAGTCACCGAAAATCAGATGGTCAAGATCCTGTGGGATTTTCGTATACAAACAGACAAAATACTAGTGCATAACACACCAGACATCACACTGATTGAGAAAAATAAGGTTACAATCATAGACATCGCAATACCAGGTGATAGCAGGGTCAAGGAGAAGGAACATGAAAAAGTCTTGAAATACCAGGACTTAAAAATTGAAATTCAACAATTATGGCACAAACCAGCAGTGGTAATTCCAGTGGTAATCGGCACATTGGGTGGTATTCCAAAAGCACTGGAATTACATTTAAAAGAGTTAAAACTTGACAAAATCACCATCAGTCAAACGCAAAAAGCTGCACTTCTTGGATCTGCACGTATATTACGAAAATATGTTACGACGTCCTAGGCCCCTGGATGGGGCCCGACTAGTAATCAATGCCAAATCCAGCGAAACAACTGGCCGCTGTGATACAATCGAATAATAATAATAATAAATAATAATAATCACATACTCAGCTGCTGCAAAAAAATTGTGCAGACTGACTATAAAATGCAGCACAATTCAGTGGCACAAATGATCCCCTGGAATTTGTGCAAAAATTATAATATTAAAACAGCAACAAACTGGTGGGAACATAAGCCTGAAAAAGTCATCGAGGGTCAGATGGTCAAGATCTTGTGGGATTTTCGCATACAAACGGATAAAATACTGGTGCATAATACACCAGACATCACACTGGTTGAGAAAAATAAGGTTACAATCATAGACATCGCAATACCAGGTGATAGCAGGGTCGCCGAGAAGGAATATGAAAAAATCGCGAAATACCAGGATTTAAAAATCGAAATTCAACAATTATGGCACAAACCAGCAGTGGTAATTCCGGTGGTAATCGGCACACTGGGTGCTATTCCAAAAGCACTGGAATTACATTTAAAACAGTTAAAACTTGACAAAATCACTATCAGTCAAATGCAAAAGGCTGCACTGCTTGGATCTGCACACATATTACGAAAATACGTTACGACGTCCTAGGCCCCTGGGTGGGGCCCGACTAGTAATTAATGCCAAATCCAGCGAAACAACTGGCCGCTGTGATACAATTCTGTTGATGCAATAATAATAATAATAATCATCATCATCATCTTCTTCTTCTTCTTCTTCTTCTTCTTCTTCTTCTTCTTCTTCTTCTTCTTCTTCTTCTTCTTCTTCTTCTTCTTCTTCTTCTTCTTCTTCTTCCTGTGAAAGTGGACAGAGTCCTTAGGAACGTAAGCACAGCCACTGTGGTTTTAAAGGCTGCCTGAGAGGCAAACAGTAGATGGGTCCACGATTGATTAATCCTTGAGAAGGGGTATTCCTGGCATCATTTAAAGAGGTACTGGTCCCCTACCATTCTGATAAAGAAGGAAGAGCATACAGAAGTTGCAGTTGAGTCTAGGTGTGTTTTGTCTAAAATTGCACATATAACACCTCTGCTACACGAGCAGCACTGGGTGCCAGACTGTTTCTATATCCAGTTCCAACTGCTCCTTTTAAAGTCCTTCATGGCATGGGAACAGGTTACCTGAGGAACTGTTCCCATCTAGACCTATCCCACCCGATCTGCAGGGAGCATATATTATAGATCTTGTTAAATGATTTTGGCTAGTAAGGTCTAAGAAGATAGCCTTCTTGTTCAATATAACATCTTGTCCCCAGAGGTGAGGCAGGCCTTGCTCTTTTGGTCTTCTGGAAGACTGACTAGACCTGGATGTGTCAACTGGCATGGGGCCCTAAGAATGATATTCAACCCTGCAGATGGTTAATGACCTATAGGCACTCCTTCTTTGGCTAACTTTTTAAACTTTTAATTTTAAACTTTATTTTTAATTATGTTTCTAACTCTTTTTTTCTTTATCATATGGTTTATACTAGTAAGCCACCTAGAATTGCTTAGGTGAAATGGCAGGGTAGAAAATTGATCAATAAATAAAATATAAAACATTTCTGCTGCATTCTTTATTTTTCTTTTCACATGAGACCAATCATGAAACAGTTGAGGATATTTTACTTAATAATTTCATTGTCAGTTCAAATAAAATACAAGTAGAATATGCAGGAACGAATAAAGACAATATGGATATTCGGTGTATTATAATTTGATGTTTCCCAACTTCAGCAACTTTAAAATGTTTAGACTTGTCCCAGTATTTCCCATCTAGTATTAACCAAAGTTTTGCCTTGCTATCAAAATGGCCAAAGCTGAGCATTTTTTTTAACAGACATGGCTTGAGACATGTTCATTTATATTTCTCCTCCCATTTGCAGAGCAATTTTGAAATTAGAGAATTGCCCATGCCAATATTATTATCTAAATATTTGTAATTAATAGGAAGTGAAGACTTTCACAATGATCACATAATTAAAATTTGTTAAGTTTTTATTTATCAGTTTATGTCCCAATACAATCATTCAAGACTTATAATAATATAATAACAAATAAATTACAAAAAATAAATTAAAAAAACTTACAATATATTAAACAATTGTAGAGCAATTCATACACCATACATCAAACCCTCCAGAAAATCTCTGTTTTCAACTTTTTCCAGACAGCTAGAATGTTGGAAATAGGTAACATTATTCTAATTCCTGTTTCTGTTTAGCTTCACCGTGTGGCTACTTTCACAAATGTTGATGCTTTATTGCTAAACAACAAACCATTAACTAATTGAGTCCATATCACTCTTCATTGGCACTGATTCCCAATTTCTGCCCTCTTATTATTCCACGATGGTCCAGCTGCACTGAAGTGGTAGTACTAATCAAACTGCTGCTCCTTTTGTAAACAGGCTGTACTTGTATGTATTATGGGCGAATATTCAAACCAAACATAACTTTTGATTTGTCCAAATGTCTGAGCGAATTCTTTACAATTTAAAAAGTAACTATTCACTACTTTATAGAAACACAATACTAGAATCATAGGATGCTTTATACTAAACCATTGCCAGTCTCTCTCAATGTGGCTGCCAAAAATTTATAGTTAAGTTGCATTATCCTATAATACTAGAAGATATTCCATGTGGATCATAAACTTAATGATGAAAGAGATATAGATATATGTTCATAATATTGCTTTAGAAGACAGTTAGTGCTCAAAGTTCTATAATGGAGTGAGGAATTTAATATATTTCCTCAGTTTTGCTGGCAAAAACACAAAGCAATACTTTCCAGTCAAAAGCAGGGCCTCTCTATTAGCTAGTCAGCAAACCAGAATGTGTAAAAAAAATCTAAGCCATCAAAACTCTGGCAGACACACTGCTGTTTATTCTTATCCAAAAGTTACATGCCAAGCTAGTTGTACCATCTGTTATACAAAAATCAGCTAAGCAAAGACAGGTGGACAGCTGGGGCTGTCACTTTTGAAATGCCACTTCAGCAGAGAAAGAGCATGGCAGAGGAAAAGTGTGAGCAAAGCAGTGTGCAAAATAAAGAATTTTAGTGGTGAAACAAGGAAATTGTGCAAGTTCAATACCATTTCCAATGAGTTGGCTGTGCCATCCAATCAAATCTGAATAAGTTATACTGCCTACACTACAAAGGCCACTATGCATAAAAAACCCCCCACAATTGCATATTTTATTAGCATCTCAAGTAAATAATCCTAGGGTCTTAAGGAAACTCGCTCTTCTGTTAAGACTGGTGTTTGAAAACCTGTGTATACATAATGAAATTTTCAGCTGCAGAGGCAAGAAAAGGATTTCAGTAGAACAGTTTCCATATTGAAGTTTGACATGGAAATCTGGTTGATAGAAAAGTAGTCATAGCTGACCTACATTAGTCTGTTCCTCCTTTGACAAAATACTATTTCACATGTTATGAGGGATGTCAAACTCAAGGCCCGGGCCCCAGATCTGGCTCGCAGGATGCTTAGATCTGGCCTGTGGGGCCACCCTGGAAACAGCAAAGGATCGCTGGCAGAGGGTTGCAGGGTACTGTCACAGCCGAAAATGGAGCTTGGGAGCCCATTTTCTCTGACAGAATCCTTGGGCCACCATAGGCGCATCTGACATGAGTGATGTCGAACTGGTCACACCCACCCTGGCCATGCCCACCCTGGTTCCCCCCAAAGTAAAAATGGCCATCAATGAAATCAAATTTGATACCCCTGCAATAGCATATCTCAAAGTGACGAAGTCTGAGACATTTCTTCACATCCATAAATAAAGTCAATCAATATTTCACAAAATTGAAAGACTGAAAGCTCTAAAGCAGTGATGACGAACCTTTTTTGGTTGCTGTGCCAAAGGCAGGGGGAGCACAGGTGTGTGTGTGCAACAGTGTGCCACACCCATAATGCTATGCACGTGACCCTGTCCCCCGTGCGCGCATGCGTACAACCAGCGACCCCCCCGCTTTTGCCACAGTTTTTTCGCCTTCCCCAGGCTCCAGAGCAGTGATTCTCAACCTGTGGATTGGGACTCCTTTGGGGGTCGAACGACCCTTTCATAGGGGTTGCCTAAGACCATCAGAAAACACATATTTTCGATGGTCTTAGGAACCAAGACACCAATTTTATGGTTGGGACTTCTCTGAAGGCTCTGGAGGTCAAAAACCATCCCTACAAGCAAACCAGAAGTGATTTCTGGTTTGTCCATAAGGCCAATTTTCGATGGCTCCAGAGGGCGAAAAACAGTCTTACACGCAAACCGGAAGTCCATTCCTGAACTTCCACTTTGCCCATAGGGATGTTTTTTCACTCTCCGGAGGGCGAAAAACAGTCTCAAAAGAAGGCACGCATGCACACTGGCCAGCTGACAGGGCAACACCTCGCGTGCTCTGATAAATGGCTCCGTGTGCGACCTGTGATGCTTCCCAGTCACGCCACTCCAGGTGCAGGGCAGAATGTCCTTGACTCTCAGAGAAAAAAATGTTATTATGACTAGATATCTCCCCAACTCCATATAGCCCTCCCCTCCCAGTTTCCCACAGCATTAAATGTGGTAGCCCTGAAGATCCAAAGAAAAAGATGGCTTCCAGGGCTGACATTGGGGATATAATACAACTCTAGATAATTTCAAGGAGTTACAGAAATTCCATATAGTCTGTATATGGCAGAACCAGAAAAACTGAATTTTCTTTCTTAAGTAGTAAATCAGATGCTCCTGAAAATCTGCTTTGAATACCACAACAGTCAAGAGAAATATCAACTGTTTTTGTGCATTATAAGAACAAAAGTTAAGCATGGAATACAGTAAGTATACAGGCTGTCAACACTTAATGACTGGTTGCTTAATGACTGTTTGAAATTTCCCCAGACTGTGTACCCCAACATATATACTCCAAAAGTTTGGGGTTAAAAATTCCAGAATGCCAGAATGGCCGAAGATTAGAAAAATTGTTTCTAGATAGTTAAAGTGACTGCTGCAGTCTGAAACATCCTATATGAGCAGGCTGGTCTTTCTCTTACCTTGTAGAATCAGAATACAGCTGGAACGGACCTTGGAGATCTTCTAGGCCAGAACCCTGTTCAAGTCTATACTATTTCAGACAAGTGACCTTCCAGTCCCTTCTTAAAAACCTCCAGTGGTGAAGCACCCACGATTTTTGAAGGCAAGCTTCTTCCACTGGTTAATTATTCTCACCATTAGGAAGTTTCTCCTTAATTCCAGGTTGCTTCTCTCCTTGATTAGTTTCCATTCATTTTTTCCTGTTCTGCCCTCTAGTGCTTTGGAAAATAAATTAACCACCTCTTCTTTGTGGCATCCCCTCAAATACCGGAATACTGCTGCAGTCCCCCTTTCTTTTCTCTAGACTAGCCAAACCCAAATCTTGCAACTATTCTTCATATGTTTTTGTCTCAAGGCCTTCAATCATCCTAGTTGCTCTTCTCTGCAATTTTTCTAAAGTCACAACATCTTTTTTTGTAATGTGGTGACAAAACTGGATGCAGTATTCCGGGTGTGGCCTCACAAGGCTTTATAAAGTGATACTAATACTTCATGTGATTTTGATTCTATGCCTCTGTTTATACAACCAAGTACTATATTAGCTTTTTTTGGCTGCTGCCACATACTACTGACTCATGTTTAAGTGATTGTCCACTAGGACTCCAAGGTTCCTCTCCCAGTTATTGTTTTTGAGCCAGGTTTTGCCTAATCTATACTTGGAGCTTTGGTTTTTACTGGCGAGGTGTAAAACCTTACTTTCCTCCACATTAAATTTCATTTTGTTGGATAGGGCCCATTATTCAAGTCTGTCAAGATCTTTTTGGATCCTGAGCTTGTCTTCTGGGGTGTTGACTATTCCTGCCAGCTTAGTGTCATGTGATGATTTGATGAGTTTTCCTTCTAGTCCCTCATCTAAGTAATTTATGAAGATATTGAAGAGTACTGGCCCTAAGTCAGAACCTTCTGGTACCCCACTGCTTACGTCCTTTAATGTAGATGTAGTATTGTTAAGAACTACTTGTTGAGTATGGTTTGTCAGCCAGTTACAAATCCATCTGGCAGTGATGCTGTCTATCCCACATTTTTCTAGGTTACCAAGAAGTAGGTCGTGGTCTACTTTGTCAAATGCCTTGCTGAAGTCTAAATATACTATGTCCACAGCATTTCAGTGGTCCAATTCTATATTTCTCCTGAGGCTGCTAGAAAGAGCAGACATACAGAAATGGGGCTCTCATGAATAATCTAATTACAAACAAAAATAAATAAATCCAAACATGCCCAGAAGTGCAACCACAGGAAAAAAAAGTGAATGATGGAAAAAAACTGGACTTGGAGAGAAAAGAAATCTTGGAAGTCAAACATAAATAAATATATAAGTTAAAAGGATCAACCAAAGGAGTGAAAAAAAAATTGTAGTCAAAAACCTTTCTTTCCACCTCCATGAATCTTAAGATTACATGTAATATTACTCTTT
Organism: Natrix helvetica; assembly: GCF_964273705.1. Lineage (NCBI taxonomy): Eukaryota > Metazoa > Chordata > Lepidosauria > Squamata > Natricidae > Natrix > Natrix helvetica. The sequence continues at coordinate 117,135,044 of NC_138554.1, read as the reverse complement.
TTTTGCAAAATTGGCACATTTCTGAGATGTTATCTAACTTTTGAGTTGCAAGTATCATCTTATGATTCCCCAGACCAGGGGTGTCAAACTGGCAGCCTATAGGCCAGATGCGTTATGTGTAGGCCATGCCCACCCCAGATCCACGAAGGGCAAAAAGGCGCAATACGTCATGTGACAGCAACGTGATGCGGTAAGTTTGACATCTGTGCCCTAGACTACTTACTGTTTGATTTGAGGGTCACCTTTTCTTACTTTTTACAAAGGCTTCCAGTCTGATATTAGTTGGTAAATATGATGACTTAAAGTGTGACAAAGATGCTTACATACCATATCTTTAAAAAGGTACACAAATTTAGCCTTCTGGCATTACATTGGAAATGTAAATAGCAGATGTTTGAATCACTGTGACAATGACATCTGCCTCTGATATTTTCTATAATCTTAGTCTCTAGGCAATACTGTTTAGATGAGTTACATTATACTCTTTTATGATATTAGGCATGAATAAACATGGAACAGTGAAAACCATGCTTTGTTTAAGTATCTACAGAAGGGAAAGCAATCTGGTAATTTGCAGAAGAATTGGACTTCAACTCCTATTAGTATCAACTAACAAGATCAATTGTGAAGGACTTGTCTTACTGTCTGCAATGAGAGTTCTTTGGTTTGTGGAGTAGTAGTTAAATTTACAAATATAGGCTGTTTACTTTCAAGATGGCAACTCTAGTTTTTAAAGATGTAAATGGACCAAGCTACAAACTTTTCTCAGCAATCACAAAATATCAAACTGACCCAAATTATGATCTAAAAAGTTATTCTACCTTAAAAATTTCCTACTAGGAATGGTCCTCAATACCATCCATGTCCTGTCTTATGTATTAGCTGCTGTATTAACACAGTCAGAGATGTGCTTGCAGTATCAAAATGGTGTTTGCAACTGGAGCAAAACCCTGTCCCTTTTTAAATGAACACAGCACACTTTTAAAATGTAAATTTGTTGATCTCCTGATTGTGCTTCCCATTTTGACATAGTTAATCCTATTTGGGGATACCCTGGCAATTATGATTTCTCTTTCATTAATAGCAGCGCTTCAAAAAATACTATTACATTAAGAATTTATATATACATGAATTGAGTTTTACTTTTATACTATTGTTCTAAAAGAAGCACGCAACATATAAAAACGAAATCACAATTAGAAACACAAATAAAATAACTAGCATCACACTGCACTGTGTCAGAAGCACCAAGATGCTTCTGGGTTGAAAGGATTAGATGGTAACATCACCATTGCATTGCCAGAGGATATTCATTAACCCAGGACACTGCAACCATCATAAATATGAGTCAGTTGTCAAGCATCTGAATTTTGATCATGTGACCATGGGGATGCTGCAATAGTAATTGTAAATGTAAAAAATAGTCGTAAGTCACTTGTTCAGTGCCATTCGAATAGTCATTAAATTAATTATAAGTCGAAGACTACCTGTATTCAAGACTCTACTTGGCATCTGAACTTTTAATAGCTATGAGATACTGGTGTCACATATATAATATCCTGTTTAAGACATCTATCCTCTGGTCCAATTAGAGCTTCCACACAGTCCTGAGAATTAGATCCCTATCAAGCTCATTACAGCAATCCATGCATGGAGTTATGCACTGAAGAGGTAGAGTTAGCTATAGCCATGATGGCAAACCTCTGGCATGCGAGCCCAAAGTGGCATTCAGAGCCATGTCACCTGGGGGCATGTGCAGGCCAGAAAATGAACTTCTGGTTTCCAGTGCGTGCATGCGCACCAACCAGCTAGTCTTTCAATTTCTGGCGCGTATGTGCGTGTGATGATCAGCTGGCCTGCATGCATATGGCAGTGCTGGAAACTGGACGAGCTGGTCTTCCATTTTCTTGCATGAGCCTGTGCGCCAGCCAGCTGATTGTCATGCATGCCAGTAACCGAAACCGGAAGTTCATTTTCTGGAGTGCGCATGCCCCCTGGCCAGCTCCTCTTCTGGGTTGTGGCCCCAACAAGCATGTGCGTGTGCACACTCTCTTTTCACCACTTGGTGCCGAAAAAGTTCGCCATCACTGATCTATAGAAAAATGGGGGAGAAAGATCCACTGAATTGTAACATTCTTGCAGAACTATGCAAAAGTGATTCACAGATCAGAATGGTTGTTCATCTTCCTGCAAAACTAGGACAGGTCTTCTGAGGCAAAAGGAGTCAGCTGCTAGATCTGTGCTCATTGTCTTTTGTCATGTGGATGCCAAGTGTGACAGCGGTGAATGATGACAAGGAGCAATGTAGTCAAATCCCAGGCAATCACTTCCATATTTGAACAGCCAACATTTCTTTCTTTTAGAGGTGCACTTTGCGGGCCCCGGTGTAATTCTAAATATTTTAAATGATTAATTTGAATGGAATGTAGTCCCCCTTTCTTTCTGCTGAAGCAAGTACTTGGTAAGTCAGAGGAATTTTTTGATTAAAATGCAAATCAAAGAGTAGAAGATTTTATCTTTATTCCTATTTTAATCCCTTCCTTTCTGTCACACATTGCCATAACACATTTTCATGCTATTGATCATCCTGCCTCAACAATTTCCCCATAAAGTGAGGCTCTACCTGCAATTGTAAAGATAATTTAACCAGTAAAGACTCCTATTTTTTTTCTTTTACAAATTAGGTCACTGTAATATGACTGTAATTACACACAGGGTAACAATATTCATTCTCGGTGCTAAATCCATTTGGGCCTAGCTAATACAGATGAAGATGAATTATGAAAATAAGTCATAACCATGATTAATTCAACCCCGATAGAAGAAGCAAACGTCAGTTGTCGGGTTCATGCAAAAGAATTTTAATGGAGAGGTTTGGAAAAAAAGAGAAAGAGTGCTGAATATCCGGATAGGAGATGGGTACATGGCTGCCAAGTGCAAGCCTAGAATTTGACTTCATGTTTGTACAGTATGTAAGCACTCTAGATAAGATTCATCATGCTATTCTCTCTTCCAGTTACAAATCATACAAATATTAAAAATTCCTGTAGAATTTCACCAAAGGCTAGAAAGCTCAACTAATAAATTAAGATATATTTATTCTGATTGCAGATTCCATACCCTCCCTCCCTTCCTCCCTTCCTCCCTCCCTTCCTTCCTGCCTGCCTGCCTGCGTGCCTGCCTTTCTTTCTTTCTTTCTTTCTTTCTTTCTTTCTTTCTTTCTTTCTTTCTTTCTTTCTCTTTCTCCCTCCCTCTTTCTTTCTTTTTCTTTTTCTCTCTCTCTTTCTTTTATTCTCCCTCCCTCCCTCCTTTCCTCTCTCCCTCCCTCCCTTCCTTCCTTATTTAATTTAACAGCTGATTAAATGATCAACTGTGCAAAATCTCCAAGTCCTATTCGGACTTAAAACTAAGACATTAACATGTACAAATATACAGAAGCATGCTAGGGTTTATACATACTTCACTGCAAACTGCCTAAAAACAAATAATGGGGTAAAACTTTACTGTAATAATAACAACAATTCTGTGCATCATTCAGAGTGAAAAATGTACTTTAGTATATTCACATAGCACTCATCTGCAACTCTTTAAATAAGTCGCCCCCCCCCCCTTGGGATTACACTACGTTCATGTAACAGGAAAACATGTTCAAATTTAAATTTAAAATGATTTAAATAGTCAAAAAATGGAAATGGGAAATAAACTTTCACTCCACATTTCTTTTTGCTTTTTTAATGATGATGTGGAACACCTGTTGGAAGAAAAAGATGCTTGATTCATACACACACACATACACACACACACACACACACACACACACACACACACACACACAATGAGAATACCGAGTGTTTCATCAGCCTATGAAGGCCATTCCTTAGATGGGGAATACAATATAGAAATAATCTTCCTCCTATAAAGAGTAGTACTCAGAGAAGTTCCTCAACAGTTCTTCCTATAGGAAGGAAGGAAGGAAGGAAGGAAAGGAGGAGGAAGAATCACCTTGGCAGATAACTGGAGATAAACCATTATTTGAAAGTATATTTCTCATGGAGCACAAATGAAACAATGGAGACCATCTCATTCTTTATCTGCTGCTCAGCTTCTTGTGACTTTTTATTGCCCTTTCTGGCTGCTTTCACCTTTCCCCTCTTTTTTCTGGGTAAGACATTTTGAAAGGTTAATAGCTGTTTTAATGGACTTGGCTTAATTTTCACATTGGGACGTAGACTTAAATATGCAAACATGTCATGGCCTTTATAAGTTCTCAGCCCAGGGACAATGATTCATAGCTACCACTGCAGAATAAAAGCACACCAATTTACTTTTTTTTTTTTAGCAAAAAGGAAAATGTTGGTGCAAACATTTTTTCCCCAAGACCTTTGTGATTGGATTAAATTATAGAAATGAATACTTTTAAGCCAGGGATAAGGCACAATTTATGTATTTCTGGCACATCACACACACACACACACCCCTCTACACATACATTTAGTATGTGTTCACAGATTCACAGATAATGCATTTGCACTGTGTAAAAAAGGATTGTAACTGATTGTTTTGCCTCTGGAGTTTATAATAAAATTGTTGGCCATTGAAATTGATCAGTTCTAACAGGACTCGTATCCCAGCATATCAAATTCCTTTGGATGAGAACTGAAACAAAATCTATTATATCTGTAGACATTTGTACCTATAAACTTCAATATCATTGAACATTAAAAATATCAACAAAAATACCAACAATATCTTGAACTTTGAACCATATCAACCATATCAACAGATATCAACAATATCTGGCTATGATTAGTTTGCTACAAAGATGAATTTAAGGATAGTTTTCTGTTGTGGCCCAGCAGGATCCGGTTGAGCTGCTGATGGACTCGGATAGCGAGGAACCATATGAGTCTGTCCTAGATGATGTGGAGGACCCTGTGCAGGGTTCAGACTCAGAACAGGGACCAGAGAGACTGGTTGGCCACCAGGAGGCGCCTGAGGCATGGAGCAGTGGGGAGGATCAAAGGCAGTTTGTCCCTGATGCTAGATTGAGAAGGGCTGAGAAACAGAAGCAGCAACTCCATAGGCAGACTCACAGAAGATGATAAGCACAGGTGGTGGTGGATTGGCCCTTCCCAAGAGAGATTATAGGTGAGGCGTTGGGAGGGGACATTTGCAGGAAACAGCCATTCGAATTAGTAGTTAAGAAAATCTATCTGTGTATTCTAGCCATGTCTGTTCATTTGGACTATCTGTGTGGCTTCATTTGACTTATCTGGGTTGCTGCAGAGTTAATCTATTGAACGTGAGTTGTCTGGGCACTCAGCCAAAGGATTGGTTATCTCAGTAATTAAATCGTGGCAAACAGCCAAGCCTATGTTCTGGTTTATTCACAGGCGTGGAAGGGGGTCAGAACAGTTTTCTAAACCATACTGCCTATTCAAGCCTATTTCTATAACAAATCCTTACTATTTTATTAGTGATGTGTTTATTATTTGCAGATTGGTATCTCCAAGAAATTTGTGATTAAACCACTTTATTGTAGCTAAACAAGCTTGGCTATAGCAAGACTTTCTCAAGAGAGAAATGAAACTGCTTAGAAAACCATATGTTTGCTGGATACGTACATATACTAAGTACATATTTATTAAACAAACCATAATGGCTTGATTCACATATAATACTACGCCATCAACCTTGTTTTATAAACCATGATGATTGAAATCATACCTGCATGTTAAGTCGAATCCAAACTAAATAAATCACAACTTAATACATTTTATTTATTTATTTAGTTTGTTATCTTGTACTCATGTACAAGATAACAGGAAAGAATAAACATGGAAATGGGTACAAGAATAAACACTGGAAATGGGTACAAATAAATGGGAACAGTAGGACAGGGACATTAGGAATGCTGGTGCGCTTACGCATGCCCCTATGGAATGGACTGAGGTCAACAGTAGACAGTTTAAGGTTAAAGTTTTGGGGGTTTGAGGATGTAACAATGGAGTCAGGTAGAGCATTCCAGGCATTGACCACTCTGTTGCTGAAGTCGTATTTTCTGCAATTGAGTTTGGAGTGGTTTACCTTGAGTTTGTATCTATTGTGTGCTCATCGTATTATTGCGGTTGAAGCTGAAGTAATCATTGACAGGTAGAACGTTGTAGCAGATAATTTTGTGTACTATGTTTAGGTCAGACTGTAGTTCTAGGTTGTTCAAGCCCAAAATTTTAAGCCTGGTGGCATAAGATATTCTATTGTGAGCAGAGGAGTGGAGTACTTTTCTCGTGAAATATCTCTGGACTTGCTCAGTTGTGTTAATGTCCGATATGGAATGTGGATTCCGGATAGACGAGCTGTATTTAAGAATTGTTGGTTATCATTTTTACTTAAAAATTCAAGCATGCAAGATTAGAAGCTAATTTTTCTTATGGAAGCTAAACCCTTTTTCATACTTTCCCTAGGACATTTAAGAATCCTATGCATTTCTCAGTATGCCTCATCAAGCTGTTTTTAGCTTCTTAGGAGTTGCTTGAACTTCAGCAAACCATGGGTCCCTCCTGCTTTTATGGATGATTCCCTCCTATTTCTCAGAGGAGATATTTTGATCCAGTCCTGTCTGCCCTCCCCATCTTGACTTTGTTGTTAAAAGGGAAATTGATTTTAGTGAAGCTGGATGATACTCTTCATTTGAACATATCTATGTAATTCTGAAAATGAGCAGCAATATCGAATAATAACCCATCTTTTGCAAAATATCAGGTTCCTTTAATCCTTCTATTGAAAATAATATGCACACTTTGTAATACTTGATTTTAAAAAAGATATAAATGATACACAAAGAAGATTGGACAATTGAGCCAATTCAAACTTTTATTTGAACTTTGGGCACGTAATAGTCTTAAGAGTAATAGCCTTAAATGTGTCATCTACCTTTGAACTTGCCTGTCTATGCATATGGCTTTCAATCTCTTAAACGGTGGTAGTATTGAGCTGGTTTGTACCAGTTCGGGTGAACCAGTAGTAGCAATCTGCGGGGGCCTTGCCCACGCGCTCTGGCTCTATGTTGTTCTATTTTGCCACGCTTTCTAAGTTGCACGCATATGTGCAAGCCACATGCAGGAGCAAAGTGCATGTGCAGATGGCTGTGCACATGCACCGAAAACGTGTATGTTCACGTAGCGAGCGTGTGCATACGCACACTCACAGTTTTGGTGTATGGTGAACTGGTGGTAAAATTATGTGAAACCCAACTCTGCTCTTACATCACCTTTGCAAAGAATCAGAGACTCTACTTTGGGGAGACTTCTCTAAAATGTTAAACTTGACACATAGTTTTGCAATAGCAGAAATAAGTTGTAAAGAATCGTATACTTGAAAAATGAATATTATAATTGTACTCCAGGTAGCTGTGCAAATAAGGATGTCTTTAACAAACAACGATTATTAACCATTAGTTTCTTGACTTACGTGGACAAATAAAAAAAATGGCAATTTTGAAAAGCATGTGGCTTTCTAATGTCTGTATCAGAAATTGTCATATAGGTACCACTTGAATAACTATATCTCAAGGCAAATTAATAAAAAGTAAAAGCATTGCTAATGTTACATTTTAACATATCTGTGCCCAGCAGAATTCCTCTTAAGGTAATTAAGTGTGAATACTTTTAATCTCATGTAACTCGTTTGCTAATTGACGATGACTTGGTATTTTTATGAATGAAAATGTAACTTTTATTTTACTCAATTATAAAATAGATATGGACCTTTCAACGTAACATGCTAGCCATAATACTTAGATGTGGGGGAGAGTAACCTACATTTTTCCACTGACGAAGATTTCCCATAAAATCTCTAATGCAATATCAGGGATAAAAATGTTTCTCTCTTCCCCCCCGCCCCCGCCTTCAAATTAATGGAGCAACCTTAACTTATCAAATTATGCACTTTAATTTCCTCTGATGTGTTCATTATGCATCCCTTTGTGCCAGAACTAATGTGCAATAATGTATATTTAATTCTGGAAAGCAAGAACAAATTCTGTTGCCTTCCAGTTATGATTAACCTGTAGAAATGCTGAGACACGCATATAATATGGATATGCAAACATGAGCAACTTCTTGAAATGTTCAAAAACCCAAAGTACCAATCCAATCTGCATTTTTTACTATTAGATGTCTGGCTGGATAGAAAGAAGTTAGATGGATTAATCTGTCTTTTGTTTTTAAAAAACGCAGCATAAAAATAGTTGAGTTATTTCAATAGACTGATTAAGCTACCTTGGGCAATAATGTTAAGCAGAAATTTCCCAAATCAGATGAATTTATTTATTCATGCTTTTTAGACCGATCTCTGCATATCTAATTTACAGAACATGCACTTAAGATTTGGTGTTTTAAATTTCTGCTGGCTATGCATAACACATTTAACTATGTTTTACTTGATTAACAAATCATAATGGCCTTATCTATTTATAATACTCACCCAGAGACCAGGATTTAGACATTACAATCCTGGATTATTACCCAAAACCAACCGAGCAAATTATATGAGAACCCAGTCAGTATATATAAGTGATCCAATTTAGCTTTAACACTGTGTCTCATTAGGGTTGCTTATATGAGATGTTTAGTGATCTCATATAAAATATTTTCTATTCTGATTCTGTTACTTATGCAAAGATCTAGATAAAGTCCTAATCCTAGAAATATGGAAGGAAATAAAAATAAAAAATCACCAGCAGCATGGAGGATGATTCAATTACCATTGCTTATAGAGCTGAAGTGGTGCAGTGGTTAGAATGCAGTACTGCAGATGACTGCTAGCTGCAGTTTAGCAGTTCAAATCTCACTAGCTCAAGATTGACTCAGCCTTTCATCCTTCCAAGGTGGATAAAATGACCCAGAATGTTGGGGGCTAGCTCTGTAAACTGCTTAGAGAGGGTTATAAAAGCACTATGAAGTGGTATATAAGTCTATTGCTATTGCTTTGTGTGCACCATTACAAGACCTGAAATACCTTGAAAATGATTTGATGCCAAATCAATAAATCTTGAAGGGAATCAAAATTAAAATAAATTCAAAAACTACAGTATGCAATCTACAGTATAGAGTCACACATGGGTATTCAGTTTTTTTTTCTGATCTGAGAATGTTTCTGGAGATTCTCAGTCATCCAGGTCATGGTTGTCCCAAAGGTGCTCCCCCCACTTTTCAATAAGCAACTGGACTTACTGGTTTTTTCTTTGAAGAAGTTTCACTTCTCATCCAAGAAGCTTCTTCAGCTCTGACTGAATGGTGGGGAATGGAAGGATTTATACTTCTTGCAGACAGCTGGTCATTTGCATCCTTTTAAAGGGTAGTTAAGGTCACCTGGAGGTTTATCTGTGTCATCAAGGTCACCTGAGTGGTGCAAGTTGGCGTGGAGCCAGAGGTGAGATTCAAATAATTTAACAACTGGTTCTCTGCTCTAATGATTTCTTCCAACAACCAGTTCACCAAACTACTCAGAAAGTTAACAACTGGTTCTCCTGAAATGGTGCAAACTGGCTTAATCCCACCACTGTGTGGAGCCTTCTTGGAACTGTTGAAAGGACTGTGTTGTAGATTAGAGATAGATGGTATCATATTCCTCCCCCTCTGTTGAGAGAGGGCTCTTCACTTTTGATATAGATAATAATAATAATAATAATAATAATAATAATAATAATAATAATAATAATAATAATAATAATAAATTTATTTCTTAGCCGCACCCTCTCCCCAATGACTCGGGGCGGCGTACAATGAAACATATGAAATAAATATGTGGACAAAACAAACATATAACAGAGACATATACTGAGACACACACAAGGAGGAGGTCGGCTGATAAATAAAAACAATTAAAATACAGTATTTAAAAACCCCTAGAAATTAAATATAATTAAAATACCCAGTTAAAAACCCGTCAGGAGCGATATGGTTAGATCAAAGTTGAGCCAGGCCAGCTGCTTGGAATAGGTGGGTCTTAAGCTTAATACGAAAGGAGCGGAGGTCAGAGGTATTCCTAATATCCGGAGGGAGGTCATTCCACAGGGCTGGGCCCGCCACAGAGAAGGCTCTACTCCTAGGCGCCGCCCCACGACACTGTCTAGTGGACGGCACCTGGAGGATGCCCTCTCTGTGCGAGCGAATTGGTCGCAGGGATGTATGGGGCAGAATACGATCCCGCAAGTAACTAGGTCCTAAGCCATGGAGCGCTTTAAAGATAGTTATCAAAACCTTGAAACGCACCCGATAGACCACAGGAAGCCAGTGCAGCTCGCGCAGGAACGGTGTCACATGGGAGTACCTAGTACTCCCCATAATTACCCGCGCGGCTGCGTTCTGGACCAACTGTAGCCTCCGGGTGCATTTCAAGGGAAGCCCCATATAGAGAGCGTTACAGTAGTCCAAGCGAGACGTCACCAGCGCATGAGTGACTGTGCGTAAGGCGTCCCGGTCCAGTAGGGGGCGCAATTGGCGCACCAGGCGAACCTGGTGGAATGCCCCCTTGCCACGGCTGTCACATGGTCATCCATGGACAGCCGGGCATCCAGGAGGACGCCCAAATTGCACGCCCGCTCCACGGGGGCAAGATGAATGCCCCCAATGGCCAATGATGGAGTTAATTGGCTGAACCGGGGAGCTGGTACCCACAGCCACTCCGTCTTGGAGGGGTTGAGCTTGAGTCGGTTGTCATCCATCCAGATCCGTACGGCTTCCACACACCGGGACATCACTTCGATGGCCTCGTTGGGGTGGTTCGGGGTGGAAAAGTACAGCTGAGTATCATCAGCGTACAGATGGTATCCCACCCCAAAACCACGGATGATCTCACCCAGCGGCTTCATATATGTGTTGAACATGAGTGGCGAGAGGACCGACCCCTGTGGCACCCCACAAGTAAGGGGGCATAGGGTCGACCTCTCTTCTCCTGCCAACACACGCTGCGTCCGGTCAGAAAGGTAGGAGCCGAACCACCGCAAAACGGTGCCCCGGACCCCCAACCCCTCCAGCCGGCGCAGCAGGATACCATGGTCGATGGTATCAAAAGCCGCCGAGAGGTCTAATAGGACCAGGATAGAGGAACAACCTCTATCTCTGGCCCTCCAGAGATCATCCACCAACGCGACCAAGGCCGTCTCCGTGCTGTGACCGGGGCGGAAGCCGGACTGGCGTGGGTCTAGATAATCATTTTCCTCCAGATGTCGTGGAAACTGGTAGGCCACCACACTCTCTACAACCTTCGCCAGAAAGGGAAGGTTGGAGACAGGACGATAATTGGCCAGCTCCAAAGGGTCCAGGGAAGGCTTCTTGAGCAAGGGTCTCACCACCGCCTCTTTCAAGGCGGCCGGGAGAGACCCCTCGCCCAGCGAAGCATTCACTAGGCCCAGGAGCCAGTCTCGTGTAACCTCCCAGGATGCCAGTACAAGCCAGGAGGGGCACGGGTCCAATAAACATGTGGTGGGTCGCAGTCGTCCACGCAATCTGTCCAAATCCTCGATGGCAACCAAGTCAAACTCCTCCCAGATCGATTCCTCAAGACTCGCCATGGGCGTCTCCATTGGATCACTGACAGGAACCCAATCTCTCCGGATTTGAGCGATTTTATCCTGCAGATATTTACCAAATTCCTCTGCCCTGCCCCGTAGGGGGGCCTCCCGCGGCCTCTGAAACAAGAGGGAGCGGGACACCCGAAACAGGGCGGCAGGGCGGTTCTCCGCGGATGCAATGAGAGTGGCACAATATTGGCGTTTGGCCGCTCTCAATGCCACAATGTACGTCCTTAAATGGGCTCGTCCCTGTGTTCGATCAAATTCGGAGCGAGAGGATCTCCAACGACTCTCTAGACGTCTCTTGCGGCATTTCATCACCCTTAGCTCCTCGGTAAACCAAGGGGCTAGGGTGGATCGTTGCCGCCGGAGAGGCCGCAAAGGCGCCACCCGGTTCAAGGCCCCGGTAGTTGCATTATTCCACGCAACCACCAGGTCCTCTACCTGGGGGCGGGTCAAGGTTACAGGAGGTGGCCCAAGCTCCGTCTGGAACCTATCAGGTTCCATCAGGCGCCTGGGGTGGAACCATCTGGAACTTTCCGGTTCCGCCTCCCCGCAGCGGGAGGTAGCACCAGGGAAGTCAAGACGAAGGAGTGAGTGATCTGACCATGACAGGGGAGTGATGGTTAAGTCCCCTCCTCCCAGATCACTCAGCCACTGGCCAGAGACAAAAACAAGGTCCAGAGTGTGTCCTCCCTCGTGTGTTGGGCCCTGAATCATTTGAGTCAGGTCCATGGCTGTCATGGAAGCCATGAACTCCCGAACCCCCTCTGATGCTTCTCCCACCGACGGCAGGTTAAAATCCCCCATCACTAAAAGTTTGGGGGTCTCAACCGCCACCGATGCGATCAGCTCGAGGAATTCGGGCAGGGCCGCTGATGTATAGCGAGGAGCCAGGTATACTATCAGCAGGCCCAACTGTCTCCCAGGCCCCCATTTCACAACAAGGGCTTCACATCCGGACGTCTGTGGCACAGTAGACTCCCTCGGCTCTAAGTCCTCCTGAATAATTGCTGCCACCCCGCCGCCCCTTCCCTGGCCCCGGGGCTGGTGAAATGCTCGGTAGCCTGGTGGGCACATTTCCACGAGGGGAAGACCTCCCTCGATGGCCTCTTTGATCCGTCTTTCACACCAGGAATCCTCTCTGTCCAAAATATGGACTTTCTTGTTTTCAAAAGAGTGGCCTGTGTCTTTGAAATGCAGGTGGACTGCTGAATCCAGTCCTGAAAGGTCTGAGAACTACACTAAGTATTTCTATTTTTATCTACTCCAAGGTCTCAACTGAATTTCATATTTTTTATTACAATATTTTATTAACCCAATTTGCATGTCTGCTTGTTCATCATGTAGCTAACATCCAGTGGAAATCATCAACAAGTAATCTAAACAAAGATTAAAATATTCCACTGGGAGGGGGCAGCTCATATATCAACAATAAACACCCCCCTTAAATCTAACATTCTGTTGGGGGGAAATCAAGTCTTCAAAACCTTACAAAGGCTGCCAGGATTGGGACCATCCAGATCTTGTTTACCTGTGTGGGAGAAGTGTGCTGCATTACAAGGCAGGACCAGTGACAGAGAAGATATGCCTTGTGGGTTCAATCAGTTGATACTGTTAAATGGAAAGGACCCTTTCCCCCTTGTTGAATCTTTCAGCGTTCTAAATACCATGTATTAAATCAATCAGAGACCAAGGCAGAATCATCCTTAAAGCTCCAATTTAATCATACAGGCAAGTTAGCACGTCTATGGAATTTTCACTCTAATGTTCTTCCTGGAATTCCACCCAGTTGAAAGTTCATGATCTATCCCCACACCCCATAATCCATCACATGTTCCAATCATCATCTTCCACGCTGGCATCTACACCCCTTTGCTTCCGGTCAGGTGTCGAGGTGCGGAGACAAAAGATGACCTTGAGCTTCTAGAAAGAATGACAACAAAACATTCCACAATTCTACTCCTTTCTACCCCCCCTCCCAACTACTACACTAATGAAACAGCATAGGAAAATTAATAGAAAGTGTGGCAGGCCAAAGATCCTAAAAGAAACATAACTACAGGCCTGACAGAATCTTATTTCCAGAAATAACTGGAAACAGACAGTCCCCAAATAACCTTTCCCTCTGTCATGAAGATCTTTACAAGTAATAGTCAACACCTTGATTTGTACTTGGAAGTTCACTGGGAAGTATTAATGTTATATGGATGTAAACTCCTCTACTCACAACAAAATTCCCTATGTCACCAGGCTTGAAATTTTGGGCTTCGAGAACCTAGAACTATGCTGTCTATGGTCTGACCTAAGCATAGTACACCAGCTACAATGTCCTATCTGTCAATGACTACTCCAGCTTCAACCACAATAATACACGAGCAAACAATAGATACAAACTCAAGGTAAACCGCTCCAAACTCAATTGCAGAAAATACGACTTCAGCAATAGAGTGGTCAATGCCTGGAATGCACTACATCCCCAAACCCCCATAATTTTAACCTAAGATTGTCTTCTGTTGACCTTACCCCATTCCTAAGAGGTCTGTAAGGGTCATGCATAAGCGCATCAACATGCTTACCGTCCCCACTTATTCGTATCCATTTACTGTGTTGATATTTATGTTTATACTTATACCTGTTATCTTTTACATGTTTAACAAACTAACTAACTAAATAAAATAAATAAATGATAATATGTGAGTTGTTTACTGAAGAATTTCTTTCCATCTTCTTTGGATCTTCCTTTAGCTAAATCTTGAGCTATAGTTTCTTATAAAACCATTAGCATAATTTCAGTGCTGTCCTGATGTATTGTACCTGAGATGGAAATTACAATTGCCCTCTCCACTTGCAGTAAAATTTACATAATGATGTAATTAGTGTATATTTCCTTTGAAAATGAGTCAATTTGAACCATTGCCTCAGTTTTCTGAAAACTGCTTTAGTTCTTCTTCTTCTTCTTAACACACTCTTCAGATTAAACGTTCATTCACAATATGGTCAAGGAATCAGAAATTATCATTGTGATTTTTTTCCTTCCATTTATTTGTAATACATGTATAATGTAATTTGATTCACCTATCAAGAGCATGATATTTCCAATGTGGTTAATATTAGCTTTAGCTATCATGTTAATCTATAATTTGTTTAAGCATGGTATGTTAGCACTTAGCAAACACAAAACATACCAAGACCATAAAATATTAGTAAATGTGTCATGAATAAAAACAGTCTACGTACTGGTTAGCATAGCATTGCAATATTAATAGTTTATTTTTCAGCATTGTAAATCTGTAGTCATCTGTGGGATTAAGCCTTGAACACAATAGGATTTATTTCCAATTGTGAAAATTCAGTTCTGCAGAAGGAAGAGAATTATACAGCTAAATTATCCTTATTTCTTGTATTTGTTGATTTGGGAAAACAAGAACAATCTAAACTAGAGAAACAAGGAGTCTATAAAAATTTATCAACTTGATTTTAAAGTCTACTGCAATTTTGTTAAATCTATTTTGAACAAAAAATTAATATTTTTTTCATTTTTTCTTAAACATTTTATTTAACATAATCAACATATTGAATAAATTTGACAATGGCATACTACAGGAGAATGCAATTAAAAATTAGAATTAAATGTAACAACTAAAATCTTGCACTAATTTAGTTTAATCAGGAACATCATATTATCAAATAAGATTTTTGTTTAATATCAGACATCAGCTAAATTAAACAGTTTTCAATTGATGCTGAATACAATAATACAATTGCCAGCTAAGATCAGGGAAATGGATTCCATATTATTGTGGTTAATGCAAATTTAGTTAATTCATACAATCAGTGAAATATAGCTTGTAAAAGTAGCATTGATAATTATTGCCTAGCAGCAGCCGATATAATTGGTTTTACTTATTACAGCAAGATATTCACTATCACAAATTAAAAATAATTTAAAAACCTTCCAATTACAGAGCCTTGAATTGTAAGTAGGAGGAGCAATCTGCTCCTCGTGAAATCTAAAACCCATATCTAGATGGTAACTTTAATAAGCTAACCCAAATAGCAGAAACGTTTCACATTCTGCAAAATTCTTTAAGGGACAAAAATGGAATTAAAAGAGGCAAGGAAGTCCCACAATTAAGCAAGAAGTTTCAAACATGTTTTGTAGAATTCAAATAAATTCCAATGTTGGCTATTGGCTGAATGTAGAGAAAAGCTTCATCTACCAGGTCTTCATTGACCTCAACTAAAAGATCTCACTTGCCACTTGCAAAGCAGATATCTTTACCTGGAACCAGGGGTGGGTTCCTGCCAGTTCTAACCTCTTCTATAGAAGAGGTTCCACAAATCTACAGTGCCGTTTAGAACCGGTTCCAGCTCCCTCCCCCTGCCCGTCCACACATCATCAAGATGAAGAGCGAGAGGAAGAATTCTGGGAGTTGAAGTCCACAAGTCCTAAAGCTGTCAAGTTTGAACACCCCTAGGTTTTTTTTCTAAAGGATTAGGGGTGCAAGGGTCTTGTAACTTGACAGCTTTAAGACTTGCGTGCTTCAAATGCCAGAGTTTCTGAGCCAACATTTTGGTTGCTAAGCAAGAGCGTTGTTAAGTGAGTTTCACCACATTTTACAAGTTGCCCCCCACCCAGTCACATGGCTGGCAAGCCATTCCCACCCAGTCACATGGCCAGCAAGCAAAACATAGTACCTCACAATACACCAATCAGCGTCTAACAAACAGAGAGCTAACAGTTATTCTGGCTCCCTCTTATGGCTGCTTGAGGTAATTGCAACCCAATCACATTACAGCAGTAATTAAAGTTATAGTACCACCATCCTGGTTTATACATTGCTAATCCAACTGTTAACTTACATTCCTAACATTCTCCCCTTGGGTAAGCAATATATATAACCTTACAGTCTTATTCAAATATTCTTCACAACAACGTTTATGTTTTACCGTAACTTGAGCTTTGGTAAAATGATCAGCAATGTTTTCTTCAGACATACAATACTCGAGTCTAGTGTAATCATTTTACTACTAATACTTTGCTGTACATTCATATATCTTAAGTCAGTATGCTTTGTCCTTGTCTTTGTCCTTGCAAATATTTTTGCAATATTTGATGCCATCTGAATCGCTGCTTGGTTGTCCTCATATACAACAATAAGCTCCAGTACATTAATCCCCATATCTATTAGGAGTTGCTTGTAACAAATTAAATTGGTACATAACAAAGATAAACATGAAAATTCAGCCTCCATTGTTGACAAACTTAAATGTTTTTGACGAATAGGCCACCATCCAATTAACGCCTTTCCTAAAAATATTGCAATACCTGATGTGGATTTACGTGTAGACACGTCAGTTGCAAAACTTGCATCAGCATATGCAGTCAACCTTAGTTCATCCTTAGGCTCTAATTACAAGGCATAGTGTATTGTCTGCTTAAATATCTCAATACACTTTTAACAGCTTGCCAGTGCCGTTCAGTAGGTTCAGCATTAAACCTGGCCAATTGATTAACACTATATGCAATATCTGGCCTACACCAATTGCTAAGATAAGATAAACTACCAATTAGGAATTGATAAATACCCTTATCAAAAACTGGGCTTTTTATATCATCATGGCTAAATTCTTGACTCATCGGAGTTTTAGCCAGGTTACACAGTTCCATTTTGAAAGTCCTGAGTAACTGATTTGTGATATTTTATATCCTCCCCTAGTCTTATCTATCTTTAAACCAAGATATTTCTTTACTTCACCAAGGTGTTTTATTTTAAACCGCTTTTTTAATAGTGTAATAATCTCAATAGCGTTTTGCTCTGTTCTGGTAATCAATGCTATATCAACTGTAAACAATAACAATAATGAAATCATACCATCGCTGTCTTGCTTAAATAAACAAGGATCAGCCATTCCAGCTTTAAAACCTATCCTTGCTAATTCTTTCACTATGCATTGATTCCACTCGTAACCTGATTGTTTTAAACCATAAAACCTCTTTTTTAACTTCCAACAATCAGTGTTGCTCCCAGTGTTTAACCCTTCAGGTTTCTTTAAATATATAGTGTGTTGCAATGGTGCATGGAGATATGCTGTCTCAACATCTAAATGATTTACTACATATCCATGCTTAGCTGCCCAAACTAATGATGCATGTAATGTTGTAGCTTTTAAACTAGGTGCAAATACTTCCTCATAGTCATTTGCTGACTGGTTGAAACCTTGTGCTACTAATCTGGCTTTATGGGTAACAGTGGTAACCTCACATTCTCATATACCTCCAGATCTTGTAAAGATTTCAGTTCCCTGTTCATTGCTGTTTCCCAAACTATTTGCTCCTCTTTAGGATAGGTGGATAGTTCATGGTATGTAGCAGGAACTTTATCTACTTGACATGCTATACTAGCTTGATATCTGTCAGGTGGTCTTGTTACACGGGTAGAATGCCTAGGCAACTCAGGGCTCACCAGTGGACTCACCTGTTGCATCTGCTCCAGTTATTCTAACTCCTCCTGATTTTGTACTTCATCCTGACTTTGCACTTCCTCTTTAATTTTTTTAGCTGGTCTTTCTATTACACCACTAGGAAATACCTGAGTTTCAATAACTACATCATTGTTACATTCCAGTTTATCCCAACCAAAGGATTCAATAAACCGAGCACTATCTCTACAGTATACTTTTGTAGTGCCTTTTCCCCAAAATCTAAACGATCTATGATTGGCTTCGTAACCTACGAAAAATAATTGCCTAGCTCTATGTTGTCCCTTCAGTCTTACTTGTGAGGGAATATGCACCCATGCCGGAGCTCCAAATGTGTGAAGATAGCTTAAATGCTATATCATATACTATTCAGTGTCCCTGTATGCTGGGTTGTGCGTGTTCTTCCATACCACTCTCATTACGCTTCTCTGCAAACTCGGTCTTCTAACAGGGAGCTTAATTACTTAACACTGGTTATGGGCCCAGTGTGTACCAGACGTGGCAAAAAAGAGAGTTGGTGTTGATACGCAATGCAGTATACAGATAGCTGTTTATTTATTTATTTATTTATTTGGATTTCTAAACCGCCCCCTCTCCCAAAAAGGGACTCGGGGCGGTGTACAGTCAGATAAAATGCAGATAAAATACAATAATATAAAACAATTAAATACTAAACATTTAGATGGAGGAGATAAGACTGTACAAGAAATAAATATACTATGGAAACCCTAAAAAACATCCCCAATTAAAATACCCAAACCCAATTAAAATATATCCCCGGGAGGCAAAACTAAGAGAGTGCCAGGCCAGCTGATTGAAACAGGTGAGTCTTTAACTTTTGACGGAAGGAGCGGAGGTCGGTGGTGGTTCTGATGTCGGGGGGGAGGTCATTCCAGAGGGTTGGGCCCATCACAGAGAAGGACCTACTCCTAGGTGTCGCCTGCTGGCATTGCCTAGCGGACGGCACCAGGAGGAGTCCCTCCCTGTGTGAGCGGATTGGTCGTAGGGACGTGTGTGGTAGGATGCGATCCTGCAGATAACTAGGTCCTATGCCATGGAGCGCTTTAAAGATGGTAATCAATACCTTGAAACGCACCCGAAAGGCCACAGGCAGCCAGTGCAGCTCGTGCAGGAGGGGTGTTACGTGGGAGTATCGTGTACTCCCCATGATGACCCGTGCGGCTGCGTTCTGAACTAGCTGCAGTCTCCGGATGCGTCCCAAGGGAAGCCCCATGTAGAGGGCATTGCAGTAGTCCAGGCGAGAGGTCACCAGCACATGAGTGACCGTGCGCAGGGCACTCCGGTCCAGTAGGGGGTGCAATTGGCGCACCAGGCGGACCTGGTGGAACGCCCCCCTTGCCACGGCTGCCACATGGTCCTCCATTGACAGCCGGGCATCAAGGAGGATGCCCAAATTGCGCGCCCGTTCCACAGGGGACAGTTGTTCGCCCCCTATGGCCAGCGATGGTGTCAGCTGGCTGAACCGAGGTGCCGGTAGCCACAGCCACTCGGTCTTGGAGGGGTTGAGTTTGAGTCTGTTGTCCCCCATCCAGACCCCGACGGCTTCCAAACACCGGGACATCACTTCGACAGCCTCGTTGGGGTGGTTTGGGGTTGAAATGTACAGCTGAGTGTCATCAGCATACAGGTGGTACTCAACCCCAAAACCACGGATGATCTCACCCAGCGGCTTCACATATGCGTTGAACAGGAGAGGTGAGAGGACCGACCCCTGTGGCACCCCACAAGTGAGTGGCCTCAGGGTCGACCTCTGCCCCCCTGTCAACACACATTGCTTCCGGTCGGAGAGGTAGGAGCCGAACCACCCCAAAACGGTGCCTCCGACTCCCATCCCCTCCAACCGGCGCAATAGGATACCATGGTCGATGGTATCAAAAGCCGCCGAGAGGTCTAATAGGACCAGGATAGAGGAACAACCCCTATCTCTGGCCCTCCAGAGATCATCAACCAACGCGACCAAGGCTGTCTCTGTGCTGTGCCCGGGTCGGAAGCCGGACTGGCGTGGGTCTAGATAATCGGATTCGTCCAGGTGTCGTGGAAACTGCTGCGCCACCACATTCTCAACAACCTTCGCCAAAAAGGGGAGGTTGGAGACTGGACGGTAATTAGCTAGCTCCATTGGGTCGAGCGAAGGCCTCTTGAGCAAGGGTCTCACCACCGCCTCTTTCAAGGCGGTTGGTAAGTATCCCTCACCCAATGAGGCGCTCACCAGGCCCAGAAGCCAGCCTCGTGTCACCTCCCAGGCTGCCAGTACCAGTCAGGAGGGGCACGGGTCCACTGAACATGTGGTGGGCCGCAGCCGTCCATGCAACCTGTCCAAATCCTCGGGGGCAACAGAGTCAAACTCCTCCCAGAATGGTCTCTCAAGACTCGCTGTTGACGGCTCGTCTGGTCCACTGACGGAGGTCCATCCGCTCCGGATCTGAGCAATTTTGTCCTGCAGATATTCCCCAAACTCCTCTGCTCTTCCCTGTAAGGGTGCCTCTCGCGTCCCCTGCGATAAAAGGGAGTGGGTCACCCGAAACAGGGCGGCAGGGCGGTTATCCGCGGACGCAATAAGGGCGGCACAATGCCTATGCTTGGCCGCTTAGTTTATAAGTGTTACTATTATGGAGAAGATGGCACACGCACCATCAGCAAGTCTATCACTAATAACCTGGTTGGATGGAACAAACTATGTTTCCTGGTCTATGAAGTGCAGCCTACTCTTGCATAGTGAGGGATTGTGGGATGCTGTACAGAATCCACCGGATGTAACTTCTTGGAATCCAGATGACAAGGATGATGCCAAGAAGATAGCAGAGTTTCAACAATGCAACGAACGAGCATTGTGTATAATTGGTCTAATGTTGACTGACCAACAATTAGTTCCTATTCATGGGGACAATTCTGCAGCAAGATGTTGGGAGAATTTGAAGAAGATATATGTACGTGACACTGTAGGTGCACATATACATCTTACCCGCAAACTGTTTAGGGCATGTCTTCTGAAGGGTGGAAATACGTTAGCTCATTTAAACTATTTGAAAGGAGTTTTCCAAGAGCTACATGAAAAAGAACTTATTTTCTCAGAATTATATCAAATTTAGATCATTCTGTCCTCACTGGATGAGAGTTATGATGATTTTGTATCTTCCCTTGAGGTCATAACCTGAAATGAACTAACATTGACTGACATAACTGCACGCCTGTTGGAAGAGTCAAGGAGAAGGTTGGAAAGAGAACAACTGAGAGAGAAACCACCACAACATGAAGAGTCACCTTCAACTGCCTATACTGTTAGAAAATGTTCTTCTTGTGGGGCTAAGGGGCATATAGCTAGATTCTGTAAACATGCAAAACATCAGAATACTAGAAAAATGATAATGTCAACTTAGGTACGTCTACTTTGACTATCTCTAGAAATGCACCAATAAACCATGATTCATGGGTTGTTGATAGTGGAGCATCACAGTGCATTACTAGAAATAAGAATTGTTTTGTAAAAATGTCAACCAACAAGTAACATGTATCTTTGGCAAATGGTTGGAGGGTGAAAGCATCTGGTGAAGGTATGGCAAGGTGTTCATTTGTAAATGAGCATTTATCCATGTTGTATATACCTAAACTGAAATTTAATTTGTTATCAGCTCTAGTTAACATTGGCTATGTAGTAACCTTTAGGGGAGATAACTGTATCATTGAAAAGGAAGGTAATAGGGTTACTGCCAAATTAACAAATGGTTTATATATTATATCTGATGCCCATACTGCTAACTCAGTGTATGATAATGTGAAGCCACATGATGAATGCATACACCTGCTACATAGGCATATGGGGCATATTAATTTCAAGATGTTGCAACAAACTGTAAAGTTTTCAGAAGGAGTGAAGTTAAAACTTTGCAGTAAATATTTAAATTGCAATGGGTGTAGTCAGGAAAAGAGCAAGGTTACTCCAGCAAACAGATGCAATGGGTTTAAAATGAAGGAACCTCTGGAAGTTGTTTTTGCTGATCTAATTGGACCTATGAAACCCAGTTTGGGAGGTGCCTGTTTTGTTTTGAGTATCATGGATCATTATTCAAGATACGGTTTCTGCTATTTACTGAAAGACAAGACAGAAACGTTTCAACATTTCGTTAATTAGCTAAGATTTGCTGAAAGAAAAATGAAATCTAAGGTGATTACTGTTGTAACCGACAATAGAACTGAGTTTACAAACTTTAAATTTAAGACAATGTTGAGATCAGCTGGTATTGAGCATAAACATTCTGCTCCTTATAGGCCACAACATAACTCGTTTGTAGAACGAAGGGGGCAAACATTACAAGCCATGACTAGAACTATGTTAGTTGATTCAGGATTGCCTGAAACATTATGGGGTGAACCCATGATGTGTGCTAATTATTTACTGAACAATGCTTCTACTGGAGAGGTACCATTTACTCGTTGGCATGGTAGAAAACCTGATTTAAGCTATCTTCACATATTTGGAGCTCTGGCATGGGTGCATATTCCCTCGCAAGTAAGACTGAAGGGACAACATAGAGCTAGGCCCGTGATGGCGAACCTATGGCACGCGTGCCACAAGTGGCAAGCGGAGCCATTTGTCAGGGCACGCGAGGCGCTGCCCTGTCAGCTGGCCAGGGCGCATGCGCGCGCTGGCCAGCTGAGTTCACCATTTTTAAAAGCTATTTTTCGCCTTCCCCAGGCTCCAGAGGCTTTATAGGAGCCTGGGGAGGGCGAAAAGAGCCTCCCCCGCCCCCCGGAGGCTTCAGGGGCCGTCCCTGAAGCCTTCGGAATGCTTAAAACCACCCTCCGAGCAACCCGGAAGTCACTTCCGGGTTGCTCGGAGGGTCGTTTTAAGCGTTCCGAAGGCTTAAGGGACCGTCTGAGGCTTCCCTGACGCCTTCGAAGCGCTTAAAACGACCCTCCGAGCAACCCGGAAGTCACTTCCGGTTTGCTCGGAGGGTGGTTTTAAGCGCTCCGAAGGCTTCAGGGAAGCCTCCGGACAGTCCCTGAAGCCTCTGGAGGGCCTCCGGGGGGTCGGGGGAGGCTCTTTTCGCCCTCCCCAGGCTCCTATAAAGCCCCTGGAGCCTGGGGAGGGCAAAAAAAATGGGGGGGGGTCGCACGTTGTGCACACATGCGCACTGGGGGGATCGCGTGTTGCATTATGGGTGCGGCACGCCTGCACTCGACCCCCCTGCGCTCCCCCCACTTATGGCACGGGAGCAAAAAAAAGGTTCGCCATCACTGAGCTAGGCAATTATTTTGGCTCCCTCTTATGGCTGCTTGAGGTAACAGCAACCCAATCACATTACAACAGTAATTAAAGCTACAGTACCACCATCCTGGTTTATATATTGCTAACCCAACTGTTAGCTTACATTCCTAAAACATTGGATAATGTTTGATTAGATTTCTGACTGCAGATCTTGAGGGCAGCTAAAACACACAGTGCTGGATACAGCTACAATATAATTAGATATACATTGCTGCATGTACATTTATATACAATATTTCTTTAAGGTTGATGCAATAACTTTATGCACTCTGAACATTGACTATCCTCAGCTTCAAAAATTGTTCAATTTAGTTTCATCTCTATTCATTATACTTCCAAAAATAATTTCTATCTTATTATTCCACTCTTCTGATTTCAGAAATGAACCTTTCTTTTTACCTAACCTTGTAACCCAACCATTGAGGCAGAACTGTTATCAAAATGAGAATAATCTGGTTTCTATCCCATTTCCAGGCTTAAAGAATCAGGAGACAAAATGCTATAACATTGTTTTATTTTGTGTCCTTTGAGGATGCAACAATCACAATAATAATGAAAAAAGTAAGGTTCTACATTTAGGCAAGTAAAACATAATGCATAGGTACAGTATATGTGGTAATTTGCTCAATAGTAGTAACTCTGAGAAGGATATTGAGAGTTCTAGTGGATAACCATTTAAATATGAGCCAGAAGAGTGCAGCAGCTGCCAAAAAAGCCAACACAGTTCTAAGCTACATAAACAGAGGGATAGAATCAAGATCACGTGAAGTGTTAATATCACTTTATAATGCCTTGGTAAGGCCACACTTGGAATACTGCATTCAGTTCTGGTCACCACGGTGTAAAAAAAATGTGGAGATTCTAGAAAGAGTGCAGCAAAAAACAACAAAGATGTTTAGGGGACTGGAGGCTCAAAAATATGCACAACGGTTACAGGAACTGGGTATGTCTAGTTTAATGAAAATAAGGACTAGGGGAGACATGATAGCAGTGTTCTGATATCTCAGGGGCTGCCACAAAGAAGAGGGAGTCAAACTATTCTCCAAGGCACCTGGGGGTAGAACAAGAAGCAATGGGTGGAAACTAATCAAGGTGAGAAGCAACTTAGAACTGAGGAGAAATTTCCTGACAGTTAGAACAATTAATCAGTGCAACAGAAGTTGCCTCCAGAAGTTGTGAATGCCCCAACACTGAAAGTTTCTAAGATGTTGGATAACTATTTGTCTGAAGTGGTGTAGGGTTTCCTGCCTAAGCACGGGGTTGGACTAGAAGACCTTCAAGGTCCCTTACAACTCTGTTATTCTGCTCTAATAATAATGAAAAATACAACATTTTTAGCAGCTAATATAAATTATTACTTACACGGCACAATTCAATAAACTTTATTGAGGAAAATAATAAGTGAGGACAATAAATGAATTAAATAAATAAAAATAAGAATGTTTAGTTTATTCAGCAAGATACAATCCCAGGATTTTAGCTGCACCAAAACTAAATGCTTGGAAATAAGCTGGATTTTCTACATAATAGGATTGCATTTAAAACCAAGAAACAGAAACACGCAACCCAAACATTTTTCATTGACCTTTGAGACCAATATTAAACTAATGGAGAAAGTTAGATTTTTTTTCTTAGCATTTTGAATTTTAGTCTATTTACATGTTTTAAAATACTTGTTTGAACAAACATTAACATAACTTTTTTTTGGTTTGCTTATCTCTACAATAATGTATCTGAATAATAATCTAATTTTAATATGAGAAGTGTCATTAGTGTCACACATTTTTGAAATTTTGGAATATTTATTGCATGCTATAGTAAATGCCATTTATTGACATATATAATCAGATATCAGGAGCCTTAGAAAATAAGTTTAGGTGGCTACTAGATTGCTAGCAACCTCCCCCCTCCCCTGCTGCTGATTCCCCACTCACTCACCTTTTATTCTCATATTGCTGTATTCCAGCAGTGGGATTCACTTATCTTCCCTACTGGTTCGGAAATGTGAGTGTGCTCGCTCGCTCATTTGTATGTGCTGTGTCTGTGTATTCACACCGCCTTCTGCACATGCACAGTGCTTGCGCATTACATTGGGGCAGGTGGGCAAAGCCACCCACAGCCGCCACTATTGGTCACCCAAACCAGAGAGAACTGGCTGAATACCATCTCTGCTGTATTCTCATTGTACTCTTTTTCATTTTTTTATGCCATTGCTCCATTACTTTGCCACTGTTATGATTATAAGTCTCCCTTTTTTGTTTTGGACTAGACTAACCCTGTGGCAAGATAGTTTTGTTTGTTAATAAACAAACAAATAAATAATTATAAACAAATTACATGAAATCAAGGGTACATCATGGTGATCACAAATCAAAGATTACTCATTCATCCTATAGAATAAGAAATAAGTGTAAAACCCCCATTAAATGGGAGGGAAAGTTTATATTACTCTTAAGGAACATCGTAGAAATGCAAGTCAAGCAAGTGGTTAATTAGTAATAAACAAATTTCAGATTTTCACCCCCATTTACTTTTTGCAATGCAAACCTGATTCCATTTTTCGTATGCATCAGGATAAAGAAAATATATTTTTCTTCATTATCCATCCCACTGAAATTCATATATTATTTAGTACTTAGAACAGCGATGGCGAACCATTTTTGGCTCGCGTGCCATAAGTGGGGGGAGCACAGGGAGGTTGTGTGCAAGAGTGCTGCACCCATAATGCAATGTGTGACCCCCCCAGTGCACATGCACGCACTACAGGCGCGATCTCCCATTTTTACTTGCTTTTTTCACTTCCCCAGGCTCCAGAGGCTTTATAGGAACATGGGGAGGGCGAAAACAGCCTCCCCCGTTTCCCCGGAAGCCTCTAGAGGCTTCAGGGACCTTCAGGAGGCTTCCCTGAAACCTCTGAAGCAGTCAAAAGTCACTTCCGGTTTTTTCGGAGGGTCGTTTTAAGCGCTCCGAAGACTTCAGGGACCTTCAAGAGGCTTCCATGAAGCCTCCAAAGCAGTTAAAACGACTGTCCAAGCAAACCGGAAGTCCGTTCCTGAACTTCTGATTTGCCTGTAGGGCTGTTTTTTTGCGCTCCGGAGGCTTCAGGGAAGCTCATGAAGCCTCCGGAGGGCTTCTGGGGGACGGCGGGGGAGGCTCTTTTTGCCCTCCCCAGGCTCCCATAAAGCCTCTGGAGCCTGGGGAGGGTGAAAAATGGCTTTAAAAAAGGGTGAACTCAGCTGGCCAGTGTGCGCATGTGCGCTGGCCAGCTGACAGGGCAGCACCTTGCATGCCCTGACAAATGGCTCCGTGTGTCACCTGTGGCACGCATGCCATAGGTTCGCCATCACTGACTTAGAAGATCAGAACTGGGGATTTTACTATGCCTACAGGAGCAAATGCAGATAAAAGTATCATTCCATCTGGTTTGTCAGTTCAGTTTTGGGTGAGCTCCTAAGTTTAATATTAGATCATCACAGGAGGAACAGAGGATTTTTATCTTTCAGGTTTATACTATAAAATTTAGTTTTCAATTCTTTTCTTTGCCATTTATTTTCCTTTTCTTTCAGGTTCATATTATTTTCGTTGTAGTTTATGGAAAGAAAGCTAATAATTTGAAATGTCCCATTTGTGGTTTTCTCCATAGTAATTGGCTGGCCATTGTAAGAAAAAGAACGTTGCACTAAATGGAGGCAGTCTAGCAGGGTGTTCTCTATGGCTAGATCAAGAGATGATATCTAATCTAGATATACACATACTTCAATTTGTATTTTCAGGTGAACAGATCATGCAGGCATTTGGAGTTAGAAAGTGTTGAGTGCCATTGTAAAGAAAGGAAAGAAATTCAAACATCTAAAAAGAATCACTTAAGGAAAAGTGGAATTTTCATAACATATTCAGCTACTTCCTAAAGTACCATTATTTTTGAAAATATAGTGTATGTACATTTTACAAACTTTCTGGTCTAATGGGAAAGGCAACTAGAACATGTTTGTGTGTGTGTGTGTGTGTGTGTGTATGTGTGTGTGTGTGTGTAGATGGTAGATAGATAGATAGATGACAAAGAGAGGGAGGGAGGGAGGGGGAAGAGATGATAGATCACAGATTTTGATAAATATGAAAATTTAGCAAAATTTGATTTTGGAGGAACACAGGTCCTAAGTTGTATAAGTTTTAAAAGTGACAACTAGCATTTTGAATTGCAGCTGAAAATTAATTGGTAGGAATGGGGAATTTCTGAAGTAGAAGTGTAACAAGATCAAGCCTACTTATTGCTGCATTTTGAACAGCAGCCCTTGAATGGTCTACAAGTATGGTCCTATGAAGACAGAATTACAACAGTCCAAAACTGATGAATTTCCCTATCCTGGTCCTACCACAGAACATCTATAAGAGCAATCAGTGCTGTTTTACTCCCATATCATTTGGTCTAATTTCCAAATGAAAAAGAAACAGATAACCCAGTTCATCTAGATGTCAGTCCTGGAAACTATCTTTCTCGTTGGAGCTTCAGGCTTCCACATTTAGTGCCTGGGAAAACGGGAGGGGGGATTGCAAAGAGCCGGTGGAGGATTAGCCATAGCAACATTCTTTTCTATGGGAGTCAAGGACACTCAGCCTGCTCCTGGATGGGAGTGATTGGGGGTTGTCTCCAGTTGGAATGTTGAAATAATTGGACCATGTGATGGACTTGTGGGTGGAGGGGATGGATCTTTGACTTTCTTTTGGGTGGGGAAAACCTGGAACTTTCAGATTCGGGTTTTCCCAGATGTGCCAATATGACATCTCTAATAAAATGGAACTTTGAAAAAATGCTAGCCTCAGAGTCTTGTTTAGTTGGGGTGTTACTTGGAACCCTGACACTAGAATTCTCTAAAATTGCAGCCCAACTATCATGTCAATAACCTTCTCTAAAATGAAAAAAAAGGTAGACTTGTCTTTTAGCAACCTGATTTGGAAATGGCTAATGCTAGAGAAGAAGTATTATACAATGATTAATATCTGATTAATAAGATTTATTTGGAAGAAGTTTAAAGTAACCACACAAGATTTCTGGCAGATTCTCTACTGACATGACAAACTTATATATATGCAAATTAGAGTTTTTCTCACATATGTTTGATGCTTGCCTCTTTTGTGAAGGTAGAGCAATCTGCAACCATTTACTGGAAATGGCTATTAGGCCTATTTATAGGTTTTTTTTTTACATTTGAAAGCAGAATATTCACTAGAATTAATGCCAGACTTGTCTTATAACAGTGAAATGGAAAGAGTCCAGAAGAAGTTTTTCAGAGTTCTGATTAGTAAAAAAATAAATTACTGTAGGCAAAGTTAAAGTAACAACAACAAAATTACAATAATTTTCCAACATGTGCCCAACCCAAGCACTCTCTGTAAATGGATCTGTTAAACTTTTGGAGTGGACCAACTTAACAGATTCTTCTTTTTTGTGAGAATCAATGGTAATAAATAGAAACTAGAGAGTCTGGTCAAAATGTTCCTTACCCTCAGATCATCTTCAGTTGCTCTGTGATCCATCCTGTGGTCATCTGCATGGTGTGGGATTGTCACCTAGAAGGTGCCATAGCTGTAAAACTCATGAACCATTTCAACTTCCTCTCTATCAAGAGGTGGGTTCCGGATCCTGTTGCAATCGGTATGGTGCAAAGGGGGCCGGCGTCCACCACATGAATGCGTGCAGCGCATGTGAACATGTGCACAGTGCATGCATGCGTACTTACCGTCTGCGATGCTTACCATCTGCAATGCTCCACGACGCCTCCATGACTCTCCAGCTGCTCGGCAGAGCATCGCACAGGTACCGTATACTCTGTGCATGTGTGCAGAAGCCCCAAAGGGCTCAAATACAGGCAAGGACGGCGGGCGGGCGGGCCCTCTGGAACACCATACCAGAACAGTACCTGATGCTCCCAGCAGGCACTGGTACACCTGTACAGGGGCGTACCAGTCGTAACCCACCACTGATCAAGAGGGTGAATTAAGGTGTTCAGGACCCTGAGCAGCTCTAAGTGATAGTGAGATCTTGAGCTCAGGCAGGGATTAAATGATGTAGTATGAAAGAATGTAAACAGTAATACTCCCAGTTTATCCTTTGAACTCATCCTCATAAATATGGCCATGCAACCAGTTATCTTCAGGACAGTGTTCTGATCACCTGATCATTCTGATCAGCAGAATTTCTCAAAAAAGTTGCCATATCCCCTCTTATTGGTTTTTAGCTGATACAATCCCTGAAACACACATTAATACATTTCAGAGAGAGAAACACCCCTTCCCTCATTTATCCCAGTAATACAAGCCAGGTCTTCCCTCTCTCCAAGATTAGATCATGTATAAGTGAGAGTCATTACAAGCAAAACTGACATCCATAAGCTACCTGCCTGTGGTTATCTTCTTGAGACAAGATCTGGGACTGGAAGTGGAGATTAATCAATCCCCTCTTTTCCAACCTATAACTATATATATTCTTATATTCTTATTCTGTCATCATAAAATGTATGTCTAATGCATATTTTAAAATAATAATAATTTTTTAAACAGAAATAATATTCCGTGTTTTACCACAGTCCGTACTCCGGGATCTTTATGCCTGTTTAAATTGCTGTTCAGGTGCTAAATATTGATGGGCAATTTCAAATTCCCTGCCTTTACTTCTTTATCATTCATTATCATTCTAGGGAGGTAAACTAGACAGCATTTCAGATTGAAGATTCCTTCTAGGAGAAGAGGGCATATGGCCTTGCCATCCTTCATCCTGATTTTGATTCTCTAATTCAGCACAGAAAGTCTACACTTTAGCCTCGCCAAGAAGAATCATGAAAAGTTATGGGGAACCTGTGCTTCATTTATTCATTTATTAGGTTTATATCCAGCCTTTAGTCCAAAAACCTAGTTCTCCCTCTTTTGATTTACACAAAGTAACAGATCTGTGAAATAAGTTGGATTGATAAATATGATTGGCTCCAAGTTATTTTTAATGAAAATGGTCTTGTACAAAACTTTGGTTCCTCAATACCTGGAATGCAGCATAGAAATGTGCAGAAGAGGGGAACTATGACTATAGGTGTTTTGTTTGGAAAAAAAATAACTGAATGGTATGCCTAATTGGAATGTAAAAAATCCTGCATGGGATGGTACAAATTTGCAAAGAATAGTTTTTTCCCCTTTCTCAAAGGATTGAGACAAGAGACCATCCAATACAACTGGAAGATCTGAAATAAACAAAATGAAACATTTTCTCATTCTGCACATAATTAATCTGTGAAATTTATTACTAGAGATACGAAGTCCCCATATCTATCGGGTTTAACGCAGTGTTATCTTGGCACTGGGTCAGCCTTTCTCCAACAACCAATTACGAAGAGGTGGGAGAGGTTTGTATTTGACTTGTGAGCATCAAAAAAGCTCCTCGTTGACCACTGTCAGAAACAAAATGTTAAAGTAAAATGATGTTCAGCTTGATTCAGCAAAACTGCTCTTAGGTTCTAACATTCTACACATCCACAGTTCTAATTCCATATTGACACAATGTGGCATAGTAGAATTCTTCTACTACGCATGCCCAAGATGGTGTCCTGTCGCATTTGAGGAGAGCTTCGGGGAGATGATTGTCCTTCTTGGGGCTTGCAGGGGTACCCTATTCCATCGTTGGTTCCAGGTGCAGCTATGAGAACTTCCTGGGACCTCGGGGGATACCCTTGAGCTGTGATGTCCTGCCTTATAGCCAGAACATCGTGAGTGAAATGGGGCGGTTAGCGTTTAAAGGAGAATGGAGAGCGTCGGCGGCTGCCAGCGTGGGTGTGGTCAGCAGCTGCGGGGGGATGCCCGGTCTGGGGTCTCTGCAGCCAGCATGGGTATTGTCGGTGGTATGGTCGGCAGTGGTGGCAGGACGCCCGGTCTGGGATCTCTACAGCTGCCGCTCCCCATGCCGTGGTGTTATCCCGGTTCTCCCCCCCTTGCTTATGAACATGATAAATTAGATCAGCAGGGAGTGGCTGAGGCAGCTGGCATGGATACTAACGCCAGCGGAAGATGGCTTCGGGAGCTGGCGTGAGCGCAGTTGGAGTGGGAGGATCCTTTGTTGTGCCCCCCCCGGTATTACTGCCATTGCCTGGGCCACCGTACTGTGCCATTTGGCCATTTGCCCCCCCTCCTGTGATATTATGGACTGGGTAAATGGAGGGCGGCCCTGGCGATGGATATGAGTGCGGCTGGCGTGGGTGGAGCTTAGCTGTTGGAGTTGGAGTTGGAGCAGCCGCTGCTGCCGCTGCTGTCCTCGTTGCCACCATCACTGGCCGCTTCACCACCTCGCAAGCTAGCATCTGCTGTGATTTTGGACAGCTGGCTGTTACCCTTACATATTGTCCCCAACACTGACTATTTTTATGATGGACATAAGCTTCCTGCTACCCCCTTGAACACTGCTGGCTGCCCCCCCCTGGACATGTCATCTCCTCATTCCATCTCCCCATGATGTCATCCCGTTTGGTTGATGCCACACTCTCCTCCATGCTATACTGCGACAGAACTTTATTCCCTCTGGGAACTCCCCCTTTCCTGGGGATGGCCTTCTGGCCTATCAAGACCCTTCCTTAATGACGGATCTTGGGATCCCGAGAGGTGGCATGAGAAGAAGAGACTTCTTAAGGGTTTTTTACAGGGGCTTTTAAACCAAATTTTAAGGGGGGGAGGGTGTGTGTGATTCGGATGGCTCAGACAGGCTTGGGGGGGAGTCTGCCAGGGCACAGGCCAGAGCTAACTAATGGGCATGGGTTGGGAGGGCTAGGAAGGGTTGGGATTCCGGGGGAGACATTAAGCCATTCCATTGGGGAGTTCACCATCTCTACTATTTGTGGGAGAGGCAGATATGGTGGGGGCCAAGAGCCAAATGATGTTTGGAGGACGCGGGTTTGCTGTTTAAGAGCGATCACACGTTCCGACCCTCATCGCCCTTCTCACACCCCCGGGTGCCCGGGATTACAGGACCCTGGTCTCCGGCTGGTGTCACTTAACGCCAGGTCCGTGGTACATAAGGCTCCCCTCATTTACGACCTCATACAAGAGGTTAGAGCAGACCTGGCGTGCATTACAGAGACCTGGTTGGGTCATGAGGGGTATGTGCCCCTTAGTGGTTCATTTCCCCATGCTTATGGTCCTGGGGGATTTCAATCTGCCTTCCATTGGCGAGACATCTGAGTCAGCTCGGGAGTTCATGGCTTCCATGACAGCTATGGACCTAACTCAGTTAATTCAAGACCCCACCCATAATGGGGGACACGCTCGACCTGATTTTTGTTTCTGGGCAGTGGATGAATGATCTAGATTTAGGGGATATTTCTATTCAACCCTTGTCAAGGTCAGATCATTTCCTCATCAGGCTTGACTTCCATACTGCTACCCCTCGCTGCAGGGAGGCAGAACCGACTAGATGGTTCCGCGCCAGGCACCTGATGGACCCCGAAAGGTTCCTGATGGAGCTTGGGACTTTTCCTGAATCCCTTGCTCACAACTCGACTGAAGCCCTAGTGGAAGCCTGGGATAGGGCGGCCCCTTTCTTCTTTCCTTTCTCCTTTCCCTTCTTTCCTTTCCTTCTTTCCTTTCCCTTCTTTTTTTTTCTTTTCCCATCCCTTCCCTTTCCCTCCTTTCTTCATCCTTTCCTTTCTTCTTTGTCATTTCCTTTTCTTTTTCCTTTCCTTCTTTTCTATTTCCTTTGCTTTCTCTTTTCCTTTGCTTTCTCTTTTCCTTTCTCTTTTCCTTTCTCCTTTGTTTTCTTTTCATTTCCTTTCCTTATTTCCTTTCCCTTCTTTTTTCTTTTCCCATCCCTTTCCTTTCCCTCCCTTCTTCATCCTTTCCTTTCTTCTTTGCCATTTCCTTTCCTTTCTCCTTTCCTTCCTTTCTATTTCCTTTCCATTTTCCTTTCCTTTCCTTTTTCTTCTTTCCCATTTCCTTTCCTTTCCCTCCCCCTTCCTTCCCTCCCTTCCTTCCTGGGGGTCTGAGGGAGAAGGAGTGGACCCTTTTCCTCCTTGCTCCCCTCCCCAACATCTGCTCTGATGGCAAATGTGCTTTTTTGTGTGCTACAGTAGATGTAATGAATGCTGATATGAGACCTTAAACATAACCCTTTAACTGCTGCCAATCAAATATTGGATAAGATAATTTGTAGGATTTTAATGTTTGTGAATCTGATTGTGATGACATCAGTGCCTCACCAGCCATAAACCTCACCGCACATCATTGATTTTAATGGATTACCTTAGAGCAGGGTTATCAAACTCAATTTCATTAAGGGCTGCATCAGGGTTGTGTTTGACCTCAGGGGGGTGAGTGGGTGTGGTAGGGGTGGGCGTGGCCAGCTCAACATCCTGCAGCCCTATGCCAATGAAAATGGAGCCCAGAAGGGCAGCATGCAGCCCTCCCAAGCTTCATTTTTGTTCACAGAGGCATTGCAGGATGATCCTTTGTTTTTTCCAGGGTGACCCCATGGGCCAGATCTAAGCACCCCATTGGCTGGATCTGACCCATGGGCCTTGAGTTTGACACCTCGGCCTTTCAGGCTGTAAAGGAACCACCTGAAGCCAACAACAGTAAAAATAGATCTTGGAAAAAGCATTGCAAATGGCTAGTTTAGTGTAGCGGTTGTGCTGCCTAGGAATCAGGAGACCATGAGTTCTAGTCCTACCTTAGACATGAAACCTAACTTTGGACCAATCACTTTTTTTCAGTCCAACCCACTTCAAAGAACTGTTGTTATGGGAAAATAGGAGGAGAAAGGAATTTTCTGTCTATTCTTTGCTTTGGATCGATCCACAATATATTGCTTATAAAGCAATAAAAATGGGTTAAAAATCTTTAAAAAATTATCTGAAATATCATCAGTTTGAAAAAAAGAGGTCAAAAATTGAAATAGTGGATTGTAGTGTAGTTAAAACATATTTGAATATGACACTCATTTGTTTTATTGATGTCACAGATTTTGAAAGATTTACTAGCTGATTCTGGAGTGTACATTTTATCTTGCATGTACTATTTGCCAATGCAAATAACATAAAAATATCACTGATGGGTTAAGACTGCCAATTCCATCAATTGTTATAAGTCATAATATTGAATTCTATTTATGTAATATTTTCTACAGAGTTAGAAGAAACACATTTTTAATTCCAAATGTTTATTTGCATATCCAACCAGATGCTCAGTGTTTTAAATTTCATGTTAGTTTTGATAAATGTTAATAGCACACATTTCCAGCTTTTATTTTTTATTTTGGTGTATATTCACTTTATTTTCATGGTTCTCCTTTCAAATCAAAGGACCACAATAAAGTAATTTTTCAAAACAGCACATTGTGGTTCAGTTCTAAAATGTTGTACAGATGTGCTTGTTTCTGATCATGTGATAATATGAGCCACAGAACCTGTTGTATGATGTCTATGGTAATCACTTATTTCTGTATTGACTCTTCTCTAGGCTTCAGACAGGCATTTTCTTCAAATCTTGCCTAGATACAATGATAGTGGTGAATACTTATTCTCCTCAAAGAGGAAGAACAATGTACAAAAGAACAACGAACCAACTGTCAGTCAAAATTCAATAAAATGATCACTGATTAAAACCTCCAAAAGACAATACACCTGGGATGGGTTGCTCCCAGTTCGGCCTGGTTCAGCTGAACCGGTAATGGTGGTGGTGGGAGGCTCTGCCCACCTGCCCAAACGCTTCTGCGCAAAAGCATTGCACGCGCACAAGTACAAGCGAACTAGTAGTAAACTGGTTAGCAACCCACCACTGCAATACACATTCAAACTTTGAAACCGAATTCATTTTTTTAAAAGCCATCTAAAAAGTAACTTAACACTGTATGAGTGTCTGTCTTAATTGAGCCTGGCTGAATGGAGATCTTACATTTTAAAGAAGAGAAGATGAGAATCAAAAGGCAGAATTCTATTTTGGAAGAAATTTACTTTTCTTCTTCATAATTTTCCTTTCCCCTGCTTAACTTAGCATCTTAACACTGTATAATAGGAGAGGTTGCCCAAGATACAAATTGAATTTTCTTTTTTTTTTTTGAAAAAAAAGTTTTATTGGTTTTTTAAAACATTTATGAGGAAAAGGGTAAATGGAATGGTTACAAATTTTGGCAGTAGCAAGTGTGACAGACGCCCCCTCCCTCCAAACTCATAAGTTACATCCAAATATCAGACATTAATCCATAGTCATAAAAAATCAGCATATTAATT
Organism: Natrix helvetica; assembly: GCF_964273705.1. NCBI lineage: Eukaryota > Metazoa > Chordata > Lepidosauria > Squamata > Natricidae > Natrix > Natrix helvetica. The sequence continues at coordinate 117,099,442 of NC_138554.1, read as the reverse complement.
CTAGAGAAAATTTTTTCAATCAGCTTATATAGTTATAATATATAATCTAGATATAATTTCATTATTGCTTTCGGTTTGTTTATAACATTGTGGCTTTCTTATTCATTTTTGTGATCTGAGCTTTCTTGGTATTGCCCCTTCCCCCCCTGCTGGCAGAGCTCCGGCCCCTCCCGTGTCCTGTGTGACCATTGTGGTATCTTCTGTTTTTTCTAGGTTCGCTTTGTTTTTTTCCATAAAGGCCTGTGCCTCTATGGGTGTATTAATTCTAATTCTTGTCTCCTCCCAGAATATCAGCATACCTTCAGGCATCAACCATCTAAACCACACCCCCTTCTGGTATAATTTATTCGCCAATTGCGAATAATTTTTCCTTTTCTCCCTAATTTTTTTGGGAATCTGCTTTTACCCTCTGGGGAAAAAAAAAATCTTTCATCTATTGCTAGAGTGACTAAAGAAATTTCCATCTGTTTGGATTCTCTGTCTCCTGGACTCGACTGCCTGCTCTTCTTCTCCAGCTGCCCAATCTCTACAGTGACTGATCTCTTTGCTTCTTAAACCATGTCTCCAAAAAGACCACCTCCTGGAAAACCTGGCTTTGCTATTTCTGCTCCAACATCTGCAACATCCAGTCCAGCCACACAGTCAAAGATAACAGAATTGATGCAACCCAAGACTACAGAGATAGACTTTCAACAAATGCTCCAGCAAATCTTACAGGGCCAAGAGGAAATTAAGAAACAGCTAAGGGAAATGAAAGATGAAATTAAAGAAAACCAAGCGCAAATTTATAAGAACTCACAGAGACTGGACCTTGTGGAGGGTGGGGTGGCGGAGGCGAGAGGGGGGGTTGAGGCCTTGCAGAGGGGAAACAAAGAGCTTGATACTCAACAAATGAAAACAGATTTTGAGAGAATGTCCTTTTATCTTAGATTCCAAAATGTAATAGAAATAGATGGGGAAAATATAAGGGACATAATGACTAATATTTTAGCTGAATATACACACAAAGATAAACAACAGATGGAATGGGAGATAGATCTGGCTTATAGAGTGAACTCAGCATATGCCAGAACACACAATGTACCCAGGGAGGTTCATATTAGACTCCTTAGGAAAAGCACAAGAGATGAAATTCTGGGTGTGCAAAGGGGGCAAACACTGATATACCATGATAGGGAGATAACCATTCTAAAGCAGATTCCCAAATTGAATTTTCTGTTTAGCACCCATTTTATCTAGCAACTGGGTTATTTTCTAAAAAAATAAATGCAATCCATTATAATTTGTTAATATTTAATTATTAAAACTATTAATGAATAACAAATGAAGCAAAAGAAGGATCTAGTGAAATGGGATAATAAAAAGTCGAATTGTACCATTGGCAAGATATACTGTTTCTTCTGACCTTTGAATCTATAATATATTTCTATAATCTATAATATATTGCTATTAATTATCTAACCCACTCAAAACGATGATAAGTAATGACACAGCAATGATATATACATGTGATAAAAAGATGGTTCTCACATACCATTGAGTAAAAGACTTCAGTCTATTTATCTATATAAATAAAAATGTAATGTTTGTTTGTTCAAAATTTCAAATCTCCGAAAGTTCTTCATTGATTACTTTGAAATTTTGACACAACGTTCCATTTGACTACGTGCATGTTTTTATATATGTATACTAGCTGTATCCAGAGATGCCATTGCCGCTGCAGTCGCCACCTCACAGGGCACCCAGTGGCTACCTCAGTCCCGCTGCGCCTCAGGCTGACACTGCCCCCGCCCCATCGCAGCTGCCTTGGTGAGGCTGTAGCTGACTCGCTGTGAGAGGGGTGGAGAGCACACAAAGCCGGCCGGGCTGAGGAGACGCTCTGCCTCCACCTCCTCTGGAGCGTCATTGGGCTGGGAGGGGGGAGGCTGGCTTAAGGGTGGGAGGAGGCGGCCGAGGGATGGAGCAGGCACCGCCCTGCCACAGACAGCAAAGGCCTGGTGGGAGGGGAGAAGAGAGAGGGGAAGGGGAGGCCGAAAGGCTTCAGCTCCCCTGGTGGAAATGGCAAAGCTCGTTGGAGGAGGGGCGGTAATGGGAAAGGTGCAGCCGCAGCCCAGCCACACTTATAAAGGGACCGTCGGGATGAAGCTGGAGAGAGGCCGAACTGTTCCGAATATACTATACTCAAGAAATGAACGCTATGATATAGCGTGTGTTGCTTTTACTTCCAGCAGATGGCGCTGGTTTTCAAAAAAGCATGTTTTTACAGAAAGCATGTTTTACCTGTCACAGGTGTGACATCTATATAATATACATATATAGAAACATGTACGTAGTCAAATGCAACATTGTATCAAAATTTCAAAGCAATTGGTGAAGAACTTTAGGAGATTTGAGATTTTGAACAAACAAACATTGCATTTTTATTTATTTATTTTTATTTATATAGTTTATATAGATGTCACACCTGTGACAAGTAAAAACATGCTTTTTTGCGGCCTCCTCCTCCTCCTCTCCTCCTCAGCTCGGCCAGGCCAGGGCCTGTGGGGGCGTCCTCCATGGTGGCTCTTCCAGGGGCCACCGTGGCTCACTTCCATGCGGGGGCCGCCTCTGCCGGGGGACTTGCGCTTTCTCTTTTCTTTCCTTTCCATTTAACCAGACTGGGCCACAGCAATAAGTGGCCAGGTACAGCTAGTACATTAATATATTCTAAAAACTCAACATGTAAATGTTTTGTATAATTCTGTCACAACTGTTCAGCATCATTCTCATGTCTATCTCTCCTTTATGAGCATTGAATACACAGATATGGACACTGTGTACTCAGTATTTTATTTCTGCACAGGATGGTTTTCTGTGAATCTTTTGATTATGCAATAAAGGTGAAAATGAAAGGAAATTACGATTTCAAATCTTTTCATTCCTCTGCCAAATTTCTTACAAAGGAATACATTTATTGTATTACTAGCCTAGGCTAAATATATTTCATCTAGTGCAGGGGCAGCAAACTCATGGCATCATCACGTGACATATAATTACTTTCCCCCCTTTCACTAAACCAGGTGTGGGTGTGGCCAACGCATGACACCTCTGGCCCATGGGCCACGAGTTTGACATCCTCGGTCTTGTGCTTAAGGCACCAGGCAAGAAAGCAGGAGATTGTGAAATCTAGTCCTACCTTCACCATGAAAGCCAGCTGGGTGACTTTGGGTCAGCCACTCACTCTCAGCCCAAATTGCCTCATAGGTTTGTTGATGTGGGAAAAAAGAAAAAAAGGAAGGTATGCTGTTTGCTGCCTTGAGTTGTTTGTAAAAGTAATAATGGTAGGATGACATAAATAAATAGACAGACAAACAAATATTTCTCCCATTGCTCATGATGAAAAGGTTTTTTCCCCGTGTGGGAGCGGTACTAAAAGGGTAGCAAACACACTTCTTTCTTTCTTTTGATTTGATTATCAAAATTGCAGATAACACAAGGTAGTAGCAAACACCTAAGGCCATGATGGCGAATCTATGGCATGCAGGCCACAGGTGGCATGCAGAGCCTTCTCTGCGGGCACGTGAACCATTGCGTCAGTTCAGCTCCACCATGCATGAGCACATGCCTCCCACCGGCCAGCTGATTTTTGAGTCCCTGCCCTGCATGCGTACTCCTCACATGTGGGAGATGCATGCATGATTGGGGCCCAGGGACACATGCGGTGTCGACATGTGCATGCGCAGTGGCTGCGTGCACATGCACAGGGGTGGGGCATATGCAGGATGCATGCATGGGGTGCGTGGGGTGGGGGCACTTGGGAGGTTGCACGCACATGTGTGGGGATGGGGCCACACATGGGGGCATATGTGCATGTGCGGGGGGGAGGACATGCAGGGGGGTTGTCATACACACATTGCATTATGGGTGCATGTGTGCATGCACTTTGGCACTTGGTAATGAAAAGGTTAGCCATCACTGACCCACTGATGCTGTCAAAATTCAGGGAGTTCTTGTAAGATTGTAACAATTGGAAGAAACCAGCGAATTTATTTTAATAGGGACAAAAGAGAAGTCCTATAGCTGTGTAGAGAAAATCAAAAGGGAAAATATAGAATGAAAAAGATCCTTCTGAGCTTAATGGACTTTTTTCTTTCTGTAGAAAAGAAAGTAGTAACTTTGTCGTGTCCATTGAAAGATGTTTCTCCATCCCCATTGTAACAAACGAGTTTACATCTGATGTCCTTAGAGAAAAGGAAAATACATCTAAAATAGATTATATAAAGTGAATCAGTCATAACCTAACAATAAAGATAAATTATATCTGGGATTAGGACACCAACATGTACTAATTACCTACCTTTAATTCTGAATGCTACTTTTTGCAAATACCATATGTTAAATTTAGAATTTACGTATCTTCACACAATACAGACCTGGAAAGTGAACTGATTTTCAGATATTTTTTTTAATGCTCTGTAAAAAGTTTGAGATTAGAAATCCAGAAAGTTTTTCAAACAAACAGGTACCCTTGACATAGTAAAAATTTCACTAGCAATTTCTATAATTATTATTAACCTCAGAAATGTAGGAAATTTTCAGTCAGTACAAGACATGAATGTCAAAGCAGAGTGGGACACTTCATAGTTTGGAATAGTTTTATTATCTGCTTACTATATGAATATCCCTCTTAAGTTTGTCTTTTTTTTTCTTTTGCATGCCATTCTTTTTTTTAAAAAAGTTTGTTATTTTTAAACAAAGACAAACAAAACATAAAACATAAAACCTTCATCAATTTCATCGATTACATATAGCGTGTTGTTTGGTTACACGCTTTTGTGCATTCTTTCCATAATCGCCACTTTCAATTGTATATAAAATCACAAATTATCCATCAAATATACATAGATACATTATTATCATCGTACATCATTTGTTCAGTTACAATTGTTATTCCTTCATTTTTTAAAAATATTTTAGGTATTGGGTTCATATGATTGCATCCTTTTTAGTCTAATAATAATATGTCTTTATAATATCACCTATATCATTCTATTATTCTTACAGTATAAAAAATTCTCCGACATTTTTCATTTCCATGTTTTTTTTCCTAACCACTGATACAACAAATCCTATACCTTATAAAATTGTTCATCTTCTTGTTCTCTAATTTCAAATGTCAATTTACTCATTTCAGCACATTCCATTATTTTTTGAATAACTTCCTTCTGCATTGGTATTTTCTCATTTTTCCAGTTTTTTGCAAATACAATTCTAGCTGCCGTTAAGACATTTACAATCAAATATTTTAAGTCTTTGTTGTATATTTACGGTATAATTCCCAATAAAAAAATCTCTGGTTTAAAGTCTATGTGTTTTTGTATCATTTTCTCCAACCACGTGTGAATTTTAGTCCAATATCTTTTAGCTTCTGTGCAAGTCCACCACACATGGTAATATGAGCCCGGTGTCTGATGACATTTCCAACACTTTTCAGATTTGTTCTTGAACATTCTTGCTATTCTCGTCGAGGGTAAATGCCACCTGTAAAACATCTTATACAAGTTTTCCTTATATGCTGTTGACATTGTCATTTTATAGTTTTGACACCACAATTTCTGCCATTTCTCTAATTCAATCCCATGTCCAAAATTCCCCCCCCCCATTTTGCATGCCATTCTTGTTGTCCTTTCTTATTTTTTCCTTCCTTCCTTCCTTCCTTCCTTCCTTCCTTCCTTCCTTCCTTCCTTCCTTCCTTCCTTCCTTCCTTCCTCCTGTCCACCCGCCCACCTTCCTCTCTCCTTTATTTTCCCTGTATGTCTTCATATTACCTCCAAATGTATATTGGAAGAGTTTTCTCTTCATTGCACAAAATATGCTTTTTTTTAACTTCAGAATGCAAAGAGGGACAGTTGCAATAATTAATGTTGATCCATTGTATAAACATGTGAAAAGGTTATTTTTCTTATTTGAAACTAGCTTTTTTTGTTTGACAATTTTCAAATTAAAAAAAAAAACCACACTTCCATACCACTAAAAACAATATGTTTTAAAGGTGATTCTGTACCATGTTGGAAGTGAAGACATGAACTTTTCCTGCACAGCAGACATTAGAGAAGGAAGAGAAAGGGAATAAGAATATGTATTTATAGTATTTAATACTCCGTCTTCCCTATGTATTTAGCTAGCTAATATAATTTACAAAACACATAATTTACAAAAACATAATTTACAAAAACATAATTTACAAAAACATAATTTACAAAAACATAATTTACAAAAACATAATTTACAAAAAAAATACCTAGTTTTATAAAATATTAAAATCAATTAAAGAACAAAAATGAAAGAAAACTGAAAGAATGTATGGTAAGAATGATCATAAGAAGAAGCCAAAATTTACAGTGTCTGAATATTGGTATGAAGAGATTCCTTGATAGGAAGGTGAACCAGCTGATAAAAAACTGGAGGGGCACCCAGTGAGTTAAAAAAGAGAAGGTATAACTGCACAATTGTAGCCTGTGTTGCTTTTTTATTTTTACATAAAAAGGAGTGAAGTTTTATTGTCATCATCATCTTGATTTTTCTATCCATCCAGTGAACATATCTGAAGAATCCAAGGAAGGATCTCTGTTTTAATCTTCCCAGTTTCCACTCTTTGGTGTAGAATTGGAGAAGACACATGTCTTTGTTTTGTCTAGTTGTGCTTCCATCCACACATGGTAATAGAGATGAAATTCTTCATCAGTTTGTAGGCTATGGTGGATGCTCTGATCTGAAGCTAAGGCTAGATCCTAGATCCTAGGGTTTGTTTTCCTTCACCAGCATTAAAATTCTGAGGATGGAAAACTCACGTTTTGGATTTTTTTTTAAAAAAAAAATGGTGCTAATGCTTTTTGATCAATGCTTGCAGGATCGTCTATTCACAATTTCTTTAAAGACTGAATTGTTACAAACCCAGGCCGCCAAACCACTTAGGAACCCACCTAACAATTGGAACGATTGGAATCTGTTCTCTCACCATGCTAAGACCTTCATAGGCAACAGTTAACCGTGGGTCTGATAAAATTTGGGCAAAGAAAACAATTTATGTATAGGGTTTTAACTCCCTTAGCATGTGCAGAAAAAACATAGGCAAAAAAATGAAGAAAGTGGTTGTTTCATTAAAAATGTACAAAAGCAAAGAAGAAGCATATAGATTATAGAAAATGTGCATCTCTATTCTATTCCAGTAGGCATTTGAATAACATACTATATCTCTGGTTGAAAAAGTGATCATTTTTATGAACATACAGTAGATATGGGTTTCTTATGCAGGGTCTGAATTTTAGGGCTATAGATGGAGGAATACTTTAAAGGAGGAGATGTAGAAAGTGGCTCATTTTTCTCAATTCTAATTATCCTGGTTCCAGTAGATTAGAAAATAGGAAATGTAGAAGTCGGATACATTTTTAGCTCCATCGCCTGCCAAGTTAAGTCTGACAAATGGTGGGCATGTATAATTAATGCTGTCATCTTTCCCTTGACCAAAGGGTGATCACAGTAACTATAGATTGTAATTGTCATCGTTGTCACATAAAATGTGCTATTATTAAGTTCATGCTGAATTTTATTGCTTCAGATGCTCATAAATTGAATGGTCAGTCATTTAAATTACCAAGTAGAGTGCTTTGAAAGCTACTTTCAAGAAAGTGTATTTGACTCTGGACCTCGAGAAACTAATTAGGCTCTTTTAAACAGATGTTAAACAGGTTACAACCTGTGCGAAAAAAAATCCCTCTGACAGGCATCTCCTTGGTATTTTAAAACTTAAAAAAGGAAAACATTTTAATTTACCAGTTTGCCATGAGGCATGCCTAGAATGTAACTAGAAGTTTGCCTCCCTGATGGAGTTAAAAGATGAGTTTTTTTACCTTGTAAAAAAAAAGGCGACCTAGTGAGATAAAAAATGAGTGTGTAGTTGTGGTGATGAACAGCTTACTTTATCTCCCCTAGAAAAAGGGAAAGTGATAGTGGTTAATGAGATGTATAGGACAGCTGGAATTGAGAATCCAAACCATTTGGGAAAGTTAAACAAGTGTGGTTGCTTGCCATTATAGCAGATTTCTATTTAATGACAACCAATTAAGATGAAATACATTACCGAATGGTAACATTCATGTTCAGTTTTAAAAAGACCAAAACTTTACAAGGAAATTACAGCTGTGCATGGAATTGTAGTTGGAATGGGGCCACTTAGTCTATCAGGACCCAGTACCAGTTTGGTGCAGGAATTTCATTTATAAGATTTTCAAAATGATTTGAAATACATGGATTTTAAGTTTCTTGAATATACACACTGAACAGGAGCCTCCAAATTCAGTAGGTAATTTGTTCTATTGTTGAACTGCTGTTACCAATAGAAAGTTTCCTGCCTGCTATAAAAATGATGCATAAGACTTTCACATCAAAAGAGCCATACAAACTCTCTCTACAACTCTTGCTGTTTTCTCCCCAAAGTGTCATTCTAAATTTTACATTTCCAAGCAATAAGTATCAGCTTCCTTGGGCTCTTTTCTTTTATGAGTAATGCATTTTACAAGCCATGCTTGGTATTGTTAAAGTTCTCTCCCTCCCTTTCTCTCTGTTGTGCAATTGTTCAGGTGCTGCTCAACAACTGAATTCAATATTAAATTCCATGCTGCATTATATTGGATCCCATACTCTGCGAGAATGTTCTGCTTCTGAAATGGTCTTGGATGACAGCATTTCATTTCATCTAAACCTGCTGTAACCCACTGAAATTTGTTTCAAGCTTCATGGGTCTTCCAGAACTATATTGAAAAAGTGTACGAAAGAAGCATTGCTATAAACTACCTCCTGCTCTTTTTTTTTTCATCGAAACTTCCTTGATTCCAAGGTCCATCCTTCAAATGGGACATGGCTCTTTCATTCAAAGGCCACATTATAAGCCAGTAAAATGTTTTAAAGACATTATTAGTATCCTTGAAGACAGTGGTGGGATTCAAAATCATTTCTTACCAGTTCTATGAGAGAATGTGCACACACCTAACATGTGCTTTGTGCTTGCATGCAGCACTCAAAGACTGACCTCGATGTCAGCGCTGCTGACCTGAGCTGTATTTTAGCTGAGCTGAGGTGCAGCAATCTGCTCTGCCGCGTGAATCAGCTGAGCTAAAAAACAAGGGAATATAGGACAGGGGGTGGGAGCGGGGGCAACAAGAGGTGGAGTCCTAGTGGACAACCATTTAAATATGAGCCAGCAGTGTGCAGCAGCTGCCATAAAAGCCAACACAGTTCTAGGCTACATAAACAGAGGGATAGAATCAAGATCACGTGAAGTGCTAATACCACTTTATAATGCCTTGGTAAGGCCACACTTGGAATACTGCATTCAGGTTTGGTCACCATGATGTAGAAAAGATGTGGAGACTCTAGAAAGAGTGCAGAGAAGAGCAACAAAGATGATTAGGCGGCTGGAGACTAAAACATATGAAGAACGATTGCAGGAATTGGGTATGTCTAGTTTAATAGAAAGAAGGACTAGGGGAGACATGATAGCAGTGTTCCAATATCTCAGGGGTTGCCATAAAGAAGAGGGAGTCAAACTATTCTCCAAGGCACCTGAGGGTAGAACAAGAAGCAATGGGTGGAAACTAATCAAGGAGAGAAGCAACTTAGAACGGAGGAGAAACTTCATGACAGTTAGAACAATTAATCAGTGGAACAACTCCAGAAGTTGTGAATGCCCCAACACTGGAAGTTTTTAAGAAGATGTTGGATAGCCATTTGTCTGGAACGGTATAGGGTTTCCTGCCTAGTCAGGGGGTTGGACTAGAAGACCTCCAAGGTCCCTTCCAACTCTACTATTGTATTGTATTGGTATTTGTTGGTTTTCCGAACTACTCAAATTTATGCTACCGGTCTGAACTTGCTGAATACCACCTCTGCTTGGGTAGCAATGCTAAGTAAAAAAAATAAAAAATGGATACAGTAATTGTTTATAATGAAAAAGATGGGTTACAAAATGACAGTTTTCTTAAGAATCAAAGAATATTTTGAAATGAAATATAATACTGCTTGTCTAGATTTGTTATCAAACCTACGAGTTCTAGGCATGTTAAGACTTGGTGGCTCGAGTGATTACTTATGTAATCCACTTTTAATTTTGTATGTGTGCGTGCGTCCTTGTATGCATGCATACAAGTAAATGCACACACATTTAGTGTAAGAAGGGCTTCCTCCTTATAACACATTTCCTCCCCCATTATTTTAGTATAAATCAAAGTATAAATCAAATGTTTCCCATAATTCTTTTAATATCATTAATTAATGAGAAACTACGTACAAACAGGCACTAGTTTCTAGCATATTTTTTTCCAGGAATCCTCAGGACTGCCGTTGAAATTTAGAAAGTGACATAATTGGTGGTTGTAATGCTTCATTTAGAAATTTGGCCATTATTTCTAGAGAAAAAAATAACTTAGAAAAGGTGGCAGGGAGCAATCTTTTCTATTTACCAGAAGGCAAATAGAAGGCAATTTTTTTGTGACAGGACACCAGTGTTGCATCCATTTGTGAAGAGTCCTATGATACACTATCAGAATTTCAGATTTAGAATATTATATATATATATATATATATATATATATATATATATATATATATATATATATATATATATATATATATATATATATATATATATATATATAAGAATTTGTCAAACAAAAATGAGAATAAGAATAAAAGAATAAAAATACAGTGATAGGAATCACAGGCACATTAATACACTTATGCATGCCTCCTCTACTACTTAGGTATGATGTAAGGCCCATGGAAGTCAATTTGTGACTGCAACTGTGAATATTTGTAGCTGAGACAATTGAATTAGGTAGAAAATTCCAGAATTTGACAACTCTATTACAGAAATCTTATTTTTTACAGTCAAGTTTAGAACGATTTACATTAAATTTAAAGCAGTTGTTAGCGTACATATTATTGTGATTAAAACAAAAAAAGACATTTTTTTAATGTACATTACTACGTATAATTTTGCATGCAATATTTAGGTCTGACTGTAAGGGACACAGTTCTAAGTTATCCAAACTGAGAATTTCGAGCCTAGTAGCATAGGGAATTCTACTATGTACAGAAGAGTGCAAGACTTTTCTCATGAAATACTTCTGAATCCGCTCAATTGTACTGATGTCAGGTATGTGGCGGGGATTCCAAACAGTTGAACAATACTCTAAGATTGGTCTAAATATATTGTTGTTGTATCCACCAAATAGTAAACAAAGACATGAGAGATATTTGGTAAATTCATAAGGAGAGCAGCACACTATTTTCAGTGGTGCAAAAAAGTCAGACATCTGTTTCAGCTGGAAAAATCAACAAGAGTTTAAACAGTTTCCCTATGTTAATTCTGAAGTTCTAAAACTGTGGTCCAATGAACTATTTCTAATGGCTGAGCTAAATTAGAGTTTCTCTACCATTTTAAAAGACAGCTAGGGCACAATCCAGCTAAGTTAAGCACTTTTAAGTTCCATTAATTTCAATTGCAATGTGCTAAGCTTGTAGTTTAACTTTCTCATTAAAATAAATGGGATTTAAATGTGCATAAATTTGGGTGGACTATGCCCTTTGTGGACATATAATGCCCTCTAATTATTTTCATATAAGCATGTTTTTTGAGTTGCCACAACAATACTGTACAATCATTAATGAATGTTTTGATCTGGGGAAAATTTATTTACCCAAGAAGGAAATTTAAATTAAAATATATTAACAGTCCTTTATTATTTTTATGCTGGCTAATTATTCTACACAAATATTTTTTCTCTTCCTATATGATGAAGTTCACTAAAACTATTTCTTGGCACTCTAATCTTGTTGTCCATTTTTATTTCTTTGCTTTGTTCAGTCTAGATTTGCATAATCTGATCTCAACCCTTTTCCCTTGAAGTAGATTCTGAATTGTTCAAAGCTGATGCTACAAAATGCAGCAGAGAGGAGAAAGGGTAGTAAATTTTGCAAAGTGGAAGACAACCTACTTTTTGAAACATAGAGGACTGTTAGACTAAGACCGTCATGGCGAACCTATGGCATGTGTGCTACAGGTAGCACACAGAGCCATCTCTGCGGGCATTTGAGCCATTGCCCCAGTTCATCTCCACCGCGCATGCACGTATGCCTCTCACTGGCCACCTGATTTTTGGGTCTCTGCCACACATGTACAGAGGGGGGGGCATGCGGGAGATGTGCATGCACACACAGGGACCAGGAGGCTTCAGGGAGACCATGATTCTGAATGAGAAAGGTCAATGGTGTTGTTTTCATGTCTTCCCCCAAATTTTCCAGAAACAATAGGAAGAGCCTTGGTAGGATTCAACAAATCCTTAGTCTAATAGGATAAGAAGTATCTTTGAAGATACACATAGCGATAATTTGCTTAAAGCCAAGCAGGATTGAATTTGCTCATATATGGATTTAGAAGTACCATGAATCTTATGGAAGGCTCACTTAATATCCCTTAATTTATATGTGTCAGTAGCTTGGTTTTGAGCTGAGCAAAATATGGCATACCTATGTACTTACAAAACAACATATATTAAATTCATATATAGATATGAAGTTTTAAGAGTATATTTTTTTCTATTTCTAAAATAATTTAAAATCTGGCAATATTTCTTATTCTCTCTGGATATTAAAAGTTCTTTAACATGAGAATTTTATGCCAATTGGAAAGCATTCTGGAGCTTAGTTTTGTCAAACTATAAATTGGTTTGTAAGAGAGCTGAGTTGATTAATTTCCATCTCAACTGTAATGTAGTTAAAATTGTTATAAAGCTATATTTTCTTTTGAGAAAGTGTGGTGCCATTTCTCCATTGGAGGAAACAGTTTTTTCAACTTTTTTCTGGAGTCCTGAATCAAGGTCCTAAAAGGAAAGGAATGTCTTGATGGTTTCCTAGACCACACATAGCAAGATGGACTGATCTCAGACAAGTCAGATCCCTCTTTTTAGCATAAGGGAAGCCATAATGCAAAGTCTGTTTTCTGCCCTTTTATGAGATATAGAAATTTTGTTGTTGCACTGATTTTCATCTTATTCTCAGTATTTATAGTTACTAGGAATGAACTCAAGTACACACATTGCCTTCAACATGTTTTGTTGCTTGCAAGTAATAACTATAATTTTATGGGTGTGTTCTACATTTCTTTTGGTGTTTTTCTTTGTCAGAATACACACATTTTTACTATTTTGAAATAACCCAGGAGCAAAATACAGTAAACAGAGATTTGTATTTCAAATAGTGGTTTATCTACAAAGAATATATACATACACGTACTAAGCAAAGTCAGGCAATCAATCATCAACTATAGCATGGAAGCAGACACGGAGATAGACAGATACCCTCACGGTGCCTCTCTTATATATACAGCCTCTTAAAGGATAACAGTTAAATAACCCTTCTGACTCATTCACATTGCATCATCATTTCACTATTTTCGCATTATAACATTAAAGCAGCTATTAAATCATCATTACCCTGACATTCTTCTTTCTTTTCATTCTCATTCACAGAAACAGTTTCTTATATGCCTTTTTAGAAGATCCAGGAACTGTGTTTGATGCAAAAAAACAACAACAACACAAGTCTTTCTGCTTGTCTAATTTGTTATCAAATCAGAGTCAGCAGTTTAGTAGATTATCTATCTTTTGGCAGTTGTATTGGCATCCAGATTTAATTCAATGTTTTTAACCATTACTCATAAAATATTACATGGCTTGGGCCTTGTTAACTTCAGGAGTATCTTCTTCAGGTAGATCATGCCTACTCTATATGGTCCAGTTGGGAGAGGCTGCTCTGAATACATTTCAACCAGAAAATTAAAGCAACTAAAACTCAGAGGATGGTCTTGGCTGTGAAACAAATTATATTCAAAGTCAAATTGACCCTGCTTTTCTTTAGAAGTAGAAAGAAAGTAGTTTTCTTAAGAAGAGCATTTGATGAGGAAAAGTTTTAACTGTGGTGTGCTGTGGTGTATTGGATATATAATCTTTCATCTTTTACATTTTATTATTGGTTGTTATAGTTTTATTGTTTTATCTGTTTTAGCTATCTAGAGTCTGTTGAATCAAGTGGAGTGTTTTATAAATATAATCAAGAATTTCCCATAGCATGTATTTCAAAAGACTGAGTAGACATTGTGGGATTCTTTATTAAACTAGCATCATTGCCTTTGCGATTCAGAGCAAGATCATGTAAAGATTTGACACATCCCAATGCATTCACGATTCAGCTTTATACACGACCTTTAAAAAAACATTTGCAACCTTATTATGTTTCTTTTCAATCTCCACCATTCATTATCTCTACTTCTTGAGGAAAGAAGCAGGCACACTGTAATGCTCAGTTCTTCCCCTCTTCAAAGGATTTTCTTGCTTTGTTTCTTTGTTCATTTCAATCTTATCAATTCTTATTCTCACCATTTTGCTTCTATTCTCAATGGCTATTGTATCTAGAAATTTACTTGAAGTACAATGTCTAGGGAACAGAATTGATGGGTTTTTTTTTTTAAAGGAACAAAAACCTTTGCTGGTTGATTTTCCTTTAGACTCTCTTTGTGAGGAAAAATTGATGTCGGCAATAGACAATTAAATATATTGATTGAAGTTTATTTATCATTATCCAAACTAATTAATGCATGCAACAATATGATTTGTTGTTGTCCAATATGGAAAGTATTTTTAAAATAAGAATGTCCAAACTAATTTAAATGCAAAGCCTTTCATCCCAAAGTGCTCCACTGCAACTTTAGAACAGTTGTTTTGAGTTTCAGTTGAGTTTTTTGTATTTCATAATTTTTATGAACAGCTGAGTATTGAATTTGAAACTGGAGGTTTGAGCTCAGAATGGATTATTCAACAGAAACATTTCTGGAAGTGTAGGAACAATGCACCTCAAGCCCGAAACAACTCTTTTAAACATAAAACTGAATATTTGAGGATAAAATGTTCAAAACGTTCAATTGTTTTGTACATATCTATTTAGGAATGCCATTGTTCACTTTAAAAAAAGGAAAAATGAGAATTTTGTATGATTTTTATGGTTTAATGTTCTATTAAAGAAAAAGCTTGCAGCAGTCCTCTGATTCATTCAATAAAGAGGTGGAGAGCTGCTTAGATGAGAGAATTATATTGACATTCTATAATCATGCAGAAATGAATCATTAAAGCTTCTTTCTCTTTTTCTCAGCATCTGCTTTTTAGCTCTGTAGCTGTCAGTCCCACAGTCTGAGTTGGTTTTTCAGAGGTAATGATATAAACCTTCTGGTACAAAATCTTTTTCACTACTCAGCCAGATATCAATTACATGAGTGCAATGTTCTTTTTGGAGCCAATAATGCTGTCTTGATTGAAGAAGGCCTTAGCAAACAGAAGCAGATTAAACTATTGCCCTTGTTAAGAAAGAAGGGTTTGATTTAAATCACAGGCCCCAAATGCCTTAGTGCTGTTTTGCTGCTACCAAGTTAGCTATAAAGTTGGTGAGTGGTGTGAATTAGATGCACTGAAAGCACTTATTACTATTTCTATTTTGAGGCTGCTCAATCAAAAGCTTGACATTCTCTTGAAGAAAATTGGCATTGTTACCTTTATGATGTCCAAATTATATTTCTACCAGTTAAATAGAAAACACACACACACACACACACACACACACCATGCTTCGGTTGATCACTGCAGCTCAAATCTATATTCAGTGCTTTGTTCCTTGTAATGCTTCCACCCAAGGCTGCCTTTTCACTTTCCGCTCATCTATGAAGTGGCTCAGAGACCACCCACTGGCTCTGTGGGCTTTGAGTTGCTCAGCAATTAAAGTGATAGCTAGTCTCAGCATGAGGGAACAGCAGGAAAATAACAGAAGGAATATCTCACTTAGATCAATCCTCTCCCCTTCCCCAGAACTCAATACTCTTCATTATTTTCATGAGTTTATCCCTCAGAAAGGATGTAATTTTTTGACTGTTTGTTCAGGATTTTTATTGCCACAGGAGGACTTCTAATCCTGCTCCTTTGTTTGCTCTCATATGGCTTTTGGTGTTACCGTACTTGAGTTTTGATAAAAGATGCTATCCGTAACAGGCCGCTGATCACATTATTTATGCTATGTATTTCTTTGACCGATATAGATAGACCCAGGAAACCTTTAGAAATGATGGTGAACAGGTATATCCGATGCTATAATGTGGATGAAGACATACAAAACAGGAACTAAAAACAAATTACCTGGCTCAAAACTTTCCTTTTCCAAAAGGGCGTAGAATGGAAAAACACACTATGTACCAATCATCAGTAGTTTTATCAGTAGATAAAACTAATTATCCTAGGGAGGCTTCAATTGATTCTTTCTTGACTCCTTCTTTAAAGATTCTTTTACTTAAAACTAAAGGATAAGATAGCAGCTTAAAACTCAAGACACTTTTTTTGGTGCCATCTTCCTTTCCAAGAAGTTATTTTAAAAAAAAACTAGCTGCAGGTTGTTGTTGTTATTATAAAAACATTTTCATTAAAGATGAAACTCTGGTTTTCTTTTTAAAATGGGTTGGTATTGCTAGTCATATGGGAGCCTGATTTTTCACTTTTTTCTTTCATTCTATTACAAATCAAAGATTGACACGCAAATAAGTATTTTGAAGAAATTAAGTGAACAAACATGCTGCACAGAATAACAGAATTGAAAGAGATATTAGAGATCTTATAGTGCAGTGATGGCGAACCTATGGCATGCGTGTTACAGGTGGCACGCCGAGCCATTTGTCAGGGCACGTGAGGCGCTGCCCTGTCAGCTGGCCAGCACGCATGTGCGCGCTGGCCAGCTGAGTTCACCGTTTTTAAAAGCCATTTTTTCACCCTTCCCAGGCTCCAGAGGCTTTATAGGAGCCCAAGGAGGGTGAAAAAAGCCTCCCCCATCCCCCTGGAGGCCCTCCGGAGGCTTCAGGGACTGTCCGGAGGCTTCCCTGAAGCCTTCGGAACGCTTAAAATGACCCTCCGAGCAAACCGGAAGTGACTTCTGGTTTGCTTGGAGGTTCCTTTTGAGCGCTCCAAAGGCTTCAGGGAAGCCTCCGGACGGTCCCTGAAGCCTCCAGAGGGCCTCCGGGGGGGCGGGGGAGGCTTTTTTCGCCCTCCCCAGGCTCCTATATAGCCTCTGGAGCCTGGGGAGGGTGAAAAAAGCATGTAAAAATGGGGGGGGGGTCATGCCTGTTGTGTGTGCATGCGCACTGGGGGGTCACGCATTGCATTATGGGTGCGGCACGCCTGCACACGACCCCCCTGCGCGCCCCCCATCACTGTTATAGTGCAACCCCCTGCTCAAGCAGGAAACCCTGAAATAACCATTTCAGACAAATGGTTGACCAATCTATTCTTTAAAAAATTCCAGTGTTGGAGCACCACAATTGTGGAAGCATTCTGATTAATTCTTCTAACTGTCAGGAATGGCTCTCTCACATACCAACCCCTCTTTGCTGTCATCTAGAAGTCATTGGGATTGATAGATCAACAGTATTTGGAGAGAAAAAGAAGAAGAAAATGATTGAACAATGCCCAGATTTTATAAGCGCTAGCCTGGCACACATT
This sequence comes from Natrix helvetica, assembly GCF_964273705.1. NCBI lineage: Eukaryota > Metazoa > Chordata > Lepidosauria > Squamata > Natricidae > Natrix > Natrix helvetica. Next base: position 117,081,821 of record NC_138554.1, on the reverse strand, counting down.
GTAATGTAAGTTTTTCCCGCACTAGACTTTCAGCCAGAGAAAAATGTCAGGCCATGGTAAAGTAGAATAAAATATTGATTAAAAATATAAGAAACAGTGACGTGGTAAAAGGGACAGTTAGAAGCTTGCTTAAAGGGACAGGGAAATGTCATCAGCCTCTAACCACAAGATGTTCCAGCCAACGTCCCTATATCAAAAGTCCAAAACCACAAGGTTCAATTAAAGTTTGCATAAAGACGCATAGTCAGTACCTATGGCCCAAGATCAAAGGAGAAGTAAGACCCCATCTCCTTATAAGGCTTTTTCCTCAATATTGGTCATTTCTTAACCAATAAGAAATGAGTTTAGTGTTTCCATGTTATGCTGCCTTTGAGAATGTATAAGAATGTGTGCTTCGATAATGAAGGTTGTTCAGAACTTGCAATGCTAGCCATGGGCTAGCTTTCTGAACCTGGCTGCCAAATAAACTCTTCCTGTATCCTGAGAAGTCTAAGTCTGTCATTTTCTGCAACAATATATTATTTATATATTGTGTTGTGTGGAAAAGCAGCATAGCATGGTACTATTCCAGATGCACAAAGGCATATTCTGGGGCCAGCATGATTTATTCTCACACAATTTCCTCTTTGATCCTGGAAGAAAACATAGCAATGTTGTCAGTTATTTTTTAATGCTAGCTGATAAATGCTAGAAGGTCATGAGTGAAAATGACTTTTAATCCACCAGGCATTTTTATGGATAGCTGCTCTGTGCGATCACACTCCTGGTACAGAAATGTCAATATTTCAATGTATTATTACAGGGATGATGGTGAGGCTGTGCACCAAAGTAATTTCCTCCATGCAGCTTTCCCTCCCACCATCTTACTTGTAGCTGCTGATTAGATTCATCTAGTTTGCCAAGTTGAGAATTGGTTGCTCCTGGCAGGAGCAGGAAGGTCTGAAATCGACGAAATCTTCAATTTCCCTAAGCAAATGGCCCTAGATAGCGGGGAACTGGATTGGAAGAAGAATGTTTTTAGAGACATCAAATAGTCATAAAGAGCTGAGTGTCAGGCTTGGAAGCCATCTTTTACAGTGGGCCTCAAGCCTGTCACTGGGCAGGTCCTAAGTCCTGAGGATTCATAATGTCACTGAAGACCCTGGATCAGGGGTGTCAAACTCGCGGGCTGTGGGCTAGGTATGTCACATGCTGACCTCACCTACCCCCAATTTAGCGAAGGGCGAAAAACTCACGATATGTCATGTGACAAGAATGTGATGCTGCTGCTTTTGAGCCTCTCTATGGCAGTTTCAAGAGAAGAAGAGAGGTAAGATCAGGAGAACATGTCCTATAAAGGTAGCTGTTAGTATACGTTCAATTCATAGTTCACTCCTTTTAAAGGTATTTTTAAAAGTTTACCCTTTGATAAATAATTCAGTGTGTCAATTAGTTTTTTCCCTGAGAAATACACATGAAATACAATTTTATGGGAGAGAAGAAATTTACGGTAGATTGGGAACCCTTCTGAATATCCTATTAAGATTGAAACTAGAGAATCAGTTCATCACAATTTTACCGAGAGAGGAATTCTTGCTTTATCTTCATAACATATGATTTTCATAAAAATGAGTTTTAACTCCTGGTCAAGTTTCTGAGAATAAATATAGATTAAAGTAACACAACATTAGGAAGAGACAGTCGGAAGCTACAAATTTTAATCCTCCTGGCAATCTTTTAAACGTGTAATTTTATATTGGGGTATTTTAATTCTTAATCTTATTATTATTATTTCTATGTACTGTAATGATTGTTGTGTGATTTTTATACCTCCTCCGTGTAATGTTTAATTGTATAATATGTGCTTTTTATTTATTGTACGCCGCCCCGAGTCCCTTCGTGGAGAGGGAGCGGCTAACAAATCTAATAAATAAATAAATAAATAAATAAATAAATAAATAAATAAATAAATCATAGTGAAATTGACTAATATTGCTTTACAACAGTCTAGAATGGAAAAACTAAAGAAAAGCAAAAAATAGCCTCTCAGCCCTGTAGATGAGTTAGTAAAAATGTCCTTTATTCTGTGAAAAATCTGCAGTCTAATAAATTGGCATTTGAGGAGTGCCACAAAAAATAATGTATTATATTACTGCTTGCATTACAGTGTACAGGTGTCCAAAAGTTATTACATCTAGTCACTTGACTTCAAATTGTATGAAAGTAATAGTAGGCCTTTATATGAGTTGTAGTCAAGAAAATTCCTATTTTATTTTGCCTTCCTATCAGTTTAGGTTTGTTATCAAAGTTCTGATACCAATAAAATACAAGAAGGGGACAAAATTAAATTTTCTGTTTCTGGTTTACTTTTGTTGTGATAACTCTAATAACATCGGATAGAAGATAGAAACTTCTTTAAGCCTTCTTATTTTTCCACACTAAAGCTTAGAAGGAGAAAGAAGGGAGGGAGAGAGGGCAGAAAGCAGATAGACATGGACATGTTTTCATGGCAGTCAATACATTGGAGCAAAGCAAAGCATGAAACAATCTTTTGATAAACTTCCATAACAGAAAACAGTTAATATTCAGCTTTCCCCCCAAATTCCTCAAAATATTTATTTTTTAATTTTAGGCATAAACATGTGACACATATATACTTTATCTCTACTTTATCTATACTATAGGATGTCTAACAGAGGTGTCAAACTTGTGTCGTCACAGCATCATCATATAAAGTATCGGAACTTTCCCCTCCTTCACTAAACCGGGAGTGGGTGCCAGCTCGCGGCACATGAGTTTGACAGCCCTCATGTATTATTTATCTAAGAATTCTCTTTCCAGTAATAGCATTTCATTCTCAGTCATAGAGATTCTTCACCTCTGTATTTATTTCTAACTTAAGTGTATTTAAAATCGTATTAAATATCAGTTTATTAGATGTTTATCCCACCGTTGTTATTTTTATAAATAAATTAACATAGCAAACATATCCAACACATGTTTCTCTTCCTATTTTCTCCATAACAACCCAGTAAGATGGGTTGGCCTGTGAGTGAATCATTGGTCCAGAATCATTCAGTCAGCTTTGATGCCTCGAGCAGGATTAGAACTCATAATCTCCTGGTTTCAATCCTGGTAATTTCTTCAAAACTTCAACATTCATTTATCTTGTCAACTATTTAGGTTTTCAGGATTACTCAGATGTACTTTACATTCACTGGGTAGGTGGGTAGGTGGGTTGATACTTGGCCAGTTTTGCGTATGTTCACCCAGAAAATGTGGTTCCTATTTCCATATCAACCCACAATAAAAGACCCACACAAATATATTTAAATGACATTATTTGGTGTATGATTTATTGAAAGCATACACATAGAGTTGATACAAGTCATTTATTTTAGTAAATCTAATCCTTTGCTCAGTAGAGAATTCTGTATTATAGTATGCCTCACCTACCTTTGTCTATCTTTGCTTGTTCACAATCAATAAAGTGCAAATTGGTGTCATTGCTGACTGTTTGCAATTTGCAACTGTTTTGTATGTATATAAACACAACATTTATACATTATATTAATTTAAATAATATACAAAATAGTTGTACAAATGTATATTCAAATTCATAGAGAATGTGCATTACCTTGAGCACATCTAAAATATGGGAAATCTTTGATAGCATTGGGAGAAGTGTGATATTTGATATGGCTAAGGTGAAAATTACTTTTGCTTCTGATCAAAATATAATAGCTTGCAATGAAGAATATTCATTTCTGAAAATAACATGGTAAAAAAAAAGATTAAGGAAAAAATACCCATATGTGAAGAAATCTCTTCCTTCAGTGAAAAGAACAGGGATTATTGAAATCAATGGGAATTCTGTGTAGTATTTTATTTCTCAAAGGTCAGCGTTTTTTGAATCCAGACAACCAAATACGCAAACCAGAAGCATCTGCAGGGAGAGGTCAAGGCTAAACAAATTAGAACAACTTCAGATCTTATGGATGTCCCTGGTGCAACATCTATTAAAAATCCTATTTTAGCAAGTATGTCCTGCATAGTTTATGCAGATGATTATACATTAATGTATAACTATACATGAACAAATGGGACACAATGGCTCAGTGGCTAAGATACTAAGCTTGTCGATCAGAATGGTTAGCAGTTTGGCGGTTCGAATCCCTAGCACCGCATAACGGAGTGAGCTCCCATTACTTGTCCCAGCTTCTGCCAACCTAGCAGTTTGAAAGCACGTAAAAAAAATGCAAGTAGAAAAATAGGGACCACCTTTGGTGGGAAGATAACAGCATTCTGGGCCTCTTTGGCATTTAGTCATGCCGGCCACATGATCATGGAGATGTTTTTGGACAGCGCTGGCTCTTCGGCTTTGAAACAGAGATGAGCACCGTCCCCTAGAGTCGGGAACAAATAGCACGTATGTGCAAGGGGAAACTTTACTTTTACCTATACATGAACAAACAAAGGCAGCCCCCCTTTTTGATTATTTTCTTCATTCTCTGATATCTGTGCCTATAAAGGTTCACTGGAAAAAAAAAATTATAGCTATACAGCTTTGGATGATGCTTTACACTCTGGAAGGAACTAGAAGTTCAAGAACTTCCTTGTAGTCAACCAGATTTTGGAATCCCGACAATTCAATTGCTTTTGGCATTTGCAGGACCAATCCTAGCGCAGTGTATAAAAATGTACTCAACATTGATCCACATGTCTTTGGACATGTTGATCATGTATTATTTTTCCCCAGGAATAAGATTATCTAGATCCTTCAAGCTTGAAACTCTTTAGTTTACCTTAATTTGAAGCTCTACCTTCCCCCCATTTCCTTCTTCAGGAACTGATTTGGACTATGTCATTTCCCTGCTTTTTGTTCCTAATCTTCTTTTTTCAATCCCTATTCAACACTCAATTTACTTTTCTGCCGTGTTTTATCTGAGTGGGTCATGATGCTTCTTTCTGTATGAGCCAACCATTTATGAGTACTGAACCATATATATATGTACACACACACACACACACACACACACACACACACACACACACGGAAATGGGAGTCTCAATAACATCTTTTTATTTAAAATTAAAATCCTGAGCTTGCGGTGATATGGTGGCACAATATTTATAGTATATTCTTTACTAGCATCTGCCAGAAAAATATTGTCTGGCATCCATGCACTGCAACCAAAATATCTAAAGACAGCAAAGAACACATGCATGCAATACTTTTTAATGGCCAAGCAAATTAGCACAAAAACATGTGTGAGCATTTCGACATTCCAGAATCTTTAGGCAGCCAAGATATTACAGGATTAGGTTGAATTCCCCATTTTAGGCCAGATATTCAAACTATGAGACCTGCAATTCATTCCCAGTATGGAAATTGTGAACTGAATGCAAAATCAGTATTATTTGACATCTATCCTGTCTTCCCTCTCAGTGTCTGAAAATGGAATTAAATACTAGAAGCACCCTAAGAAACTAATGTAATCTGCTACCTTCCGGGTATACAGGGGTATCGCAAGGCAGGGTAAAAAAAATCCAGATGGCAACCATGAGCACCAACTGGTTTTTATGGGCATTGCATTGTCGTGGTTGCCATCTGGACTCTTTTTTTGACTATTTTTGAGAATTCTAGAGGGATAGTTGAAGAAATCTGGGTCAAGGCCCCCTGAAGCTATGATAGAAAACTAGAAAGAACTGTAAAAATGTCAGCAATCCTGTCTTTATATAATTGAAAATTAGCTGATCAGCTTCCCCTTTCTGGCTATTATGCTAGTATAGTCTATATTGTCATTGTACAAAAATAAATACAGCAAAATTGGTTTTAGACTCACTGGTGCAATCCATGACAACAAAAACAAACAACATAAATAGTATGAGGAATAATCCTAATGCAAGTAATCAGAAGAAAAGAAAAAAAGAAAATCTAGTCATACGTTTCTGCGTGCATGTAGAGTGATTGTGATTGTGTTTAAGAGTCTGACACCCTAGGATAGAAACTATGCTGCTGCTTTATTTGGGTTCCCTTCTTTGTTTTTGTCTGCTAGTTTTTATTTCATAATTTTCTACTACCTTGAATTTATTACTAATGAAATCCTATGTAAGGGAATATATATATTCCCAGAAATAATAATAATAATCTAGGTTCTTTCCCCTCATTCTGTGCTTACCTAATGAAGCTCTTTTAAAGATAGCAATTTTATGCTGTTTTAAAATCTATTTTAAAATCTATTTTTTGCTCAGAAACCATTATTATAAAGCAATCTATTGCACTTCTTTACCTTGTTGCATCCGTGCATGGAAATACTTAAAAAAAATCAATGCTAACATTTTGATTTCCTTTAGAATTTAATGTTAGTATTTGTAAGTGAGTGCTAACTGTGTTGCTGCTGAATGGATTAAAGGGAATATTGAGACAATTGTTCTGGACTTCACAGGTATTTGAAATGAGCACGTGGATCATTTCATTTAAGGCCCTAGAAATAATTTAGTAACATGGGTGTACAATGTGCAGCCCTACAGATATCATAGAAATACAATTGTTAATACTCCCAGCAATATAATTAATCATGAGGAATGAGGGGAGATGTTCAGTAATATATGGAGGAACATGTGTTCTGCACCCATAATAAAACCCAAGAGTCCGTCCCCCATGTTTTAGGTTAATTAGACTATGAACTTTAAGGGGTATTAGAACTAAAAAGTTGATTTAAGGACACATAGAGAAAAAATAAATCAGCATTCAAATGAACACTTTGTCCATGCAATAAATTATGCAATGCACAGGGTTTATGAAACAGTAGAACGGATATGGGCATAACTTTGTTACAAAACAAATAGGGTGATCAATCATGGATCATAAGAGTACATTAGGTCACATCAAATATCATACTGATGCAATATTGGTATTCATTCATTCTTACTGTGGTAAGAGATAATCTCCTGTTTCAGACACTTTTGATATTTTCAAGGTTGGCGTGATGGCTCAGTGGTTAAGATGCTGGGCTTGCCAGCTGGAAAGCTGATAGTCCAGGTTTGAGACCCGAGTGCTGTGTGAACTCTCATTATTCGCCCCAGCTCCTGCCTACTTAGGAGTTTGAAAGCTTGCAAATATGACTAGATAAATAGGTAGCGTTTCAGAAGGAGGGTTACTGCATTCCATATTTTCATGCTGGTATGCATGAAATGATGATGGAAGTGTCTTAGACCAGGGGTCCCAACTCTTGGTCCATGGACCGGCATCCCAGAAACTGGGCTTCACACACAAGCAAAGCCTCATCCACGGGATGCAGGCAACATGTAAAACCACAACCTCTTCGGTCTGTAGAAAAATCTCTCTCTATGGAACTGGTCCCTGGTCAGTGGTGTAGCATGGGTTGTCAGCACCCGGGGCAAGGCAAGTAATTTGCGCCCCCTAACCCGTGGATTTTAGCACTCGAGTCTCTTCCACTAGATTAGTTAAAGAAACCCTTACCCCTAAGCACATGTATTGTTTGTTATGAAAATACTGATGTAATTAAAGTAAAATGCATCTAAATACAAGTTTATTTTCAAACACTTTATTGAGTTTAGTGATCCTGCCTATGCCCTGCTAAGTGTCCAGCATGCCCCCTTTCAATGCAGAATGACCAGCGTGCCCCCTTTCAATGCGGAATGACCAGCGTGCCCCCTTTCAATGCGGAATGACCAGCATGCCCCCTTTCAATGCAGAGAGACCAGCATGCCCCCTTTCAATGCAGAGAGACCAGCGTGCCCCCTTTCAATGCAGAATGACCAGCGTGCCCCCTTTCAATGCGGCCGCCCCCCCCCTGCACCCCCCACGCTACGCCACTGCCACAGAAGCATCTTTGGACAATGATGGTTCGCTCGGCTAAGAAAGGGAGATGAGCACTGGCCCCTAGAATCAGACATAACCTTTACCTTTTATAAGTATTACAGATAGTCCTTGACTTACAACCACAATTGAGCCCAAAATTTATGTTGCTAAGTGAGACATTTGTTAAGTGAGTTTTATCCTATGTTAAGAAATTGCGGCCAGTTTCTTGCCACAATTGTTAAGTGAATCACTGTAGCAGCACGGTTGTTAAGTGAATCTGGATTCCACATTGACTTTGCTTGTCAGAAGGTCGTAAAAGGGGATCACATGATCCCACAATACTGCAAGTCATAAACACGAGTCAGTTGCCAAGCATCTGAATTTTGATTATGTGACCGTGAGGATATTGCAACAGTCATAAGTGTGAAAAATGGTCATAAGTCACTTTTTAAAGTGATGTTGTAACGTCAGTCACTAAATGAACTGTTGTAAGTCAAGGACTTCAGTCTGCCTCACTAGGTATAGATATTTGTTAATATTTTCATAATGACCTTTGAGGGAGTTCTGTATACAGTCACAATTAACAGAGAGTGCTTAATTTGAATCTCTTTAGTCATTTCCTACATTCTACCTTGCACTTGGCTAGGAAGAATTTATTATTTAAGAGTATTGCATCTAATTAAGATGTCAGCCTCTGCTTTTTAGTCATCAAAGTTAGGTATTTTCTATTGCAATTATCTAGTATTTTGTGTAATTACATAATTATATTCCTTGCTTGAATACTTTCTTCCTGAAGATAACGTAATGATATTTAACAGAATCAAATGCACATTTCTTCCCTTAGAAATCATAAATCAAATCTACAGGTATAGGATGGAGGACATGGTGATGTCTTGGTAATAGAACTTATGCAAGCATTTTGAAAAGATAAAATAATTGCATACAATATATGGGTGAATGTTGCAATGTGGCTGCAAAAAAGGCAAGCACAATTTGTATACTTTTCAAATCACAGGAAGGAAGTGTTCCCTTTCATTCTGTGTTGGCCAAATCGCATGCTGAATTATTGTGTACAATTTAGAGCATCACACTAAGAAGGATTTAGACAGATTCAGAAAATAACAGCAGAAATAAATGCAAGGGAATTTAATATGCTCCAGTTATTGTGTCTGCAACTTTAGGATTATATTACTCAATGGCAGCTGTGTTTTATGTACTCCCAAACACAGAGACTTTCACAAGACCATCCTAATGTCCAAACACTTTATTTTGCTTACTATTGATTTAAATTCCCAAGAACAGAAACTGGATTGCCAAGATTGGTCAAACATGCCTGCTTGCAGAAGAATCATATTATGAGGGGTCTTGGTGCTCTTTGAGCTTGTTTGTTTTCTTGCAGAGGTTTCATTACCCAAACTAGGTAACATCATCAGTGCTAGTAAGGAGTGTGGCGTCACTAGCACTGATGTTACCTAGCTTGGGTAATGAAACGCAAGCAACTTCAGGGAGCACCAAGGACCCCTCATATCAACCCTGAGGTACAAATATTTCTCTTTTATTAGAATCATACTACTTTACTCCTGAATCCACAGATTGCACACGTCTTATTCTTTAATTAGGCATGAATTTGTATGAATGCAATTTAGTCAACAAACCACAGCTAAGCCAACTATGGCTTTTCAGGGAAACAGATTTCACCCCCCCCCCAGGTAAATCCATAGTTTGCTTACTCCTAATTATTTCGCTAAGCCCGACCTGTCTCCGCTCACACATAACGTGTGACTTAAATGCACATCTTGATTTACAAGCCACAAGTAAGCAAACCACCACCTGTTTTACACAGCTGCATAAATATGTTCGCCCGCTTTGGTTTCTTCCAGATTACTTGAGGGATGCAAGAGACTTTTGAAGTCCCACACAAACATTTAGCGGAACCCAAATTATGTTAGTATCAGAGAAAAAAGTCAGCCGGGACAGACATGTTTCACCCTGGCACGACTTCTATTCTTCGAAGAGCTGCGTGAACGGGAGGGCAAAGCTCTACCGAGCGGATTTCAGCCCAACCCCCCCCCCAGCAGATCTAAGTTGGCCCCAAAAGTAGCAGCTCTGCAATCGCCTTAAAGGCGCAGGAGGTCCGTGGGGGGGGAGGGGGGAAGGCCAAGAGCGGCCACGAAGGACCGACAAGGGGCAAATGTCTGGCGTAGGGAGGCGCTGGCGGTGTCTTTAAGGCGCTGTCCCCACCCCGTTTTCAGACTGCTGGACACCCCGCCTTCCTCCTGCCGAACCGGCGGCGGAGGAGCGGGCAGTACCGTGAGAGCTACGAGCCGCAGGTGTAGGCAGACGAGCGCTCCCGCGAGTGCGAGCGCGCCCCTCTCAGATGTTGCGCCCGGTGCAGCCGGCCCCCCCTGCACCCCCCACGCTACGCCACTGTCCCTGGTGCCTGACAGAATAGGGAAACTTTTAAACATTTTGATATTTTCTATTCATATTAACATATATGGATCCAAGATGGCTTTTAGAATAGCTAGCTGGCTGCTTTAAGTGATAGCAATAGCAATAGCACTTAGATTTATATACTGCTTCACAGTGCTTTACAGCGCTCTCTAAGCGGTTATCAGAGTCAGCCTATTGCCCCCAACAATCTGGGTCCTCATTTTACCCACCTCGGAAGGATGGAAGGCTGAGTCAACCTTGAGCCTGATGAGATTCGAACTGCCAAATTGCAGGCAGCCAGCAGTCAGCAGAAGTAGACTGCAGTACTGCCCTCTAATCACTGCGCTACCGCAGGTCTTTTACTGGCAATTAGCTCCCAAATATTTATTACGTCTCTTGTTCTAATATATTTTTATTCTAGGAAATATGTCCTTATAAGCTGTTGAATTATCTGGTGCAAATGACAATGATGGTGATAGCTATGACACCTTGTTGGATTTATTATTGTTATTTCTATCAGAGTCTGAGATAGTTCTTCAGCACCCTATTCATTTAAAGTTTCAATTTGTATTATCTGCATTTTGAAAACTAGTATATACCACAATCTGGTACAGAATCTGGTGTTTGTCTTACATGGCTCTTGATCAGGGGTGGTATTCACTTACCTTCCCTACTGGTTTGCAAATGTGAGCGCTCATGCTCACCAGGTCCGCATATGCACTCCACCTTCCATTCATTTGCCTTAAAAATGGGCTAAATGGGATGCCGTAGAGCTGGGGTGGGTGGCCAGGCCACCATGATTTCTGCTACCGGTTTGAGCGAACCAGTCAGAATCAGCAGAATGTCAACGCCTAAGGCGTTTCCATGACTACTATCAACTTGAGAAGGGGGGGGGATACCAGAGTAAAAGTCTCATATTTCTGTACTGGGATGTGAATGCGCATGTCCAGAACCCTGCCATAACGTCCTGTTGGAGAATGTGATTGATGACCTCAGCCAGAGGGGAAGGGGCAAAGGAGTAAATGTCAGACACCATTAAGTGTGATTTAGTTTTAGCTACACAGAAGTCCGTGCCAAAATGTTAGTCCTAATAAATGAATGGTTTTTTCTTAACCTTGTCTCGGGGCTCGTAAATTAATTAGGGCAACTCTTGGAAACTTCACACAGAATACTACCTCTGCTGTTGATATTCAGATCCTCCTGTTTCTTTATTGTCTTTGTCTTAGACTGTTTTCCTCAATCTTGCTCTGGCCTTATTCCAACCAATTTAAACTCAGTTTCATTCATACACTAAATAGTTAAACTAGAAATCAGAGCTTCTTGTTCTAGTTAACAGTCTTGCATTGGTTACATTTATCTTTATCTTTAGCATATACATTTTACTTGTTACTGATATTTTTTTTATTGTTTTGAGATAACCATTCATCTGTTCTGATCTGGTGATATATAAGTAGAATAAACAAATATGTGCATTTTAAAAATTGACAATAAAAGATTTGCTAAAATAATTATTTAAAAATTGTTTATTTCTTAGTGTAGTTCTATTATTGTTTTGTACTGTATTGTGCTTCTTACATACAAGCACATTGGAGTGAGGCAATTAAATAAATGTAGAGTTGAGTTTATCATTACAAAAGAAAAGATGATCACCTATGTTAGGGATGTAACCCATTGCTTGGCAATGTATATAAGCTATGATTGTAACAAATGTATCTGTTACTTTAAATACTAGAGAGATGTAATTGGTTTGTTACCTCAAGCAGCGATAAGAGGGAGCCAGAATAACTGTTAGCTCTCTGTTTGTTAGACGCTGATTGGTGTATTGTGAGGTACTGTGGTTTTCTACTGTTAGCTGTTTTGTGTGCTAGACTGACTATTTGATAACTGAATGACTGAACCATGTATGACTTGGACTGTTAACTGGACTCTGAATACCTCTATATTTCCACATAGTAAACTACTATATTTTATACTATTCAGTGTCCCTGTATGCTGGTTTGTGCGTGTTCGTCCATACCACTCTCATTACGCTTCTCTGCACACTTGCTCTCCTAACGGGGAGCTTAATTACTTAACAACCTTCAGGAGTTTAATAATATATCAGGAAAATATGGTTATTTAATTAATATTCTTATTTATTTAAAAGAAAAAAGGATGATCACCTTCATGAACTTAATAAGATATCAGGAAAATATGGTTATTTAACTAATATTCTTATTTGTTTAAAAGAAAAAAGGACGATCACCTTTAGGAACTTAATAAGATATCAAGCAAACATGGTTATTTAATTAATATTGTTGTTTAAAGGAAAAAAGTCAGAGACCATGAATTCACTTTGACTTTTGGGATATAAATCTGCCATATTTGGACTGCATTTACTTGCACAATCACTAGATGGGAGCAAAGAGATAAAGTTTCTTTTTGCTTCCATTTAGTGATCATTCCAATTTTACAGCTCATTATTGTAGACTTTTTGGCAATAAGCAGGAGAGAAAATTATCATTGTTGTTTTGCTTCAAACAGTAATATCACTTTTTGCCTGAACGTTCTAATTAGATGTATTGCATAGGAATCCCTTGATTTATTATATTTATAGAGAGTAAGGAAGATTATCTTGATAGAATAACTGGCTGGTATGCAAGTAGGAAGGATGATTTTTCCCCATGCTGTCTTCCTATCTCTGGTGGTAGAGATAAAGTATCTTTTTATCATGTATAACACATGCATCTACTCTTACTTGACAATTACATATTCGCCTGGTTTAACAGGAACAGGTAAACATTCTGAACTTTGCATTTGATTCACTGATTTGCTATCAGTGGAATGAATGCAATCTGGGAATCAATATAGAACTTAACTGGATATTAAGGAAGAACAAAAGACCAAGATGGCTCCCATCGTTCTCCCCTACAGCAGTGGAAGTGGACAAACTTAAAGTGGACCAGAACTTTGAAATAACTATATAGCTAATTCTAACTTTGGAACTGGGCATCATGGAAAGCTGGGAATTTGAAGAACTACATGAAATTATAAAAAATATGCATAAATCATTAAAATCAAGCCTAAATAGAATTCTGAACCCAGAGAAGCAGATATCTAAAGAAGAATTCAAAGAAGCAGGGTTGGGGGGCAAGATAACGAAGGAGTAGAAACAGAGGGAAACAAAAGGCAGCAAAAGAGGTTGAGACTGTTAGTGGCATAAGGGAAATTGAAGGGGGAGGTTTTGCCCCAACAAAGAGAAATAAAAAAACATCCTTTTAGTGGTGACCTGGGGAAAGTTGGGGAGAATGGATGTGCCAAAGCAAAGAGAAGGGAGAGGGCAGGAGCAGAGATATGGGACAAAAAACCTGTTAGGAAAAAACCAAACCAGAATTTTTTATGTGGCAGAATATAAAACTAAGATAAGGGTTTTATTTCTAAATATGACAATAAAATGGAATTGCAAATTGATTAAATGTAATAATGGAAAGATAATTAAGCAAAGGTTGTAATATATAGATAAATATGATATTGATATTGATGTGGGGAGGTTGTCAAAAACTTGACAATAAAATGGAGTTGCTAACTGGTTGAATATAATAATGGAAAGATAAGTAAACAAAGCCCAAAATATATGGAACGTGGATAAATATGAAACTCACATGGGGAGGTTGTAAAGCAGAGGTTTGCCATTCACTTTTATATATGAAAATTAAACTGAGTGGCAAATTGACTGGAAACGACAACAGAATGACAACTAAGTAAGGGTTAAAATATATGAAACATGCATATAAATAGAACTTTTAAGATGATGAAATAAAGCGAGATGTTTACCGTTTGTTATTCTATACAATAGATTAAGGGAATTGAAATGAATATTGAACAGCGAGGTTTGCAATTCATAGACAACTAAAGGTAATCTAATCCAAGATGTGGAAAAATTGGAGAGGGAATATGAAATACACTTATACTGGAAAACTATTAAGACTTAAAGGCAGAACCATAAATGGGTGCGTGTAAGGATGTATAATTATATGAAGATAATGATGAGAATAGCTGGGAAGTGTAACCAGGTCTACATCTCGACTAAAATTAGGCTTGGGTGGTGGGAGGTTTAAAGTACAATGACTATATATGCATATCTTTTTGTTCTATTTTTCTTTTTTAAAAAAGGAGGAGAATATATGTTTAAAATTAAATATGTATATTGAAAAGGAACTATAAATACCATCACCATAAAATGGAGCTTGCTCAGAAGCTGAAATATACCAAGCAAATGAGATGAAGAGTGGGAAGAAAAGGAGAGAGGTAAGGGAAGGAGAGAGGGATTGGAGAGAGGGTAGGAGTGGGGAAGAGGAGGAGAGAAATGAGAAGTGGAAAGGGGAGGGAGGAGTAGGAGAGATGAAGGGGAGGTAGCGAAGGGAAGGAGGACAGAGAGAAGAAAGGAGGTAGGGAGGGGGATGAGAGAGAGGGAAGAAAGTGAAGGCACAAATATACTGTATGGAGAGCAGAAGAGCCAATAGCTGTTTTTTCTTTTTTCTTTTGGGGAGTTGATGGTAAGACAAATTGATGTAAACAATAACACAATACGATGTTGGCTATGTAATAGTATACATGTGATTATATGTTATGAAAATGAAAAATAAAAAACTTTATGAAAAAAGAACTTTTAAATGCCATTCAATATAGAACTCTATGGCATCCTCTTTTCATAAATTGAAGATCTTGGGCTGCTCAGTTTGTTTAATCTAAATGCAAAAAAAAAAAAGCTCTTTAAATTTAGGAGACATCTTGGCATATCAAATCTGCTTTGTCATAGCTTATTAATTATGCCTGACATATGGGAAACTACTCCTGGCAATAACCAGCTTGTTAAAATGAGACACGATTTGTGATAACATAACTAAAGCCTTTAAAAAGAGAGACCAGATTATTTTCTGCCCAGTCACTCATACCATCTGTCTTTTAACACATAGTCATCTTTCCCTTTATTTTTGTGTGTTCACTCGCACACGGCTTTCCGACCTTCCTCCTGCCTTTTTCAAGTGACTACCAGAGACTGTTCTATTATGATGCTTCATTGGAACAAAGCAACTGGAGGCACAGCATTATAATCTGGACCACATGGATAGAATTCATATTTTCAAACCACCTGTAATCCAAAATTATATAATGAACACATGTTAAAAAAAAAAACCTTTGAGAGTGAGCATTGCTTACAAAGTTATATTTTCTCAAAGTAGAACAGCTTGGCTCGAATATTGTGTGCAAATATCAGGGTTTTGTTGTAGAATTAAAGCATCTGGGACTTGAAAGTGGAACAATAAAGCAATAAATAAATAGAAATAACATATAATTTTTTTTCAGGTGGGGGAGGGGATTTATTTTCCTTTGAATGTTAACATAGAGCTGGTTAGCCTTTGTTCAAAGGGGCAGGATGAGAAATCAAGGCTGGATGAAGGGTGAAGCTACACATGGCCCCACTCCTTAGATCAATGTTTCCTAACCTGGGCACTTTCTCTGAATATAGATTTTAACTGCCAGACATTTCTGATCAGAATGTTATTGTGAAGACTTCTTAGAGTTGAAGTCTCCATTTCTGAAACTTCTCCAGTTGGAGATGTACCTTAGAATATCTGTAAACAGATTTGATTGGTAATTATAGTCCCTCGCTCTTAAATATTCTCTTGACCACAGAATTATCTTGACCATAGATATAATAGCTATATGGTGATAATAAGGCACCAGGTTCATATCTTATAAAGTCATGGCTTTCTAGACTGAGACCAGTAAATCCTCTATAGAAGTTTCAACATAATAAGAATAAGTGTTGTGTCATGCTTTATAAATCATTTCCAGAAACAATATTTTTGATTTGAGTTGTTATTCTGTTAGCAGCCAGAAAGTTTAACATAACATTTAAATCTTCAGCAGTTTTATTAAGTTATACACATCCAAGATGGTCATTGGGCCTCTTAGGCAATAAAAATTATGAAGGTTTCTTGCTTGCTTGACTTTCATTTCAATTGTAATGATTTTCTAAGCTCTAATGCATTTAACTGTGCTCTTCAAGTTTTGATTCCTGCTTTCATCTCTGTCCTGACACTTTCTCACCTCATATCACAGCCAGCCTGCTGTCTTTATTTACTTCAGTTCAGAAAATTAAATACAAGATAACACTGTCTCAAACAGCTGGATTAGAATGAGCTTGAAGAGAATTCTAGACATCAGAACAGTCTTTTCCAAAAAGGCAGGTGATGCACCCCTATTATTTTATGTATCATTTTAGAACAGAACCGGCATAGATAAATGTTTAGGATAAATTTGGAATTTTGAGTAAGATGATGGGTAAAAGGAGACCCTGCAGATTTTACTGTGCTAGTTATTGCAGCCTATATGGGGCAATGCTCATCTCTGTTACAAGGCCATTGAGCCAGTGCTTTCCAGAGATATTTCTACGGTCATGTGGCCAGCATTACAAAATGGAGCACTGTTACCTTCCTACCAAAGTGGTACCAATTTATTGCTTCACTCTATAGTATATTAACTTCCTGTTTTTAATTTTTATGAGAAAAAATTATTTATAGTGGTTTAGCAGCACATTATTTCTTGCTATTATTAAAGTAAAGTATAAAAGAATCCTATTGTTTATCTGGAGTACTGGCATTTGGGTAAATTCTCTGAAGAGGGCATATCACATTTTTAAGCCATCTGTTCACTTATATTCAAATAGTGGTTGAACTAAAGCTAACTAAGAATTTTAGGTGAATAATGCATATCATGGTGTCATTATTACAAAATATGATTATTGCAAAATATGATAAAATTTATTTTTTTGATATATTTTCTGTCTCCTTATCTATCTTGTAGGGTTTTTGATGCAGCACAAACATTTTTAGACTGTCTTTTAACTAAGTGCCTCCGATTCAGGGTCATTTTCCTAAAGAAAATATTGATTCAGTGTTTAAATCATAGATGTAAAAGCAAATTTAGATTTATTACATTGCTTGAAGTTCCTTTGAGATTTGCTTCTGAAAATTATAGCTTAAACATTTGACTATTTATTTCATTGTTAAAGAAAAAAAATACATGATAGTTTCCTCTTATCATCTTTCTTTACTTGGACTATAAATTCAATAATAATTCTCTTAAAGCAAATTAAAGGTAAAACCATGTGCTTTACAAAAACAAATCTTGCTTGTTTGTGTGAAAGTCTGTATCGTCAAAGTACTTTTTGTCATAAGTCTTCACTCAGCTTCACTGAAGTAGTTCTTTTTTCTTATATCCACTTCAGTCTGAGTTAGTATTAATGGACGAGAACACTCCCCCCCCCCACATTGTAGTTTTTATAATTTGAGAACTGCCAAAATGCAAGATTCAACAACACAATAACAAATCTGTCTTTGAGTTGTCTCGTTTTGAAAGGCTATTTTCATTTCAAGAACAAGAGCAGAAGGCTTGAGCTACTAAGATTCTGATGTAAGGTAATTATATCAGAAAGTCACAGGGTGATGCTTTATACCTTTTTTAGAGATAGTTTTATTTAGAATATAGAGATGTGTGTGGTGTTTCTTGCTCAAGGGCATGTTCTGATCGCTAAGAAGGAAAGTCCAAAACAGAATTGATGATGTCTGGCCAGCATTGAGACAATACAGAGCTGCCAGGATGGAATGGATAACAAATTCTAATTAGCTAAAAAAGTCATCGTTTATTTGATTTCTATGTATGCAATCTCAGGATCCTGGCCTCTCACTAAGAGGCATTGTCTTCCCTAAAGAAGCAAACAACGTGGCCCTGGTGAAGGCTTGCAGTAAGCTCAATGGCAGGTAGATCTCAATGCTTTAAATAGATTGTAGTTGGTTTGAAGTCTACTAACCAACTCACTTACCATATACAGTACAGTGTCAAATGTGCCGATTTGTATAGCTAATTTCCCAGGTGGTTGAAAATAGATTTATAGGAGTAAATATGAACTATATGCAATGTATACATTTGTTCTTCCTATACAGGTAGTCCTCAACTTATGAGCACAATTGAGCTCAAAACTTTTATTGCTAAGTGGGACATGTGTTAAATGAAGTTTTGCTTCATTTTATGATCTTTCTTGCCACAGTTGTTAAGTGGATCAGTGCAGTTGTTAAGACACTTACATGATTGTTAAGTGAATCTGGCTATCCCAATGTCTCTGCTTGTCAGAAGGTCGCAAAAGGTGACCACATGATCCAGGCATATGAAACTGTCATAAATATGAGCCAATTTCCAAGCCTCCAAATTTTGATTACATGACTGTGAAGATGTTGCAATGGTCATAAGTATGAAAAATGGACATATGTCACTTTTTCAGTGCTGTTGTAACTTTGAACTGTCATTAAATAAACTGTTGTAAGTCAAGGATTACCTATTATATTGGCCTTAGATATAGGTTTGAAGGTAAAAATAATGACCAGCAGACAAGTTACTTATAATCAGTGCAGTATGTTAAGCAAAATCTGTGTTTTTTGTTGACCAGAAAAGTACTATTTCTTATAAAGTCTTGAATACATTAAACCAATATTTTTTCTGTGTAATGAGTTTACTTTCTCTTGTTGATTGGTCCCCCAAAAAGTGAGATAGATTTTTAGCTTTGGATTTTGAGTTGTCAAATAATTACTTTCCCCTTTTCTTTAGGGAAGATAAGGAAAAGACTTTGTATGAAAAGTTTTGTGAACATAATTTTAGTATTAATCACAAATTCCTTCTTCATTCTGCTTAAATCAGGAGAATATTTTTCATCTGATTCAGGTGAATGTTTAAAGAGGCAAAAAAAAGTCCCAGAAGTTTAAAATCTGCCCATCTCTGACTTTACTATCAGCTAGTAAAGCTTGTTAATTATGACCTGTGAGATGTTCTTAACTAAATTTGGAAACATGAATTGTTGAATCACATTTGTTCTCATTTCAGCTGCTGTAAAGGTTGCAGTGCTGAAATATGGATAAACTCCGGAGAGCTAAAAGCAATGATAAATTGCTGGAGGTGATGGTATCTAATTAAAGGATCATCAACCTCTGAGAAAAAATCCATTAAGAGCAACAAGATGGAGACAAAACACCTTTTAATTTTTCATCAATTTTCTTTTGATAGAAAAAAGCAGAGGAATACCTATCAGGCCTGAAGAAAGAATGGGCTTCTGATATTACAGTTTGGCATACCAAAATGAATTATATTCTGCTGGGAATAATTATGGGGGATGGATCTTCAGGTCTTGGCATCCCAGATGATTGACAGTTCTATTGATGACAGGGCTAAATAATGTTAGGGTGACTGATAGCTAGCCATCCCAAGATATCAAGTATACCTATCATCAGCTGCATAAGAAAAATGTAACTCTCATTTATTAAGATTTGCCAAGAAGGTTTAATCTCTTACTCTTACCCATTTCCTCATTTATAAGGTTAGATTCATTTGTAGGAAGGCCAGCTCATAAGGATTTTTTTAAAGTAATACTATTTTTTTTAATTGAAAGCATTGGTATTTCAAATCATTTTAGCATGTCATTTGTGATAGACAATTCATAATTATTTTTCAGTGTATAATCACAGTCCTGGGAGAGAGAAAAGAATGATTGAATAAAAGTGGGTTTTGAAATGGGCAGAATATTTTTTTTATTCCTAAATCAGCACCTGCAGATGAGCGACTAAAAGAATTTTTTTTGAATTAAATGGCATGATTACCAAGAGTATTTTATTGTATTGTGCATTGTACTATACTGCATTTTATTTTAGCAATGAAGCATGAATGAACAGTGATCACAAATTGGCCAAAGTAACAATTAAATTAGGGAATGCAAAGTAGTTACCTTAGGCTAATTATAAGTGCCATGAAAAAAAGCAAACTCTTAATCATTTCACTGTATTGTTATTTTATTTATGGATGTTTTCAAAAAGCAGCAAATTGTAATTGTTTAATAGTATTATTTTATATTTGGAACTATGGATGAAAAGAGATATAGTTCTAAATGTGAATGCACATATTGATATTACATTTGTTTTTACAGAATATGGAAAGATTTTCAAGTGATTCTATAACTCTAAATTTCTCAAACCAGAAGTGTTTGGATGATTATTCAGCTTGACATCTGATGTAATTTGAAAATACTAACTAGTTACTCGAAGAATCGAGCTCATGCTGAGAAATAAAGAGAAGTCCAGATAGTGGTGGTTGTGTTCACACAGTGGCTTTTTGATTTGTGTACAGTGATTCTACCAATTTAACTAGAGTTGCTGGTACTCCCAAGTTTTGTATTCTTGTAGTTGATGAAGTATATTTAAATAATATTTTGATATTCACAAGATTTTTCTATGATCTAGCACAGATTTGCAACATGGTCCAGATACTACGACTCTTTTGGAAAGTTGGACATTGAGATTCCCTTTCAATGGTTGATGCTAGATACTATTGCATAATTTTAAGACAACCTTGTTGATGTGAGAGATGAGAGCAATTGTGTGATAATTGGTGAAATATTTGAGTCATCCTTTTTTGGTAGTGGAACATTGAATGTTTGTAATCCTGTGGCCATATGTTGATTTTCCAGATTTTCTTTCACAAATCTGTAATGACTCTGGGTGGTACAGATATCAGTAATTCTTCAGGGGTAATGTCAACATCTGGAGTCTTGTTGTTTGGCAGTTGGTTCTTCCCATATGATCTCTTCCTCAAGGATGGCTTGTTCTATTTCTGCTTCTCTTTCCTCATCATCTTGAGGCTGGGCTCCTTTGCTATCTGCAACAGCAGTCTGTATATTCTCACCATCTGTTCTTGATGCCTTGTTGGTCAGACAGTTCTTTCCCTTCCTTGTTTTTAACGATGCCTTTACGAGCAATAACTGGAGTTCAGACCTTTTTGACTTACATAGATGCATTCCTGGTTTGACCCTTAATGTAGTTCACTACAAGCTGCTTACATCGCTCATCCAGTAAATTTCATTATGCTTTCTTGTTCCCTTTGAAAAAGTACCTTCAATCTTCTTACTTCTCCCCATTTGCCAACCGCCTTCATTGTTTTTCTTTGCACAGCTATTTTGATGGTTTCACCTGAGTGCCATTTCCTTTTTATCTCTCTTCCTGTGTGATATATATTCTTCTATAATTCCAATACTGGTCAATTAAATTTTCTGCCATATTTTGTCAGGCATCTTCTCAGCAGTGTCCAGTAGTTCAAACTTATTTTTCACATCTATTGTATATGTAGCAGGGACTTTGGTGACATCACATTTCTTTGGAGGCACCATCTAGATGGTGTATAGTTTGATTTTAATCTTTGCCACCAATAATTCACGATCTGAACTCAATAAAAACTTGGATATATTTTAACAGCAATGACTGAGCTGGTCCATCAATGATTGCATATGACATAGTATCTGATTACAGTGAAGTTCATTTGGTGAGGTCCAAGTATATAAATGGTGTTTGTGCTATTTGAACCATGTTCTCATGATCCTAAATCTGTTTTCTTGGCAAAATTGTACCAAATCATTGCCTACATCATTCCTCTTATCTAATCTAAATTGACCTGTCTCTGCTTGTTCATCAACTTTTGCATTAAAGTCACCCAGATGTAAACAATGTCTTTTCAGGAAACTTGTTTAATTGTTTCTTGACTATGGCATAAAAGCCCTCTATTTCAAGCTCTATTACAGCAGTCATTGGGAAATAGACTTGGGCAATTGTGATGTTGAGGGCCTTGGTATGAATTCTGATGGTCATAATTCTGTCACTGACAGTTGAGAAGGTTTCCATGCTCTAGCAAGTTTCTTGCTGACAATAAATGCCACATTATTTATTTTCCTGGTATCATGTCCTGAATAATAGACAATAAAGTCCTTAGGTTGGAAAAAGCCATTGTCTGACCAGTCTAGATCATTGACACCAAGGAGATCAATTTCCAACCTGATCATCCAATGTTTCACAATATATAATTTACCCTGACTCATTCTTCTGACATTCCATGTGGCTATCAGATGTTTCTCTGCACAAATCAGACATTTGTTTGGGCCACTGGTTACCTCAGCAAGTGGAATTCCTGTTCCTGTTGGGCACCCAACAATTTTCTTGGAGAGTTTTTTATATAGTAGGTCACCATATCTTTTTCTTTCTTGGTATTAATTCAATTTATAGTTTGGTCTTTATAGACGGTTAATTTGGAAGTAATGTTTTCCCTCTCAGTATAGTGTAAATAAAGCCATGAGAATCTCATTGTCCTTCTGAAACTATGCCTAATACCGAAAAGCACAGATGCAACCAGAAAGAGCTACAGGAATATACTGTAATTTAAAAGTTTTAGGAAAATATTGACAAATAACTACCTGAAGCAGTTTTTTAATGCAAATTTAATGAAACTTTGTAATCATTAATTTTTTTTAGTTAATTCTCCCCTCATCCAATTTAACCCAGACCAACAAGATATCTTACAGAAATTATGACTGTAACAAAGTTTGAACTTGATCTCCCCAACAGGCTATTCTTTATGTTTGAGCTTCTTTTCAGGCTTCAGAGAAAAATATCATTGTTCAGGAAAGCAATCTGAGGATCATTAGCTTTAAAAGCAATGGTGAACAGTGGAGGGTAGGAGTATGAAAGAAGTTTACAGTACAAAACAGAAAAGGAAAAACCTGTCTCTTTGCAAAAGCTCTGTCACATTACACAGAAATGCAAACTGAGGCATGCAAGTTAACTTCAATTCTTTATCAATGAAAGGCAGGCATTTAGAAGAAAAGTTTGTCTATTATGTGCCACTCTAATTAGAAGATTTTTTAAAAGTATATTTTTCTTGCCATTTAATGGTCATTCAGAGTTTGGCAGTTGCTACACCAGGACTGAAGATCTGGAATGTAAGAAAGCGGTATTGTATCATTATTGTGGTACCAACATGGGAACTGTAACTATTTTAAGAACGATTCATGAGAGAGGAAGAGTGGAAGCTCGTGTGCAGGATGAAGATACACAAATACTCAGACCTTTCAGTCCTTTCAATTGCATGTGTTAGGCCAAAGACTCAATTTAATTTGAGATCTTCCAATCCATTCATCCCAAAAATAAAAAAAAAGAGTAATGTGGCGTGAAACCCAAGTTCTGGTCCTTTGCAACCTAATCAGTACTGCAGAAGAAATTAAGGGGCTGATTCAAGAGGAAGTAGCCTTCTAACTGACCTGCCAGACCATTTCAGGCCAAGCAAATAATCATCCTAATCTTCAACCATCATAGATTGTTGGATGGAAAGACTTCCAAGATAAGAAGAAAGACCTGTTACTTATTGATGTTTTCAAGCTACATCTGATGTGAACAGATGATGAGATACAAGCACAAACATGAGGACATGATCTCCATAAACAATAGGGTTCCTTTATGTCAGATGTGGTCATGGTCTGCTCCAAGTGTCAGTCTTTAGTTTTTCAAGATTCCAGCGTTCCTCTTAGTCCTCTCCAGCCACATTGTCTGTTGCTTTCCCCTTCTTTTACTTTTATAGTCTAGCATTTTCTGATACCATATGTCTGAAATGTAAGTTCGTGCAAGCACAAACTATTTCAAACCATTACTCAAAACCTCAGCTGCTCTTTTTGGTTCTCTCATCAATCTGATTATCCTCACAAAATCCCAATAGATTTATAAAAAAAATCAAAGTAGTTATTATTGCTATCCCATTTGAATTTGGTGCTTCAAAGATTTTTAAAGTCTAGTCCTAAACACACTGAGTAGACTGTATCAAACAATATGGTACATGTACATCAGTAATGGTATCCTCTTATCTTCACTACCGGTTCTGTGGTAGCATGCACAGAAGGTCCATGATGACATCTGAGTGGGTGAGTAGAGCCTCGCACCACAAACCGGTGCGAACATGCAGAATACCACTTCTGATGTGCATAAAGTCAGAAAACAAGGCTACCCCTCTTTACATTCTCATATGTAATTAATTTCCATTCAATAAATGATGATATCTGGTCAGATTAAAATATCTTGTCTGTTTCATCCTGAACATAGCAAATATTACTCTGTAGAAGAAAACAATGGATCCATTATTCTTGTCTCCTTCAAAGAAAAAGAAGTATATCAGCCTTCCCATTTAAACATACAACAGGAAAGACCAAAAAGATAAAAACAAAAATTATTTTCTAAGCAATAAAGACCCGTGGGAGCCTTTTGCAGTGATCAATCAATAACAAGAAGTAAGCTTAAGGGGAAAAGAGTATGCCCCAAAGAGAAGCCAAACTATAAAACAACTCTTGGTTTGACAAGTGGGGGGGAGAAAAAGCTTTTCCATATTGCATAAATATTTAGTATCTTTCATTTACCCTGATTTTGTCCATAATGTTGTGTCTCCTGACTCCTATTTTCTAAATTCGCCCATCAGTTTCCATTTGTAGAAGGAACCATCAATTATCGTTACCAATAAATATTTCAGTTTCATGCTTTGGTTGGCCTTTATAAATTCATTTTTTTAAAAATTTATAAGTATATAGGTAGCAGTTAACAACCATGGCCTGTTTGCACGTTCAGTATTTGAGCCAAATACGGTATAGTAGTGGGAATTATTCGAGTTCCTTTTATTTGGGATTGAAGCTTTGCCCTTACCTCAATGAAGGACTAGTTTTATGATAGCTGTACATGGAGAGATAGAAATCGTGCAAAATTTTGTAGGAAATGCATCATAAAATACTGTTTCTTTTGAATTATGTTTTTCTCCTTCAGCTTCTTCTTTTCATATAAGAAAAAGGAGTAGGTTCCTTTTTTTATTTTGTGTGTGTGTGTATGTATTTGTGTCTAAATAAATATAGATCATCCCACAATAGAGCTACAGTATGATAAATAAAGAGGTGGGAAATACTGGCAGAACAGTATTCATGAGTAGATGAATATGGTAACACCAAGGAGATAATTTACTGTAGTTCTAAAAATGCAGTAACTCAGAAGAAATGTATCAATTTCATGCATTTATTTGCTTTCTTATCTTGCTGTTAATAAAAAAAAGATTATATTTCAGTGATAGTCTTTTTTCCATATTCTGAATTAGGCTAGAAAATTCATGGCTCCCCCCCTCTTAGTTTTTTAATAAAGGTGTTATTTCTTTTGCAGAAATGTATTAATCTGATTTGTTTGCTTGTGTAGCTAGTTCTTATGATCTGTTTATAGTCTTTGTATGCTGAAGTAAGAAAGAAAACAATGTCACTGAACTTAGTTTATAATTCTTCTCTCTCTTTCTGCTTAATATTATTTATTTGTCAGTTTGCTTTAAAAAGGAGTGGGAAAATGAATATTCACAATCCTGAAGCCTGGAGAAATGTTTAAAGATATATTTAAAGAGGTTTTAAAAAAATAAACAACACCTAACCTACCATAATCCTGAATATTGGGAATATTGATAAAGCTATGTGGCATTCATGGAAAATCCTTAAATTGCATATATTAGCATTCTTCCATCCCAGATATGACGCCATAAGCCACACATATTAAAAATATTTGTATAAGGACAAATATAACTTATGACACTAAAATCCTCTCTTGTATTTTTTTGATTGAGAAATAAAAGTGTATCTTTAGTCAAGAAAAATTATAGAATGGAGTTAATGATTGCATGGGACCTTGCAGAGTTATTAAGAGATATGGCAATTCCCTAGTCCAGGAGTGTTAAACTCAAGGCCTGCGAGTCAGATCCAGCCTATGGGGTGCTTAGATCTGGCCAGTGGGGACTCTTTGGAAACAGCGAAGCACTGGCCCGCGATGCCTTTGCCAGCAAAAAGGAAGCTTGGGAGGGCCACATGCAGCCATTTCAAGCTTCGGTTTTAGCTGCAATATCCTCCTGCAACCTTCTGCCACTGAAAATGGAGCTTGGAAGGGCTACATTCTGGAAAAAATAATCAAGCAACGAATTTGCAAACACCTAGAAGCAAACAAAGTAATAGCCAAAAGCCAACATGGATTTGTCAAAAACAGATCATGCCAGACAAATCTTATTGCATTCTTTGATAATGTGACAAAATTAGTGGACCAGAGGAATGCTGTCGATATAGTTTACTTGGACTTCAGTAAGGCTTTTGATAAGGTAGACCATAACCTACTACTAGATAAAGTAGAAGAATGTGGGTTAGACAGCATCACCACCAGATGGATTCGTAACTGGCTGACCAACCGCACTCAACGTGTAGTTCTCAATGGAACTGCATCTACATGGAGGGAAGTATGCAGTGGAGTACCCCAAGGCTCTGTTTTGGGCCCAGTACTCTTCAACATCTTCATCAATGATTTGGATGAGGGCATAAATGGGGAACTCATCAAATTTGCAGATGACACCAAGCTGGCAGGCAGGGGGTTGGACTAGAAGACCTCCAAGGTCCCTTCCAACTCTACTATTGTATTGTATTGTATTGTACATGTGGCCAAGCTCTATTTTCACTGGCAGAGCATTCAAGCCATCACAGGTTCCCTCAACACCAGTGATGTTGAACTGGCCACACTCACCCCTAGCCATGCCCACCTATCCTCCCAAGGTGAAACGCAATCCTTATGTGGCCCTCAATGAAATCGAATTTGACACCCCTGCTCTACTCAGTGTTTTTCAACTTCAGCAACTCTAGGATGTGTAGACTTCAACTCCCACAAGTTAAAGTTTCTGAGATTGAAAAATGCTACGGTGGCCCATTGTCTTAGCCTCTTTATTCCTCAGTTGTTTTCAGACAAATCACAGACCCTGGATGGAGCTCTGCCTAGTGAACATTACTATTGAGGTTTTTAAAGCAGAAAGAGCTCAAAAATGCATGCATGCTTGAGTTATAGAAAATATTTTTCACAGATTAGTGTGCTGTAATATCACATTTCCAAATGTATAAGAGAATCATGTGATAAAGCAACACCCACATCCAAGAAAGCACTGGAAATGCTGGAAGCACTGGAAATTCCCATACCCATGCTTCTTTGTTTTATTCCCTTGAATTGTAGATGATCACACTGAGCCTCAGGGAAGAGGTCAAATGCATCACCAGTCACGAGTCCCTGTGTGCCCCAAAAGATCTAAGTCTGGTCCACCTTGAATTCCTTCTTGACTCCTTCTTATTTCCTTAGACTGTTAGAAGTTCAGATTCTTGTAGAGAGCTTAATCTTGCAATAAATATTTAAACTCATTTGAACTGCCTGAATCTTCTGAATTTTACCAGTGGTTGACAGAATTTACAAATCCTGGGAAAGCTGCTTTTCACAAAAAAAATAAACATAAACCACACTTATAACTTTCGGATTTCTTTTGAAGTCTATCTAGTTTAGATAACCACCATTAACTTGATACATTGGTTGGGTATTGAAAAAATGTAGCTTTTGATGAGATAATGATTGGAGATGTGAAGAAGTAAGAAATCTCTGGAATTATCACAGGTGAAGATATAATACCTTCCTGAACACAGGAAACACCTACCTGCTCTCTTTTTACAATGTGATTGGCAGAGAAATGAAACTATGACAAAAGGAACATTGAAGGTTCTTGAAAAATTGTGTACGTAAACCATATTTAAGCTGACACTTTAGTTAACTTAGATG
This sequence comes from Natrix helvetica, assembly GCF_964273705.1. Taxonomy (NCBI): domain Eukaryota; kingdom Metazoa; phylum Chordata; class Lepidosauria; order Squamata; family Natricidae; genus Natrix; species Natrix helvetica. Next base: position 117,054,041 of record NC_138554.1, on the reverse strand, counting down.
TTGGATAACAATGCAACACATCAATATTTCACTATCCAAGAACAATGCTATAGAAATGGCAAAATCTGAACTATATAAGATTTCAGACAAATGATGAATTGCTTCCATATCACAAGCAAAGCAACAACACTTTAATTCTTTTTTCAAAAAAAGTAACTTTGGAATCTAGTAACATATTCTCTGATTGAAAGTTACCTCCTATTGGTTCTGACAAAAGTCCTATCATATAACTCCTAATATTTCTTATATATGATTATTATAAAATGGACAGCTTTTGCATGGTTTTATAACTGACAAGTTACTCTTAATATTCATCTTAATGTTATTCTCCTATGATGTATTTCTTCATTTCGCCTATTTGTTCTATTTTTATGCCATTTTTCAATCAAAATTTCAAAGGCTTTTCACTGCTTCCTCAAAACACTCCTGTAAAAATCAAGATGAGAGAAAGTGAATGTCACTGCGTTAATTGGTTTGCTTAGCTGTGCTGAAAATTTATTGCGCATGCTCCAGTTCTTATCTGCAAGTGATTTAGTACGCATGCTCATTCACATTCCTTAACTTTCTATTCTGATCTTCCATTCACCTGCCGAAGGTGGCAGGCACATAACTCTGTAGAGATGTAATTAATTCAGTTAGCAAGTTTTTTTAAAACTTTCTTTTATATTTAAAATGTTTTTATTAGAACATGTTTCGGGTTTATTTTCACTTATTTCAAAAGTATGCTGCAAGGAATGCCAAGATCCTCACCTCCTTAATTCAGGGTGGACCCTCCCCCCCAAACAAATGGTAGCAAGAGCATGATTGCTTAATTTATGGCTTTTCCTTGTTAGTTACTTCCAAGAGATAAGTGTATAGGCTAATTAAGACAGGATGATTTATCGACTGAATCACTCCTAACATGCCGAAGAAAAAGAAAACGAAAACACATTCCGAAGGCTCCCTCCCCTCTGATGGAGAAACGAAAAGCATTTTACGCTGGCTTCCAAGTTTTCAAATGCCGATAGCTTCAGCAACCAGACTGGATGGAGAATCTGCTGTGGGACAGATCTCACCCAGATCTCAACAAGATGGGACTGCTCCAGAAGATGAAGCATCCAGACCAAGGTTAGTGATACTCCCTTCTAATTATGCATGTTCCCAAATATCTTCAAGAGATTTTGAAATGCTCGGGGCTAAACCAAAGCATTCACTGCCGCTCGAGAAAATTCACTCCCACACACAGGAGGAAAAATATGATTCTCTTCAAAACTATGAGCAAACTATGGAAAGCTATCTTGAAAACTAGCTTTTTCAAGCCAAAAGGGCTTATTCCATGTTCAAGTTATAGAAGAGAGACTCCCATGCTTTTCAAACTTCTGAAAACGCCATCTTGCCTTCTTCTCCAAAGCCTAAGACACACACCCTGGAGGATATTGTGTCAGGCAAATCAGAACATAGAGGTGTGCACACGTCACAATTGTCACGTGATTTATTTTGTTCTCCAATGGCCCATGTCACGAAGGCAGAAATATTACAGCCAAGAGATGTGGCTGCAGCGCCATCTCCTGGCGGAAATAATTTATTACAGAGAGCTGACATGCATGCAAAAATGCAGGAGCAATTACAGACATTGCGACAGACATTTTGCAAATGTCATTAGATTATTCAAATATTCAGGCTGCCAGGCCACAAATGCCTTCTCAGACCCAATTTTCAGCACCCCCTGGCGGTGCACATGCCTTCCCAGATGGAGTACAACAATATTTAATGCAGCAAAGGCAGATACCTGCCACCCAAGCAAGCCATGCTTTTATTCCTGATCTTGCACCAGCCCCAGCTGTTAGAATACAGCAGCCCCAGGTGCAACAGCAGCAAGATTTTCAAATGCACATCCTTCAACAAGCTTTTTTTGCTCCTCCATTGATTGCTGAGTCCAGATTAAAAATGTCAGGACAAAATTATAAAGCCTGGGTCAGTGAGATTTCAATTTTGCTTCACAGAGAAGGTACCCATTGTATAGTGTTTAATCCTCCTGCCCAGCCATGGACTCCTGCAATAAGAGACTTAGACACTAAGGCTTGCACAATATTATTAATGTCCATGGAAACTGAACTGCAGATTATTTTTTCGCCTAATGCAACAGCCCAACAAATTTGGGCCCATTTGAAAGATTGCTACAGGCCCATTTCAATTGAATCTTCATATTTGCTCATGTCTGAGTTCCATGGTTCGAAGTTGAAACCTGGTGAACAAATTGGTGGACATTTGACCAAACTGAAAGGAATGAGAAGTGAATTGAGAGAAAGAGGCCATGTTATTGATGATGTCCAAATGATCAGGATTATCATTAACTCATTGAATTATGAATGGAGAGATGCCTTTGCAAAGATTAACCACATGCCTATTGCTCAATGCCCTGTTAATAATGTATGCAGGCTCTTAATTGAAGAAGGATCACTTATATTAGCCACACCACATTTATGAGGGCCACCAACGTCAAGAGCTCCAGTGAGACCTCCCTTCCAAGGAAGAGTCTACGCTTCAAGGATGCCAAGATGCTACATCTGCAACCGTATGGGACATGACACCCGGGATTGTCCCCAACGAGTTCCAGCTCCCGTCACATACCAGCCCAGAGGAACAGACTCCAGAGGCAGAGGTAGAGGCGGAAGACAAGTCATCGTGGTCCAAGGCGTGATCCGCAAGCTCCACTCGCAACATTGGCCTTAACCAACGATCCACAACCTGATCCAGAGTACGACAGATGTCTTTTGTGGACTTTAGACAGTGGCGCAGCTTTACACATTACCTACAGAAAGGAACTTTTCACAGAGATGCACGAGCCAGAATCTGAATTTCGAGAACTGTATTCCTTATCCAACCATCCTTGTAAGGTCATGGGAAAAGGAACTATTTATGTTGAAGAGCTCGATACACTCACCCCTGATGTTTATTACATACCTTCAGCAACCAGTAATTTGCTTAGTCAGTGTCACTTGTCTAGAGTGTTAAAGTTCCACCTCCACCTCGAGAAAGCAAGTTACATAATTAAAGATAGAGATATTGTTGCTGAAACCATGCTAATTGGTGGTGTTTATTACTTAAAGCCAAAGCCTAAACCGCAAACACAGGCAAGTATGCAAACTCCAAAAAGGGAAAGCACAGACCCAGAGAAAGTTGGTTCAGAGAGAGATCCTGTTGCTACTCCAAAGGCTCCTAAAGCCAACAAACAGAAAATAAGGAAGCAAGTTGCTCAGAGCAAGCCTGAGGTTCCTCATGAAACTGTTAATGTTGAAAATTCACTAACTGGTAAGCCTTTGCATTCCAGGTGTATCCACAAGTGGCATAGAAGACTGGGGCACGCCAGTTTTCGAGTTGTTAGAAAAATGCTGGAGTTCGCAAAAGGTTTGGAACTAAAGGGGTGTAAGGTGTTTTGGATTGTGCAGTTTGTAGGAAAGCTAAATCCAAAGCAACAGCCATTCCCAAACACGCTACACGCCTGTCAACACGCATTTTTGATTTGGTACACACTGACATAGTAGATCCTTTTCCACCAACAAATGGTGGTAAAAAGTATTTTCTAACAATTGTTGATAATCATTCTAGATATGGGTTTGTATATCCTATGAGAGAGAAATCTGAGACCTTTCAGATCTTTAAAGACTTTGCAGCATTTGTTTCTACCCAATACCAAGTTTGCAACCTCACCTCCTTAATTCAGGGTGGACCTCCCCGCCTAACAGTGAATGACTTAAACTCAACCAAAGAATATGTTCACGTATGGTCAGCTACATGGAATCTCAGGCTGCCCCTCTAGGTGAGACTCAAATTTCAATAACAGTTTAATCTAATGTTTTTAAATTAATAGCTTAAATTACCAAATTTGATGAGATATCAATGTTTTTTTTAATATACCTCAAATCACATGAGAGCTCAATGAAGGAAAACCAACATTCAATCTGATTTGGCAATCTTAGGAGAATTTATACATATTGGAATTTATTTATTTATTTTGATGTTAATTCTTCTTTGTATCACAATTAAGAAATGTATTTCAAATAGAATTGCTAATATTAAAACTAGACAATGCTATCTATGAATTTTGTACCATATGCTAAATAAATAAATAGGCAGTAGTCTAATTTTCATTTCTATTAGTTACTTTAGGCTTTACTTGTGAATGGCTAAGAATAATGGCCAGAAGACAGTTCACACAGAGCGAATAGAGTCTGTTTATACAATCAAATCTCTAGACAAAATAATGTTCCAACATTACCAAACTCAGTCTCGATCAATAAAGATCCTCCATAAACTTTAGTTCTATGAAAATGTCATGAAATCCAAGTAATATATCCCAGACTCAGGGCTGAGAATCTCTGCAGCAATAATAATAATCTGGGACTGCACTTTCACAAAATAAACAATGACACTTAATACTGGGAAATATTAGATAACATTAGATAATAATAAGAATCAATAGAGAAATGTGTACACTTTCTTCTATGAATATTTTCTAGGAAGTTTATGTAATAAAAAATGGTTTGTAGCAGAAAAAAAATTCAATTTTTTTTACTATCGGTTCTGTGAGTGTGGTTTTGTGGGAGTTGTAGGAGAAGAATACTGCAAAATCCCCATTCCCTCCCTACCCCGCTAACCTACTTTCCAGCTTTGTTCTCCTGTTCAGGGCAACAAAGGGAGGTCAGCTGGGAGGCTGGGAGGCATGGGGGGGGGGCAGCTTATTTGCCAGTTCTCCAAACTACTCAAAATTTCCGCTACCGGTTCTCCAGAATCTCTAAGTACTGGCTGAATACCACCTCTGGTTTGTGGTTTTTATAATAGCTCATATAATTTAGAAATCTTCTACTTTTAAAGAATGGAATGTTTGTTTGTTTTTTACTGCAATGACAGCAAATATGGTACAAGCAAATAAGGAATAAAATAGATGCAGTCAGGATTGGCATCACCAGTTATTCTTTCTCTGTCTCTACTGAATATACAAATTGACTTTGATCCTGAAAGAGATGTTTATGTCCATATGAAAGTGGTATCTGTGGGAATGTGTATACTAATGGTTATGAGATGACACAGTTAAACTTTCTAAAAGCATTATTTGGAGTAAAGCAATTACTCCTTATGTCTGCAAGAATGAAATTTACCACCACAGGAAAGCATAAAAAGTCAAAATAACAACTGTATGTTGAATATAAATGATGCCACAGTTAATGTCACCTTCTACTTGTTACAGGCAAATACAGATTTAAAAGGCACCCGGAGAGTTATTTTATATAGAGGTTAAGTTATGGACTTCTCAAAATCTTTTGAAGATTTCTTCCCCCTCCTCCCCCTACCCCAGCCCACATTTCTCAAAGTAATATATTTACTATTTCAGAAAACTAAAAACTTAAGTCATTGGAATGTACAGAATTTCTTTTTATGACAATTCCAGTAAGACTATTATTCGTTCAAAAATAAAAAAGATTCAGCATTACCCACAATGAAGAAATAGTTGGTGAAGATGATGGAATTTGTGATGATGGCTATTTGATTTGTGAAAAAAAACATTTATGTATAAAGGCTGCTACTATTTGCAAAAAATAGAACAAATTACATTTATGATTTGTAGATTTGATTAGAAAAAGAATGGGTATTAGAAAAGAGTGAGCTTTTTTGTAATCATGGCAAGACCTAATTTTGACATTTTACTTATATTTGTTGCAAAGAAAATTGAAGTCTTTTCTTTCTTTCCTTCCTTCCTTCTTTCCTTCCTTCCTTCCTTCCTTCCTTCCTTCCTTCCTTCCTTCCTTCCCTTCTTCTTTCTTTCTTTCTTTCTTTCTTTCTTTCTTTCTTTCTCTCTTTCTCTCTTTCTTTCTGTCTTTCTTTTTTTCTTTCTCTTTCTTTCCCTCTTTCTTTCCTTCTCTCATCAGTTTATGTTAGAGTTTATGTTATTTATAAAACTTAATAAAAATAATACTCTATCTAAAAAGGAATTTACATAACTCTTTTTTAATTTAAAAAAAGGCAAGGCTGGTGTAAGTTCTAGATTGATAGAACACTACTAAAATCATAAACACCTGGATATTTGTGATAGTTGGCAGTAGATTAAAGGTTCTAAACCTACAGGAAAGTTCACAAACATATTAATATATTTTTAGTTACAACAATATGGACTTCGTTTGCCATATTGCCTTCTTTTTTAAAATATTTTTTTAATTTTTAATTTTCAAAACAAACATGACACAATGAATCTTCCTTCTTTATGTACTGTAGAAAGTGTATCAGTTGGTTACAAAAGACTTTCGTGCATCTCTTCCACAGTGATCAACCATAATTCATATTAACTCAAGTAGTTTAACTCAGATATTTATACATATTACCATCATCATACCTCCATTTTCATTTGACTATAATTGTTTAAACATCCTTCATCATAAAATATACCAAGATTTAATACATAACCACATACTGGCATTTCATTTACTATTTCTAAAATCCTCCAATAATACTGAATCCTTATGTCCTATTCCAGCTAAATGTCCATAATATTTAGTAACAAAATTTTCTATTCCTCCTTTCCAAATCACTGTTTACAATTTACATCCAGTTTCCTTATGTTGTACATAAAGGGAGACTAGTATGGATCCATTTCAAGCTATTTAGCTCTCATCAGCTAGCCATACCCTTACTGGGATTTATTTATTTATCAGCACAAATGCAACACAAATATAAAAAGGCAACATTAAAAATAAAAATATGGTTTTCTGCCTGGATGGTCTTCTGTGATGAGCCGAAGGACAGAAAGAGGGAGTGGTGAGCTTCCTCCCATATTTGGGTATACCAGGGGTTGTAACACAAATACATACCTATTTCCCTGGCTCAGCTGATAAAAGGAGGAGAGCCTGTGGCTTAGTGGCTAAGACTCCTGTCTAATATGTAACACATCCCAGGTTCAAATCCCAGTAAGGGTATGGCTAGCTGATGAGAGCTAAATAGCTTGAAATGGATCCATACTAGTCTCCCTTTATTTATTTATCAGCACAAATACAACACAAATACACACACACACACACACACACACACACACACACACACACACACACACATATATATATATATATATATATATATATATATATATATATATATATATATATATGTTGTTATCATTATCCCTCCTTTATTTGACTATATCCTGTATCATAACATTTCCCCCCTAATAATCAAGACTTAACTGAATCTAACTTAGTTCTTTTTTATTAATCTTTATATATAATCAAAAAGATTTCTAAACTTCCTTTCATGGGTACCATTCAATATTCATATCCAATTATTACTTATCATAACACTACACATGTATACATTATTATCATTATCAATTATTTATTTGACTGTATCTATTGTCACTAAATTTCACTAAGTTTAACTAGTTTTAAATTTACTCTTCCATCTATCAATTTCAGTAGCAAAACAGTCTCATGTCTTCTACCATTTGTGGTATCAATCCTCTAATCATCTCCTTCATCAAATTTCTATGGACTCCTCTTAGCAACTCATTGCTAATAAAATCTCTCATGTAATTTCGATGCCCTTCTTCTGTTTCCTTAATCAGCTTATCTTTAATTGTCAGTAGTGTTGTCAATGATGTTGCTAATAAAATTTCTCTCTTTAAATCCATAAATTCTTTTGTTTTTTCTTCTTCTGTGTCTTGCCATCTGGGGTAGAGTTCCCCTCCATTTAATTCCTCTTTCAGTATTCCACTCTTTCCATCATCAGACACAAATCAATCCACCATAAATATCAGCAGATTTAATTTCTTTATGGTCATTTTCGTCTTTGGTTTTTAGGATTCTAACCTCCACTTTTTCCACTTGATAAACATCTCCAACTTCCTCATCATATTTTTCTGTTAGACTCTAAGTCTTCCAACTTCTTCTCTGTCCTCTCAAATATGTTTGATAATTTCTGAATTTCTAAGAATATCTTGTGCAGGCTTAAAGTTTCTTTCTGCTGTTGAAGTTGTGCCATTATCTCCAGCTAACAAACACTGCTGCTCTGTCTTGGAAGGTTTTTACAAGATTAAGCATAAATTCACAATAAAGTTTTATTTTCACTTTTCTCTGGTTAAAGATATACTTTAAAGGGACATCTGTATGCTTTTCTTCTTATCACTCTCTATAAACAAGCGGTGAGACCTTGGAGTGCCAAGCCAGGATAATCAGTAAAGAAAGTAAAAGTGTTTCATTTCCAATACACAAACCTCCAGCCTCCAAGTAGCAGTGTTATTGTTACAATTTTCTTTGTTTCTTTTTGTATCTTTTTTATATTCTGATTCTTGAATGTTAGAAAAACACCCACAGTAATGAAAGAGGAAAATTTTAGTCCATAGATTACAAAGAATAATAAAAGAAAAAAATAGAAGAAGAAAACTTAATCCATTCATTTTAAAAGGCTTGCATAAATTCCATACATGAACATAGCATTTAAAAAGTAAAATACCCACTGTCCAAAACCATTCAAAGCTTAATTCTGCCGCTTATTTCTTCTGTGTTCTAATTTAAATTAATTTTAAATTTTTTGTAGGCAGTCTCTTTTAAAATGGTAAAAATTCCTCACCAGCTGGAAACACTTTCTCTTTCCGTATCCTTCCATTTTGGAGCCGCCCCGACTTCATCAGCCTTGGCTGGATTTTTTGTCACCAGCTTGAAGAACTTATCTTGCATCGATCAGGGACTTTGCGATGTCCCTGAAATCAGCAAGACATATTCTTCCTGTTCACCATCTCTGTGGGACGGTTTAGGTCTGATTGGACCACCCAGCGGCAAACGTATCGGCTGCGGTCTCGGAGCATCGAGACCGCACGTCTGTATCATCATGACGTTGGCTCCTCCTCGCCATATTGCCTTCTAATATGTACCTTTGAATCCTCACTTTTGCAATAGCAATAGCACTTAGACTTATGCACAGTATATATCACTTCATAGTGCTTTACAGCCACAATTTCTGAGTGGTTTACAGAATTAGTCTATTGCCCCCAACAATCTGGATCTTCATTTCAACCAGCCTTGGAGGGATGGAAGGATGGAAGGATGGGTCACCCTTGAGCCTGGTGAAATTTGAATTAAATTCTCACTTTCGTTTACAACCTTAGTTTTTTTCTGTTGGTTTACCCTCCAAAAACTAACTAGATATGATCCTGTTAAGCTTTTGAAAGTCAACCAAGTCATTTAAGTGTTGCACTAGCCATGAATAGTTGCATTAATATCAAATCCAAAGGAGTATAATCAATTTGGTATTGTCATTAAAGCCACTGAAATAGAACATGGAAATTCTAATGTTTCTGTAAGCAGAGAATTGCATTGGATGGCTTTTGGACAGTTTCTCTTTCTCAGCCCAAAAAGCAGATAATGACAAACATCAGCCAATAAAACTCCAATGATTTGTCTATGCAATCCTCAGAAGTCAAGATTAACTCATAGGCAATATATAAAGGAAGCTAATTTTACACCCTCCTTAAATTATATTTACTCTTGGGTTCTTGAAAAAGAAAAAGAAAACAGTCTACACTTTATGTTATGTTAATAGTCCTCTCTGGTTATAAATGCTTGCAGGTTATAAATTTAGTTAAATTAGAGAAGGTGACTCAGAAAATCTACCTGGGGAGTAATGGAGAATATCTTATAATTACTCCTATTGATGACAGAAGGTGATTTCATCTGTAATATTTCTGTCAAGTTAATGAGCTAAAGTGATAGATTAAAAAACTAGATTAAAAAGACACTTCGTACTCTTACGAAAATGCTATTAGGAAAATCCCTAATAATCTCAGAAGGGGAAGGATTAACAGAAGATTGCAATAAATGTGAGATTAAACAGGATTCTAGGAGCCTCCAAAGAATACACACTGTCTATTTCATTATGTATGAGACACGGTGAGCGTGCGCTTAAATGTGATGGTGCACTTAAATAAGCTGTAAAATATAAACAAATAAGATGCTTTAGTGGGACCTAAACAGGTAGGGTTGCAGTTAAAAATATTGGCAGCACTATTTTCCATATAACGACCAGGTATGTGCACAAAAGAAAGATTTTATTCTGCGCTCAGAACAAAAGCACTCTAGTCTTCAGTGTTCCATTGGAACTTTTGTAGTGCATTGAAACATTTTGAGTGTATCACATTTAGAGCTTAGTGGTGACTCAAAACAAGACTAATGCTCCCTTCTTTTTCATTCTAGTGGAAGGGGAAAGGGTAATCTGTGCTGAATGCCACTTACTACACAATGTATAGAAAAATTGGCTAAGAGGCTGTATTAATTTTAAAATTTAAGATTCCATAGTAAAATTTCTATAGCAAGAAGATTCCTATGAAAGTTTTGTTTTTGGGGCTCATGCTTGCATAACAGCGGTGGGTTTCACATTTTGTTACCACTGGTTCGCCATGCATGTGCCCAGTCTTCCACGCATGTGCTTTGCTCTTGCGCCTGCCCAGCCTTCCGCACATGTGCCTTTGCTCACATGAGCACCTTCCGCGCATGCCCTCACCCTCAAAATGTGCCTAAATAGGACAGCATAGAGCCGGGGCACGTAGGCACCTGTTATTGTCGCTGTTGGTTCAGGTGAACCGGTCCAAACAGGCTGAATGTCACCTTTGTTGCACAATTATACAGCTGTAAAACTCAGCCAAGCAAAGAAGAGATAGAGAATATGAAGAGCTTAAGAATTTCAGGAATATACTGGTCTGCTATTGACTTGAAACTTCTTTTTAATGCATAGAATTGCACAGCACACTTTTTTTTTTTTGCATTTGGCTCTAGCCTGCAATACAGAGCTCAACAATAAACAAAGCAAGATATTTTTGGCAGCTCTACAGTAGAGCAACCCTGTGTGCAATGCACAAGCATACTGCATATTTTTGCATTTGGCCATCTGCCAGCACAGCACATATTTGGGTCAATAATGTGATATTACAACCCATAAATGAAAATTTCCATATAGCCAGGGATATAAAAGCCACTGTAAACTTACCTTACAGCAGTGCTTCTCAATTATTTTCTGTCATGCCCCCCCCTAGGAAGAAGAAAACATTTCGCGCGCCCCGCGCAACTGTAAATAGTATCATTTGTCTATAAAATTGTTATAAGTACACCTCTGCATAACACTGTATCTTTATTAACGTATAAGAGAATAAAAAAAGAAAGAAATGTGGATCAATTTACAACAAAGAATAGCTTTATTAACTGTAGCAGAAAAGATTTAAAGGAGCACAGGATTTAAAGGAACACAATATTAAAAACTTTAACCTGCAAAACAAAAATATATAAAATAATTTGAGCTAAGCCCCCCTTTATGGAGCCTCACGCCCCCCCTGGGGGGCCCGCCCCACTATTTGAGAAGCACTGCCTTACAGGGAGGCAGCAGGATTTCCTTTAGCATTCCAAAAAGTTCAAAAGGGATCTTCACTCATAATCATGGATGTATAAGATGGTAGGATGGGTGGCCATGATGGTGGAGAAAAAGCAAATGATAACACATAGCTGAGATATTGTGATGCAGATACATCCCTTTTTGAATTTTTCACCACATCACATGCATATTAGAAGTGGAAGTCAGCTAAGATATTAACCTTGCTTTATTAGCATCATCATGGGTTCCTGCAGAGGGCCGATCACAATCTCCACACAGGCACATAACACTCTTACTTCCCATATGGTTTGTCTGTTCCTCCAGTTTGTTTATTTTTGTATTTATTCCAGTTGTAAGAGTTCTTCCAGCTTTCTGATTTCTTTCTTGGCATATATGATATTGCTTATGACATATAAGAATCTAATGTCACAGGATGTTCATTTTATATACCAAATGTTTTATTGCTTTTATCATTTTAGAAATTGCATCTGGTTTTAAATCTAATTTAGCAATTTAAAAAAATCACGTGCCAAAACAATCTAAACAGTCATATTTTTAATTTTCAGGTATATTTGAATTTTGGCTTAGTTGCTTCAGTTTTATTGCAGTGTAAATCGTATATATGTTATACATGTATGACAGTATGTTTTAAAATAAACTATATATGTGAAGCCAAAGAATTTAAATGCAAAAAGATAACACTAAATAAAAATTACTCATAATTGGTATCAAGGTTAAAAGATATCGTGGTTCTGCAGACAATGTGAATAGATACTAATTTTGAAATGAGAATTTTTTTAAATCAAAGGTTTTCAAAATCAGTTAACACTGGAAAGTTTAGACATTTTACAGAAGTTGAAAAAATTACAAATATTACCCTATGATAACATTTTAAAACTGCTATGATTTTCTGAACATTTTATTAAATGCATCGAAGAAACCACTAAAAACAGTGCAAATTAGGCTGTGAAAATAACATTGTTCTTGATTCCAATTATCATTGATCAGAGGTTGTACCAAGTTAAGGACACAGCATGTCTACCAAAGTGCCTGATGGTGATAATGGAAAGAAATGTGTGATGTTATTACTCTACAGTCCTATTTCATTATAGATTAGTGGATATATATACCAGATTTTGTTGACATGCTGCTGGAGTCAGTAACCTCCTCAAATAATGTTAATAATAAGTTAAACTATATTTATATGTAGCTGGGTAGCATCATGATGTGCATTGTAGTGCTAGTAAAAACATGTTTTGTAGAAAACGATAATACATTGTGACATGAGTTATGCTTCTAAAATCTTAACACTTTAATGGTTGAGACTAGCTGTGTATAATGTGAATGTATGGTCACTTTCACTTCGCGGTACTGCATTGTTTTAAATGTAAAAATAATAAAAATATATTCCCAAAAAATAAAATAAAATCTTAACACTCATGTGTGATACCGCAATATACAAAGTTTCAGAATCCTATTGAGATATATTGGCATATTTAGTAAAGTGAAGTCAGGAAGGGAGAATAATGTATGTTGCTTGCAAAATGTTGAGATTCTTTTTTATTACAGCTTCAGATTTCTCTTAATAAATATAGTCAATTCACGTCTTGTGCTATTGCTTCCTTGTAAATGAAGAAAACACACGAGTGCAGCTTATTTTTTCTGCTTGGTGAGAGTTTGTTTGCCCGCTTTTAAAAACTATCTCAACCTTATTTTACAGTTTGTGTTTCCTGATCAAAATGAACTTGGGAGTTATGGTTGAAGAGGATTTCAACAACTGCAGAAAATAGCTACTGAACACAGAGATTTTGCCGCAGCAAGCGAAAGCTCTCGTTATTCAGTGGAGTCCATGTGCTTTACTGACAAAATATTGCTGCTAGATTCTTTCTTCTACTTCTATAACCAAAACTACTAACTTATAGCATAACTGCTGCTTACGTACCCTCCAACTAGCTGCTATAGAAAACACAATTTCAACTGTGTTTTCTACTATTTTTGTCAAATAGCTGATCTATCCATTATTCTTTTCCTTTAAGTTAAATTAAATTATTGAAAACTGGAATCACTGGATTCTCATGTATATATATCAAGCTTGAGATCATAATGCATACTTCTATAAAAGCTGCATCAGGTGTATAAGTCAGGACCTACCCCCCAGAAGAGTGAAATATTTCAGGAAATATTAAAAAGGCAAAATATTATATTTCCCTAAAGGAGAAATGGAGAAACATGCTCTAAAAGACAGAAAGGAGAATCAATCTTTCTTAATAGTTCCCAGCAGATATTTTGTGCACATTACAAAAGATTGGGCCAACCTATCCAGAAACCAGCCCCAGTTTTACTGCCCCATGCAGAAACTGAAGAAGCCAACTTTTAGAAATGCAGATTTGGTAATCCATTCAGAAAGACTGGGTCAAGACAGAAACTAAGATAAGTAACGAAGAAAAGATTGACAAAATTCACTCAGACAAACACCTAGGAATTGTATTTCTTCTTTTGCCTATAGAGCTGGCTATGACCTCTACATAACCCCTATATGACCCATAGGAATCTGACAAGAGTCAAAGGATATTAAAGGGCATGTTTTTGCACAGGAACAGGAAGCTCAAACACAGAGCCCAAAGAAAGTATAACACCCCCCACTCTCAACTCCATTTTTGTCAGCTGCCCAGAACCACAAACCCTGCTTATCAATAAATGGACCCATCTTTCCAATCAGCCTCCAGCTTCCATTTTATTTCCAGTGCCTTCCTCCAGCTTGGAATTGGACCAGATGGATGTTTCTTTCAACATAGGTTATTTCATTTTGGCCACTACATTGAAGGATTTCTTATATTCCGTTCTTGAAAGAGGACCTGTCAGTCAGGTGTGATGCCCTATTAAATTTGTCCATTGGGATAAAATAAGAATTAATGCAGATTAATCTATAGGCACAAAATGTTGTTTAGTAGTATGTGGTTTGAATGGTACAATCACTATGCCGGTACAATTTATGATCCCTTGATATCTTCTGAAAGGAATTAGGGAAGCACTGTGTTAACATATTCAGAGTCCTTGCAGGAAAGTTTTCAATTTACTTCTGAAGAATCTGGTCTATCGGTATGGGTTGAAAATTTTGTTGACTAGCTCTGCACTAACATAAATAGATTCTTCCAATTGCCACAGAAGGTCAAGGGCAGGCATTTTATCTTGCTGATAATAACAAATACAAGTGGCCTCTTCTGTATTCAGGAGGATAGAGGGCAACTATAAATGTGCAACAGGAGAAGGCCTTCCCGTTTATAAGCAGCAATCATTCAAGTCTGGTTTCTGTGCTGCATGAGGAACAATTGTAAAAGATGTAAGAACTAGTTGCACAAGGAAGAGTGGTTTCCTGCACCTACTAATTGAAATTGGTGTTTGCAACTTTAGCTTCAGGGGCAATTTACATTAGAAAAACATTTAAAAAATAGGTGAGACTGAATGTTATATTTTTTTTTGCAAGGGTTGCCTTGAAAGTTTGATGAATGCATTAGAAAACATGAAGAAAGTCTGAGAGGTTTCAGTAGTTGCTGATAGCAAAGGGGTATCGTCAAAGTCTTATTTGAGATAAAATGTAGGTAAAGGCAACCATGGGAGTCAAAAAAGTCAAGATAGTATGCAACCAAAGCATAGTTCCTTTTTTACATGGGTGCATGCAATTTAAAGAAAGGAGGAATTTGAATGGCATATTTATACCTGTCATATTGACTTTTTTTACCCTAACTGGCAGTGGATATCTCAGGAAGTCACCTTGTTTCTGGATGAAATATAAATTAAAATACTGGTTAGTTTTAAAGTCCTACATGATTTAGATCCAGACTATTGGACCCATTCTTTTAAATGAGCCTATAGGCTGTTTGAGAGAACACCATCTTCTCTATCAGGGTTGTCAAACTCAAGGTCTGTGGCCCAGATCCGGCCTGTGGGGTACTTAGATCTGGCCCCCAGGGCCACCCTAGAAACAGTGACGGACTGGCCCGTGGACCCTCTGCCAGCAAAAATGGAGCTCAGGAAGGCTCCTTCAGGAAACACACCTTGACCATGCCTCCCCTCCTGAGGTCAAACAAAACCCTGATAGGACCCTCAATGAAATTGAGTTTGACAACCTGTTCTATATCAACCTCCAGGCTATTTGAGATTACACTTTATACATAAACATCTCCTGCTGCTTGAGATAACTTTCTGAATCAACCTCCAGATTCTTTAAGGCAGTGGTCTCCAACCTTTCTGGCTTTGCAGACCAGCTGGGCAGAGAGGGGATGATTCTGCAATGAGCAGGGGGTAAATGTGTAAGCTCCATTTATCCAAGTGACAAGCACATGCGCCTGCCACTCACACAAATGGAGCTTTGTGTAGGCATGCGGGGCTGCTGGTCTCAAAAGTGGAGCTGCGTATGTACAAGCACTTGCCGGCCTGCTATTGGGTCATGGCCGAGTGGTTGGGGATCCCGGTTTAAGAAAATATCTCTCTCTATGAACCCACATGTTTACTGAATTCATTTTAGGATGATATAAATTAGTCTGGCTGAGACATGGTACAGGTTTCATGGATTTTTTATTTTTACGTTCCATCTGTTTGGGATGCATTCTCTAAAAATAAATTATTGTTTCTTATTGGCTTACTTACAGAGTCTTGAAAAAATACCCTGTTTCCCTGAAAATAAGACCTCCCCGGATAATGAGCTCAAACAGGCTTTGGAAGGCATGCGCTAAAAGCCCTCTCCTGAAAATAAGCTCTCTCCAAAAATATTGCAACACAGCAGCAGCCATGAGGTGACCACGCTTGCAGCCTCCTGCACCTCAAAAATGATAGGACCTTTCCAAAATAATGCCAAGTACTTATTTCACCGGTCAAAAGAAAGTAAGACCCTGTCTTATTTTCGGGGAAACACAGTATGTTTTTGCACAGACCGAAGAATTGATGTGCCAAGTGTTGATGTTGATTATCATTTTTATTTATTTATTATGTTTTAATTGCTCTTTTAACTGCTTTTAATATTTAAAAATTTGCTTTTTTATTGTAAAACTTTGAGCGATGTAGCGATTAAAAACTTTAATACATTAGGCCCAATAAACAAATAGCAGAGTAGATTTTTTTCTACAGTCAAAAGCACTTGTCATAGTAGTATGAGATAACTATTAAATCTTTTCATGTATGAATCAGGTTTTATAGCTTATTAGATAATGAGCCAAAGTTCATTAGAGCCTGGCACCGAAAATGGTTTTCTTTGCATATAAAACAAAAGCCTTACTTTAATTATTTCATATGTAAAGGAAGCCACACCACTGATATAAACTCAAAGGCCTTGTTCATATTAAATACTCAGTATGTATGTTTAATACACATAGGGTATGTTAGAACAGCACCATCATATTTCTGTTGCTTCTGTTGTTGTTAGAAACCAGTTGTTTTAAACTGGGATAATGTTTTCCATGTTTTTCAATCCAACCTGGGTGCTAAATTTTGTACCAACTGAAGGTGTCTAATTACATGCAAACATTGCCTCACAGTGCATTATACTAAATCCAGAATGTTAACAAGACATTCACCATAGTTTTAAATTGTTATCTAGCAGAAGGCAACACAGACAACATAACAACCAAAACTAAAAAGAAACATTGGCCATTTCTTCTATCTCAGGAATCAGACATTTAACTCATAATACTTCCAGCTGTGTACTTGTTTATTCTTACTCATGTTCATTTGGAATTATGTATTCTCACAATGAGCAACTCTATTTTTTTTATTTCAATGTGTTATCTCTCATCCCTGAGATGAGAATAGAAAAGAATTCAGGGAGACATGTCAATTTCGGAAATGTCACAGAAAATAAGCATGGGTGTCATTAGCATACTGGAAACACTTACATCTAAACCATAAAATGTTCTCCCCAAGCAGTTTAAGGTAAATATTAAAAAGCATTAGTAATACAATTGATCTCTAAGGACACCAAATAGTTTCTCCTACTCTGAGGAGCAATTGACATCAAGTGACACCAAGTGAAATCTATTTAACGGATAAGAACAGAATTGTGCTGAAAACTATTCCCAAATCTCTCAGGTGATCCAAAAGGATATCATAATCAATGGCAGTACTTCTGAAAGATCAAAAAGAAACAGAGGCACACTCTTTTTATTAATCTTCACACAAAGATCATCCATAAGGTTCACAAAGCTGTTTGAACCACATGCTTTTAATTATTTCATGTTGAAGCCAGTTTGAAATGGCTCACAGTCATAGCCAAGAATCCACCAGTGTTTTAATCTTCTTACCCAACTATGATAGGCTAGAAGCTACAAATAGTTCTTGACCTACAACCATTTGTTAGTGACTGTTCGAAGTTAGAATAACACTTTAAAAAGTGACATTGTCAGGACTGTAGTTATGTTCCTTTTAGGATCTTTGGCCTGCCACACTTTCTATTATTTCACTGTGCTGTTTCATTAGTGTAGTAGTTGGGAGGGAGGAATAGAAAGGAGTAGAATTGTGGAGTGTGTTGTTGTCATTCTTTTCTAGAAGCCCAAGTTCATCTTTTCTCTCTGCACCTCTGCACCTGACCGGAACCAGCTGGGTGGAGATGCCAGCGTGGCTCAAGAAGATTGGACCATGTGATGGATTTATGGGTGTGGGGAAAAGATCATGAACTTTCAACTGGGTGGAATCCTAGGAAGCTTTATATTTGGGATTCCACAGATGTGCCAACATGTCTGACTTATTAAATTGGAATTTTAAGGATAGTTTTGCCTTGGACTCTGATTTAATTCTGCATGATATTTGAAATGCTGACATATATATTGTTTGGATTCAGCCTTCGCAAGTAATGATAAGCCGCTTACTGCAAGTAAAACAACCCTCTTTTCAAAACTGGGCAGGAACAGTCTTTTATTCTTGTGGATAAACAAAAACCAAATGTAATTAGTCCCAACAAACCTGGTTCAGGCCAATGAATCCGAATTGCTTGCTGTATACTAGAAAACAAATGGTTGTCTATGACAACTGGCGACTCCCAAACACCTACTATTTACTTCCCAGCCAGGAAGAGGGTGGCTAGTGACTGTGTCTGCTATTCCCTGAGAGCCAGTTTATTGCTTTCCTCTGCTCTTCTCTCCTTTCCTCTGTACACATATGCACATCTGGGATAGGCCCCATCTGTCCTTCCCCCTCACTCAGCTGCCTCTCCACCTGGGGAAGGACAAAAGGCCTGGGCTGTGCCTCTGTCTTTTGATACTGTTTCCTTATCAGAGCCTTCCAATAAGTACACAAACATATATTAATAACATTTATAAAATATTGCAAATACTTTTAAAATCAGTATAATATCTCAATGTATGAGATTATTATGTAATACAAGACAAAACAAGAAACGACAAGAATAGACTAGACCTTAATACATCAGTCAAAAAGTAATAAAATAACACTAATCGTTATTTCCATTTGACATTTTCTTCTTTCTTCCATATATTAATGAAATGCTAACTATCTTTGACACCAATAATGAATAAAGTGATGAGTGGGGATAGTAGGTTTCAGGGGATGGGAATAGTCCATAATTTTTTTCTTTCCTTTATGGCTACACAGAGTGTCAGTACTGGATTAAAAAAGGAACCTATCTCAACCTTGATTTATTCTAGAGTTATTGCACCCAGATAACCTTACCAATTTTTAACAATTGTTTAGCTCTGTATTGTTCATTGACCTTTGTGGCAAAATGTTGCACTTGAGAGTGTGATTTCATGACAGCAGGAGACAGTTTTCCTTTAATTTGCATCCTTTCCTTAAATTAAATTATGTTCAACCATAAGGAGATGAAGAGTAATTAAAGAAAAGTGATATGTAGAGAAGAGTAGCAGCCATAACAACAACCTCTGTTATTCTGAAAACCTAGAACATTGACGCCAGAGAGACAAGTCATTGAATATGTATTTAGTTACCACATCAAACAATTAAAAACTTTATATAAAAATAGATTGATGTCCTATTTAGGAGGCCAAAAAATTGATGATAAGATTTGTAGAAGTGAATAGGAACAAAAGAAAAATATCCGCTTCTGTTTGTTAGCTGTTCCAACTGGGTGGGATAACTTCTTTTCTATTTGTTCCTCATGAGATTAGGGGATTCTAACTCTGAAAAGTGGATGTGTGTGAGAGAAGATTTGATTAAAGACCAAGGATGCTTTAAAAAAAAAAGGATAGGATGTTGATTATATGATTGTGCTACTGTCTTGACTTTTTATTTCCCCCAAGGACACCTAAAATAAATGGTTTTAGCCAAGAATTGAAAAAAATGGAAAATTGGGGATAATATTTTCTGCCTCCTCTTATTCTACTACAGTTGAGATGTCTGTAATGAAGGCAGAGCAAATTAATATCAAGAGGCAAACAGTGATAATGTTAACTTGTATGCATTTAATTGCCACCAACAATAAAATATTCATAGGGCAGTGTTAATGAATCTCTGATATTTATGCACAGCATTATTTGGCAATGCTTTCTTTCAACATAATTCTGTCTGGAAATGCAAACATGTTATAATATGAAAATACCAATTGACATATAAAGAAATTTCCTGCCAAATTTAAATAATGTCATAACCTGAAATTGGCAATAGCAATAGCACTTAGACTTACGTATTCTGCTTCACAGTGCTTTTACAGCCCTCTCTAAGTGGTTTAAGAGTCAGCATATTGCCCTCAACAATCTGGGTTCTCATTTTACCAACCTTGGAAGGATGGAAGGCTGATTGAACCTTGAGCCGGTGGGACTTGAACTGCCGAACTGCTGGCAATCAGTAGTCAGCAGAAAGAGCCTGTATTACTGCACTCTAATTACTGCACCACCACAGCTTCCTTTCGTAATTTCTTAATGAAATGAAATCTTCTTGTAGTCCTTCATTTTACATTTCTTTAGAGTCACATTTCTCATGAATTAGATTAATATCTAAAGTTTTGGAATAAATAAATATAATAGTCCCAGTATTTTTTTTAAATAAAAAATTCACTTGGAGACAGTTTTTACATCCATACATCTCAGGATTCCTATGCAGAATACTCTGGTCTCATTTACATTAATTTTCACAATAACCCTATTAAAGATAATTCCAGGATTAATTGAAACTAAAGTTTCCATAAAAGAATCTAAATAATAATCTCTAAATCAAATTTCTGATTGTGTAAACAATTTGCAAAGCAGAGGTGGTATTCAGCCAGTTCTCTCCGGTTTGGGTGAACCGGTAGCGGTGACTGCGGGTGGCCCCTTGCCCCCCAACATAATGCATAAATTGTGCATGTGCAGAAGTGGCTGGTGTGCTCATATTTGTGAACTGGTAGGGAAGGCAAGTGAATCCCACCGCTGATGCAAAGTACTGTATGATGAATCAGGAGTTTATATCTGGAAGAGAGTTGTGATGGAATGTAGTCTGGATTCTCAAGGGGTGGGGGCTTGCATTCCAAAGCACCAAGAGACAGCAAAGTTTAAATAGTGTAATTGAGAGAAAGGGGATTGAGACAGCTTCCCTGTAAACATTCTTTAATGATTTGAGTACAGGTAGTCTTCAATTTATGACCCCAATGGAGCCCAAAATGTATTTTATTACATAAGTTTGTGAAACATTGAATTTTGTTCTATTTTACCGCCTTTCTTGTTAAGTGACTCACTGCAGTTGCTAACTTAGTAACATAGCTATTAAGTGAATCTAGCTTCCCCATTGACTTTGCTTGTCAGAAGTCAAAAAAAGAGGATAATAATATGACCCAGGTACATAGCAATAATCATAAATATCAACCAGTTGCCAAGGATCTGAATTTTGAACACATGATTATGGGGATGCTGTAAATATTGTAACTGTGAAAAACAATTGTAAGTCACTTTTTTCAATGCTGCTGAAACTTTGAATGGTCACTAAATGAAATATGTAGGTCAAGGACTATCTGTAGTATCTTTAGTTTGGCAAGATTTCTGTCTATGGGTGAGGAATATTAAACGAAACTGCTTAGAAGTAACTGATTCTATATGTATTTTTTAGGTTTGGGAGTCTAACAAGAGTGGATGGATGACTGCATGAAAATGTCTTGATTTTATTAAGATGATATTTAAAGATACGGATGTTACAATTTCTGGTTCTCAACTGTTTTATATCTCTAAAAAGGTTTCTATTATAAGTAGATAATGTCTGCCCTTTAATGCAGTATTTCTAATAATCTGTTATTACAGATATAGTGGATTATGAGAAGACACAAAGCAAAGAGAAATATTAGCAAATCCAAAAGATAACCAGTAGCAATAATTACACATTTAAGCTTTTATATCTGAACACAGGAGGAAAAAATTGAAATTGAATTGAATATTTTATTTGGCCAAGTATGATTACACACACGGTGTCCGCTACAAAAGCATAACTTGCAAAGTAATAGAGAGAATAACAATTACATTAATACTAATACTAATACTACTAATAAAAGGGGTACGTAAATAAGATAATAAAAAGGTTTTTTTATAATTTTATAAAGTATAGTTACTAACTTTTAATTTTTAATTTTCAAAAAAAGAATGACTGGTTTTTTAAAAACTACAAATTAATGCAGCTACAACTAATGCTCTTCAGAGCTCAAGTCTAATACATGATATATTAATGAGTAAATTCAGAAATCTCTGTCCTGCAACTGAACACCAGGCAGCTAATGAAAAAGTAAAAGGCTTCCTATCAGATTGTTAAATAAATAAAAATGAAGCACGCTTATAATCACTTTTTAAATTTTTAAAGTTTTGAATAACTTCCTTTAATAGCATTTCATTAGTTTTATGGCTTTAATATAAAATGCTGAGAACCCTAGATAGCCAGTAGAACACTTTAGTAGACAGATAGATAGATGATAGATAAAATTTAATAAATAATTCATAGAGCCATATTGAGGCTGAAATGCGATCTTAGCTGAATTCTCCTTAAAGCATGTTGGAATGTCCAGTTTGGGGACAGATTCTATGAAACTGCAGCAGGAATTATATATTATATCAATGATTTTCAGCCTTGCAGGCTGGATAATTCTGGGAATTAAAGTCCACATAGCTTAAAGTTGCTAAGGTTTACTTAACTTTTAAAAGGAAACAGAATTTTAATTTCAGTTTCATATTCTGGGTATGGAAATTGAATGTCCCAACAGTGCTGTCCTATCAAATATCAATGGCCATCATCAAATTCTGATTCTAGTGTTTATGTATTCCCCAGTATGCCTATTGGAGGGTTGTTTCTCTTTTGGTTTCTTTCCCTTTTGATTAATGTAGTTTCATATTGCTTCATTTTTCTTACTGCATCAGGAATGCTTTATTGTGATCTTTTGAGTTTTGTTGTGAGCTTTAAGATATGTGTGTATGTTAAGCAATTCAGAAATAGACTGATAAATCAATAAATATTAATAGCTCTCTGGCAGTTCTTCTTTTGTAAGTGCAGAAGAAGATATGTTGAAATATGGAAAAAACATTCTGAAATTTGTTGTGTTCTCATTAAAGGCATAAAACAGCAGGGACATAATCAGGGGGAGTCAAATATTGTAAGCCAAGGTGGCAGCCATCATTGTAAGGTTGAAACCTTGAAATTGCACTATAGGGGTAACATATTGATTTTTCTTACACTTCTTCTCCATGCATGCCCCTACAAAGTGGCCTAAAGTATGCATTGCTCTTTTCAAAATGTTTGCCTCTGGGGCAGGGTGGGGGTGTGTGTGTTTTTGCCCTCCCCAGGCTCCTATAAAGCCTCTGGAGCCTGGAGAAGGTGAAAAAAGCATGCAAAAAAGATCTCATTTTAGCCTCATTCTGGCTCTATGAAATTTTATCTATCATCTATCTATCTGTCTACTAAAGTGTTGTACTGGCTATCTAGGGTTCTCAGAATTTTATATTAAGCCATAAAACTAATGAAATGCTATTAAAGGAAGTTATTCAAAACTTTAAAAATTTAAAAAGTGATTATAAGCGTGCTTCACTTTTATTTATTTAACAATCTGATAGGAAGCCTTTTACTTTTTCATATAGCTGCCTGGTGTTCAGTTGCAGGACAGAGATTTCTGAATTTACTCATTAATATATCATGTATTAGACTTGAGCTCTGAAGAGCATTAGTTGTAGCTGCATTAATTTGTAGTTTTAAAAAAACCATTCTTTTTTTGAAAATTAAAAATTAAAAGTTAGTAACTATACTTTATAAAATTATAAAAAAACTTTTTATTATCTTATTTACGTACCCCTTTTATTATTGTTGTTGTTGTTGTTGTTGTTGTAATTGTTATTCTCTCTATTACTTTGCAAGTTATGCTTTTGTAGCGGACACCGTGTGTGTAATCATACTTGGCCAAATAAAATATTCAATTCAATTTCAATTTTTTCCTCCTGTGTTCAGATATAAAAGCTTAAATGTGTAATTATTGCTACTGGTTATCTTTTGGATTTGCTAATATTTCTCTTTGCTTTGTGTCTTCTCATAATCCACTATATCTGTAATAACAGATTATTAGAAATACTGCATTAAAGGGCAGACATTATCTACTTATAATAGAAACCTTTTTAGAGATATAAAACAGTTGAGAACCAGAAATTGTAGCATCCGAATCTTTAAAGGTCATCTTAATAAAATCAAGACATTTTCATGCAGTCATCCATCCACTCTTGTTAGGCTCCCAAACCTAAAAAATACATATAGAATCAGTTACTTCTAAGCAGTTTCTTTTAATATTCCTCACCCATAGACAGAAATCTTGCCAAACTAAAGCTACTACAGATAGTCCTTGACCTACATATTTCATTTAGTGACCATTCAAAGTTACAGCAGCACTGAAAAAAGTGACTTACAATTGTTTTTCACAGTTACAATATTTACAGCATCCCCATAATCATGTGTTCAAAATTCAGATCCTTGGCAACTGGTTGATATTTATGATTATTGCTGTGTATCTGGGTCGTATTATTATCCCCTTTTGCGACCTTCTGACAAGCAAAGTCAATGGGGAAGCTAGATTCACTTAGTACCCGTGTTACTAAGTTAGCAACTGCAGTGAGTCACTTAACAAGAAAGCCTGCGGAGGGCTTCCAAGGGGGGTAGCGGAGGCTGTTTTCACCCTCCCCAGACTCCTTTAAAGCCTCTGGAGCCTGGCGAAAAATGGCCTCAATAAAAGGCTGACGTCAGCTGGCCAGCACACGCATGCGCGCTGGCCAACTGACAGGACAATGCCTCGCATGCCCTGACAAATGGCTCCATGCCCCCTGCATGTGTGCAGACCCCCCATGTGTACCCCACCCCACCCCATGCATGTACACCCCCATATTCCCCACTCTCTCCACATGCACATGTGACCCCTACATGCAGCTCTACCTCATGCATGTACCTCTCCCCATGCATACATGTGCACCTTCCGCCTGCGCCCCACCCCCACGCATGCACGGCAGAGCCACTTGAAAACCAGCTGGCCAGTGGGATGTGCCCGTGCATGTGCGGTAGAGCGGAGCTGAGTGATGGCTTGCGTGCCCACAGAGAGGGCTTTGCGTGCCACCTGTGCCGTAGGTTTGCCATCATGGCATTAGGGTTGGCACAATCATCACAGCACAATCATTCCGATAATTAAAAGTAAACCTCTGAGCTATAAAATATGAAAGGCATATTAAAGCTAGCATTACAAACACAATGTTATAACATTGGAATGTTAAGATCTATAGAATAATACATA
Source organism: Natrix helvetica (assembly GCF_964273705.1). NCBI lineage: Eukaryota > Metazoa > Chordata > Lepidosauria > Squamata > Natricidae > Natrix > Natrix helvetica. The sequence goes on along the minus strand of NC_138554.1, from coordinate 117,028,933 downwards.
TTAAAGCATCTTGATTTAACCATTTTCCTTGTCTTACTATGTTTACTTGTAACTCCGTTTATAGTGCATTTGCATGCAGAAATATAAATCCATTCCTATAAATGACATAATAGAAATGAACTCCGAAAAGTAGACTTTGACTTTCATATCCCCTTCCAACCAGGCCTTCATTCCATGTCTGTCATGTACAATGATGTACAATTGACTTTCATAAACATAATATGACAAAATGAGATCGGCTCTGAATGGTTTTCAAAGTTTTCTGTTTCAGAACCATTTTTAGTTTCAGTGTTTCCAGGTCATCTGGTTCATTTCTCACTATCTTGCTGTGCCTTTTTCCCCCCTTACTAGATTGCATCTTACCAGTCTGTCATCATCGTCATTTTACCCTTCAATTTTCTTCTCCTTGCTGAATTCAGCTTCGTTATCTATTGTATCCTAAATTACACTGGCCCTTTCCATTTTTATCTTCTGTTCGTAGTAAATAATACTCTTTGTGAAGGCTGCTATTATTTTAAAAATGTACCTTAAGATTTCAAAATGGTAGTGCAACAGCTTCATGTTTTCCTTTTGTGATTTCTTGCTTTTCCTTTTAATATATATAATTCATTTGGCACAGCTGGGTCAAAAATGTACAAAGAATTTTAGAACAGAATGGGCTGAATATCTTAAAACTCACAACACCATATGTTCCTAAGCAGTTTATAAAATGAACAATGTGTGTGTGATTGTGCATGTGTATGTGTGTATGAAACCATCAGCAATATATGACATTGATTTATTGACTTTCTTTCTTGATAAGATAGATGGGATGAGAAGACCTGGGAAGGAACTTTAGTAGTAAAGAAGAAAGGCATGTATAACCTTGGAAGAGATCAGATAGATTCAGACAATAACCCATGGCAACTTTACAATGGGAAGATAGAATAAAACAATTCATATCAGAAAATAGTGTTTCCTTTATTTTGGAATATGTATGCAGATTGCAGCACCAGTATAGAAACAATCCATTTCATTTCTGACTTGATCTACATAGAATCACAGATAAGCATGGATATATGTCTGCACCTGCATTTTTGAAGAATTTGATTCTGCTTTAGGACTACAATATGGGATGGATTGCAAGGATTACTCAATTGCAACTTTTGGGGGAACAAGAATTGGAGTGGGTCTTTCGGTGACCAGCAGGGGCCCAAACTGTCAAGCATTATACATTTCTTTTCACGCCTTCAAAATAACCTTCGTAACAACTTTTAGGTTTTTTTCAAAGACAATTCATAAGACTTTCAGGGTCCACATGCATCCTTGGTGATTCAAACTGAACAGTTTTAATTTAGTTCAGCTTTCTATAAGTGCTGGAAATTCACAGTCATGCAAAGGAAAGAACATTTTATCCCCTATTTTCCTAATGTTCCATAAAGCCCAGACTGTAATTTTTCATTTGAAAAAAACTAATTTTTAGCTTTCATAGAAGGTGAAATGAAGGGCAAAATGTGTAAATGGCTTTCAGACCCTTTTGTTTGTGTAAAAAGGCATTACTGCATTTAGTATCAGGAAGTTGCAGAAGAGGCATATAAAAGAAAGACAATATGGTATCCCCCCTTTTTTTAATTGAATCCCAATTAGTTTATAATTGAACTAACGTTAAATAGGGTGGAGACTTCTATTGTCCAGTCATAGTTGCCATCTTACCTTTTGGTGTGTGTGTGTGTGTGTTACAGTGTTTTCCTACAGATGGTCCTGTTCAGTTTTTTATTCAGTATAAATGAAACTCTGAATAATAAATGACAGTGTCTGGGCAAAGAATCCTACTCTTAAACAAATCTGTTCTGAGGGAAAAATTACTGCCTCATTAAAAAAAATCAGAACGAGTTACAGCTGGAATACAAAGGATAAGAGGTTAGAGGATGATTTGAATTGTTTTTCAGCTCTATGTTTTTATAAATTGGTGATCCCCCCCCCCTTTTAATTTCTGAACATCTGTAAGTTTTCCTTTTTAAATAAGTGTTGATGTTATATAAATGCTATAAGAAACAGAATACCAGTGAGTAGTATTGGCAGGAATAGCCAACACTCCAGAAGACAGGGTTAAGATATAGAAGGATCTTGACAAACTTGAACATTGGGCACTATCTAATAAAATGAAATTCAATGGTGAAAAGAGTAAGGTTCTACATTTAGGCAACAAAAATGAAATGCACAGGTACAGTATAGGTGGTACCTTGCTCAACAGTAGTAACTGTGAAAGGGATCTTGGAGTTCTAGTGGACAACCATTTAAATATGAGCCAGCAGTGTGCAGCAGCTGCCAAAAAAGCCAACACAGTTCTAGGCTGCATCAACAGAGGGATAGAATCAAGATCACGTGAAGTGTTAATACCACTTTATAATGCTTTGGTAAGGCCACACTTGGAATACTGCATTCAGTTTTGGTCGCCATGATGTAGAAAAGATGTGGAGACTCTAGAAAGAGTGCAGAGAAGAGCAACAAAGATGATTAAGGGACTGGAGGCTAAAACATATGAAGAACGGTTGCAGGAACTGGGTATGGCTAGTTTAATAGAAAAAAGGACTAGGGGAGACATGATAGCAGTGTTCCGATATCTCAGGGATTGCCACAAAGAAGTGGAAGTCAAACTATTCTCCAAAGCACCTGAGGGTAGAACAAGAAGCAATGGGTGGAAACTAATCAAGGAGAGAAGTAACTTAGAACTGAGGAGAAACTTCCTGACAGTTAGAACAATTAACCAGTGGAACAGCTTGCCTCCAGAAGTTGTGAATGCCCCAACACTGGAAGTCTTTAAGAAGATGTTGGATAGCCATTTGTCTGAAATTGTATAGGGTTTCCTGCCTAGGCAGGGGGTTGGACCAGAAGACCTCCAAGGTCCCTTCCAACTCTGCTATTGTATTGTATTAGTAGTCCAATTAAGGTGTCCCCAACATTGGGTCATGGTCCACTACTAGGTGAGTGTGTGCGTGTACATCCCACTTGTGCAAGTAGTAGGCGAACGTGTCCATACACACTCCATTTTTGTGAGCAGTGGGTGCATGCACCCACCCATTTGTGTGGAACCATCCCCTTTCCCCCCCCCCCCCACTGGTCTGCAAAGCTGAAAAGGTATGGGAACTATGGTATAATACTGTTATTTCCATGGAAAAGAAGATGATAGGCAGGTATCTATCTATCTGGCTCTGCATATTTTGGCTTTCTGCATAGTTTCTAGATTAGATATTAACATTAAAGGTGTAACCTAATCTGCACATTCTCTATTTTACTAAAATATATTCTGTTAATGTCTTCATTGACTAAACCCATAATGACAGTGGAAGTCCAGTGACGTGCAGTGAGGTTTATGGCTGGTGAGGCTGGTGACATCATCAGAAAGGTGGGGAATGGGACCACGTGTGCAGGAGACTGAGGCTGCCTCCCATTCCCCGCCTTCCTGAGTCAACATGAAGGGGACCGCGGAGCGCGAGCCGCATGTATGCAGGAGGCTGAGGCTGCCTCAGCCTCCTGCACACATGGTCCCATTCCCCGCCTTCCTGAGTCAACATGAAGGGGATTGCAGAGCGCAAGCCGGCGGAGCGCGCTCCGCGGTCCCCTTCAGGAAGGCAGGGAATCAGACCATGTGTGCCTTTTCCCTTTCCCTTTTTTTTCTTTTCATGATGAGAGCGGTGAGGCTCTGCCTCCCCTGCCTCCCCTGACTGCACGTCCCTGTAGGAAGTCAATAATTATAAACCTATTGGTACTGACCAGAGTACAAGGGGGATTATCGCTTGGAATGTAAAAGAAGTAAAAGATAAAGAGTACAAATAAATATATATCTGTGAGATTAAGAGAAAGGAAAAAGATGAAAAATATTTTAATGAAGGTCAGATCTTGTGGAATCCATTCATGACTACATGCTTTGAAATTAAAGTGTATATTCAATTATGAATGAAAAGCAAAAATGTATGCCACGGAATATATATTTAAACAATTTAAATTATTGTGGCTTTTTAAGAAAGTAGATACTTATAAGATGGTGACAATTAGTGAAAGAATCAGGGATGGATATGGAGAAAATTATGCAGCATTCTGAATTAATGTGAATCAGGAATAACAATCATTCTGTTAGGTAACATTAATGGATCCATGGGAAGAGGATGAAAGATAAATTTAAAAATATTGGGCCATTTGTAAACCAAGACTGAATTAAAATGACTGGCAACTATCAGCTTAGAAAAAATAATTTCTAATTAAAAAAAATTCTGTTTTCAACTGTATGGTAAAAGCACAAGTTATTCATGTGTACATATGGCAAAAGAATGAGTATAAATTTAGAAGCATGACAGATGTAATTGCTTATAATGAAGGATGTAAATAATTACTGAAAGATACAAGAGAGATGAAAGTTTTGAATGTGAGATAGGCCATGTTTTTTTAATTGTCAACATTGGATCTTAGAAAAAAATGAATGGATGCAAAAAAGAGAAAAATAAAGAAAGTTGAGAATAAATAGAACTGCAGGAATAAAAAGTATGAATTCTGTGTAAAAAAAAAGATATTAGAAATAATATTAATCTCCTAGTAAAAAAAAAAGGAAAATGGACACAAGGCAGAAAGGATGTGGAAACTGCTAGGAACAGAATGAAAAAAAAAAGTTGCTACAGAAGTGACATGAAAAGGGCAAAATGAAAGAAGCTGTGGATGACAAAAGTTATATGTAAGATAATGCCTACTACAAAAAATGAGGGTGAGAAATTGTATTAGGGATATGAAGACAAAAAAATTATGACAAATAAAGAAATAGTTATGAATAGAAGGGGTGAAGAAAACATTTTTGATACAAATATTTAAAAAGGTGTTTGAGTGAGAAGATCAAAGAAGAGAATTCCAGTGACCAGATGAAATTAAAAATAGAAGTCTGTAGAGATTCTCAGTCATCAAGGTCATGGTGGTCCCAAAGGGGCTTTTTTTCAGGAGCCAACGGGACTTTCTTGTTTTTACTTTTGAAGACGTTTCGCTGCTCATCCAAGAAGTTTCTTCAGCTCTGCCAGGATAGTGGAGAATGGAAGGATTTATAGTAGCTGTCTGCAAGGAATATAATTCCTTCCATTTCCCACTATCCTGTCAGAGATGAAAAAGCTTCTTGGATGAGAAGCGAAATGTCTTCAAAATTAAAAAAAATCCAGTTTCCTCCTGAAAAAGAACCTTTGCGTTAAAAACAAAAGCAGTGAAATGGGGAATAATGTATGATGGAAGTAAACCTTCAGTGAGAATAATGGAATGCTTAGCAAGTGTTTACAGACACATGAATATACATGCCTGCATGTGATACTGAGAATTCAAATGACTCCAATGAAGTTAAGTAAATTTTATGATACAAAAAGTAATCTGGATTTGAGAATAAAATTGCCATTGTATCAAAGACCAAGGTTGTTGTGTTTGACAGGGCAAATGAAGTGGGCAATGCAAGCTATAAATCACTGGTGGAAAAATAAAGCACGTAGATGAATGTCTGTCCTTTGGCCAAAGATTGATTGAAGATGGGGGAAATGAATGAAGAAATGCTGGATAAACTTGCAAATATTTGTAGAATGGTAGCAGTGTGTGATGCATTGTGAGGAAGGTGTGGTAGTTGAAAGTAGAGGAAATATACAGAGCATGTTCTGTTTACTTTATTCTGTGGAAATAATAATTGGGTGTGTGAAAAAAAATGAGTTTATGCATTTAAGAAGTATGTGTGATAACAAGAAGAACTTGATGCTGTATGTGTGTAAATCTGATTCCAGACTGAATGGCCATGGCAAAAGAAATGCATAGAAGTAGTTGTGTTGTGTAGAAAGAATGAAGTCTGAATTGAAAGAAGGATTAGTGAAGGAAAAGAGAATAGGGTAGGAAGGATAGAAGACCCAGGAAAGTTGTAATTTGAGGGAAATTAGTGAAATTCTCCAAAAGAGAAAATAGAAAAGTATGAAGAACAAAAAGATACGAATCAAGTAACATATGAATGTGAGAAGCAGGATTTCTTTGCACAAATAGAAAGTTCAGTGACTAGTTTTGGTATAACTTAATTTTCTTTTCTTTTTCTTAGGTTGTGATTTTAATTTGTTTGGCTTAATGTACTATTTTTTAAATTCCTTTTCTGCACTCTTATATAAAATTGCTTTCTCCAAAAAGCAATATTGAATGTATTTATAATTTTTCAAGATGACCAATTTTATGTAATCTGGAGGAAAACTTTGCCTTTTGCAAAACCAGCAACAAAATATGAAAATAGACACAAATAATAGCCACATTGTGTCATTAACAAGGCAATTAAAAGTCACACAAGGGCCATTTTGCAGGAAACCAGCCATCTCCCTTATTTCTCCCACTTTTCAATTAAGTGAGCAGAAGTATTCTTTCAATTATGTCATTTTGAAAGAGACATATTTGCATCTTTTGGCACTTTGAATACCACCTGTTGGTGCTACATCACCATTAATATTCATGATGGTCTTTGTGTGTTTATTCGTGCTATTACAGTCTAATTGACAGTTTTTAACTATTTCATATTCAGAGACTTCACAGCTGTCACAGGTAGATAATGATCATGTAAAGGCTGAAAAGAAATCAGTTTATATTCCACAGATGCCCGTTTTCCCCCTTTTCTTAGTGATGTACTTGGTGTCTTCAATATAAACGCTTCAGAACAAATATTTCAGAGTCGGTTTGCAGAATGTCATCTGTTTGTCCCCTAGGCAACATTTACTCACTGTAACTCTTGAGAGTTTGAGGTCTTCCTTATTTCCAGGAATTTACTCATTCACTTGGCATATCATGTACTGTGGCCAAAATCTAGAGAATCACTGAATCACAGTACAAGTGAGTTCTTAGGATCTCTTTATTTTCTGTTTCTGTAGTGTCCCTCCACATTTTGCAGTCCAAAAATCAACTCATTTTCTTTATTTTGTTTTTCACTTGTTAATTACAGAGTTGGTGGATTCTGGGTATGTTTTAGAATAAAAAACATTAATATCCAGAGAAGAAATATTTAAATAAACCAATCAATGATAAATTTCATTTTTTAAAGTATAAAAGGGGCTATCTCAGTATAAGCCAGGCAGGTAGAAAAGGGAAACTCTTAAAGTGATAAACATAAGAATAAAAGGAAAATTTCAGGCTGGTGCTGAAAATATAACGTTGGGTCTCCAGTGCTATTTTAATAGAAAACAAAGGATGATCAAATCTTTGTGCATTATTGATTTCCGAACCATTCAAGGATATACAGGTGAAACTTGAAAAATTAGAATATCGTGCAAAAGTTCAATTATTTCAATAATGCAACTTAAAATGTGAAACTAATATATGAGATAGACTCATTACATGCAAAGCACGATAGTTCAAGCTGTGATTTGTCATAATTGTGATGATTATGGCTTACAGCTCATGAAAACCCCAAATCCACAATTTCAGAAAATTAGAATATTACATGCAATCAATAAAACAAGGATTGTACATAGAACAATATCAGACCTCTGAAAAGTATAAGCATGCATATGTACTCAGTACTTGGTTTGGGCCCTTTTTGAAGCAATTACTGCCTCAATGCAGTGTGGCATGGATGCTATTAGCCTATGGCACTGCTAAGGTGTTATGGAAGACCAGGATGCTTCAATAGGGGCCTTTAGCTCTTCTGCATTGTTCGGGCTCATGTCTCTCATCTTTCACTTGGCAAAGCTACATAGATTCTCTATGGGGTTCAGGTCAGACAAGTTTGCTAGCCAATCAAGCACAGTAATCCCACAGTCATTGAACCAGATTTTGGTGCTTTTGGCAGTGTGGGCAGGTGCCAAGTCCTGCTGGAAAATGAAGTCAGCATCCCCATGAAGCTCGTCTGCAGAAGGAACATGAAGTGCTCCAAAATCTCCTGGTAGACGGCTGCATTGACCCTGGTCTTAATGAAGCACAGTGGACCAACACCAGCAGATGACATGGCTCCCCAAATCAACACAGACTGTGGAATCTTCACACTGGACTTCAAGCATCTTGCAGTGTGTGCCTCTCTATTCTTCCTCCATACTCTGGGTCTTTGGTTTCCAAATGAGTTGTAAAAGTTGCTCTCATTGGAAAAGAGGACTTTGGACCACTGAGCAACAGACCAAGTCTGTTTTTCTTTAGCCCTGGTAAGACGCTTCTGATGTTGTTTGTTGTTCAGGAGTGGCTTGACAAAAGGAATACGACATTTGAAGCCCATGTCCAGGATCCGTCTGTGTGTGGTGGCTCTTGATGCACTGACTCCAGCCTCAGTCCACTCCTTGTGAAAATCCCCAACACTTTTGAATGGCCTTTTCCTGACAATCCTCTCCAGGCTGCGGTCATCCCTGCTGCTTGTGCACCTTTTTCTTCCACACTTTTCCCTTCCACATCACTTTCTATTAATGTGCTTTGATACAGCACTTTGGGAACATCCAACTTTTTTTGCAATTACCTTTTGAGGCTTTCCCTCCTTATGGAGGATGTCAATGATGATTTTCTGCACAACTGTTAGGTCAGCAGTCTTTCCCATGATTGGGATTCCTACTGAACCAGACTGAGAGATCATTTAAAGGCCCAGGAACCCTTTGCAGCTGTTATGGCTTAATTAGCTGATTAGAGTGGGACACTTTGAGCCTAGAATATTGCACCTTTTCACAATATTCTAATTTTCTGAGATTGTGGATTTTGGGTTTTCATGAGCTGTATGCCATAATCATCACAATTATGACAAATCATGGCTTGAATTATCTTGCTTTGCATGTAATGAGTCTATCTCATATATTAGTTTCACCTTTTAAGTTGCATTACTGGAATAAATGAACTTTTGCACGATATTCTAATTTTTCAAGTTTCATCTGTAGAAGTCAATATTACCTTTTGGGATTGAGAACCCAAATGTTTTAATTAGAGACTTTAAAGACTATAACTAAGACATGAGCCACAGTGTGGTGGTTAGAATGTAGTACTGCAGGCTACTTCTGCTGCTTTCCAGCTGCAGCAGTTTGGCAGATCCAATCTCACCAGGCTCACCGTTGATTCAGCCTTCCATCCTTCCGAGGTGGGTAAAATGAGATTGTTGGGGGAAATATACTGACTCTATAAACTGCTTAGAGATAGCTGTAAAGCACTATGAAGCGGTATATAAGTCTAAGTGCAATTGCTTGGGATAGTCTTAAGTGCCTAGTTTTTGAACAGTAAGTTTTACCTGAATATACTGCCTTTACCTGCATCACCATGGAGCCTAATGGATTATAGATTGCAGTTTTGAAAAAAAAAACTCAAATCGTTGGTGGATGATCTCTAGAGGGCCAGAGATAGGGGTTGTTCCTCTATCCTGGTCCTATTAGACCTATCAGCGGCTTTTGATACCATCGACCATGGTATCCTATTGCGCCGGCTGGAGGGGGTGGGAGTAGGGGGCACCGTTCTGCGGTGGTTCTGCTCCTACCTCTCCGACCGGACGCAATGTGTGTTGGCAGGGAAGCAGAGGTCGACCCTGAGGCCGCTCACTTGTGGGGTGCCGCAGGGGTCGGTCCTCTCGCCCCTCCTGTTCAACACATATGTGAAGCCGCTAGGTGAGATCATCCGTGGTTTTGGGGTCGGATACCACCTGTACACTGATGATACGCAGCTGTACATCTCCACCCCAAACCACCCCAACGAGGCCGTCGAAATGATGTCCCGGTGCTTGGAAGCCGTTCGGGTCTGGATGGGGGACAACAGACTCAGGCTCAACCCCTCCAAGACGGAGTGGCTGTGGCTACCGGCACCCCGGTTCAACCAGTGGACTCCATCGCTGGCCATAGGGGGCGAGCAACTGCCCCCCGTGGAGCGGGCGCGCAATTTGGGAGTCCTCCTAGATGCCTGGCTGTCGATGGATGACCATGTGGCAGCCGTGGTGAGGGGGGCGTTCCACCAGGTTCGCCTGGTGCACCAATTGCGCCCCCTATTGGATCGGGATGCCCTACGCACAGTCACTCATGCGCTGGTGACGTCCTGTCTGGACTACTGCAACGCTCTCTACATGGGGCTCCCCTTGAGATGCACCCGAAGACTACAGCTAGTTCAGAATGCGGCCGCGCGGGCTATCATGGGGAGTACCAGGTACTCCCACATAACACCTCTCCTGCGCGAGCTGCACTGGCTGCCTGTGGTTTTTCGGGTGCGTTTCAAGGTGTTGATTACCATCTTTAAAGCGCTCCATGGCACAGGACCTAGTTACCTGTGGGATCGCATCTTACCTCATACCTCCCTGCGACCAATTCGCTCCCACAGGGAGGGACTCCTCCGGGTGATGTCCACTAAGCAATGCCAACGGGCGGCGCCCAGGAGTAGAGCCTTCTTTGTGATGGGCCCAACCCTCTGGAATGACCTCCCCCCCGATATCAGAACCACTACCGACCTCCGCTCCTTCCGACAGAAACTCAAGACCCACCTGTTCCAATTAGCTGGCCTAGCCGATTTATAGTCCCATTTTTAACCTCCTGGCAAACATTCTATTCTGGGGTAGTTTTTTAGGGGTAGTTTTTAATGTATCTTTATCTTTAATTTTAATTTTAATTATTACTGTACAGTTTATATGTTACCGCCTCCATCTATATTTATCTATATTTATGTATTTATATTGTTGTTTTAATATGACTGTACACCGCCCCGAGTCCCTTCTGGGAGAGGCCGCGGTTTATAAATTAAATAAAAGTAAAGTAAAGTAAAGTAAATTTATGGAGAAAGCTCCAGGTGAAATCAAAGAAGTTCATATGTATGTTGATATCATCTCACAAATAGTGTGACAAATATTTATACCAACTCTCATGAATTATAACATTATGGTGGCTTTTGCAGAATATTATAATATGCATTATGGTGGCACAGTGGTTAGAATGCAGTATTGCAGGCTAATTCTGCTGACTGCCAGCAGTTTGGCAGTTCAAGTCTAATGGGCTCAAGGTTGACTCAGCCTTCCATCTTTCCAAGGTCAGTCAAATGAGGACCCAGATTGTTGGGGAGCAATATGCTGACTCTGTAAACCGCTTAGAAATGGCCATAAAACACTATGAAATGGAATATAAGTCTAAGTCCTATTGCTATTGTGATTGATAGCATTGTCACAGATGTCTCTCAATAATGCTTTTGTGTGTCTATGTATGTTCCCAAGTGCATATTTTACCTTGCTTTGGCACAAAAGCTCTGTTGATAAGAGCAAGAGTACATAGTCCTATGATCAACTGCTTGTAACTGCAATTGTTTACAACAGTTTTCATTAAATTAGCAATATTAATTAGTGCCTTCTCCAAAATGCTCTTCATTGCTCTCATATGGTCACATATTTAACACGTCTGACCCAAAATATGGTATAATGTCAAAACCAAAAGATTTTCTTACACTAGTCTTGTGACTAACTCTAGAACTGTGGAATTTCCTAAAAATAAATACATTTATCACCAACCAGAAACTAAGAATTCTATTTTGTCTGAATCAATCACCTATATATAAAAGTGTAGAATTTATATAAAATGCATGTAAATATATATATATATATATATATATATATATATATATATATATATATATATATATATATATATATATATATATATATATATATATATATATATATATATATATATATATATATTTCTCACTGAAAGAAATACAAGGTTGAATCATGTCTTAAAAGGGAGATATGGTCTAAACATCAACTAGGATAAAATGATTTTTTTCATCCAAATTTGAACTAAAATTATCCAACTGCTTTTCTTAATGACTATTTGAAGCATTCTTTTACATCAATTACAGCACCTATGCCACTGTAAAAATGTTTTTTTTATTTGTTCTGTCCAAGAAACAATAAAGCAGAAAACAAAACATTCCTATATTTCATATTTATTTAAAAAAAGTTTTGCTTGTATAGAGTTTTTTAAAATACTTGTTATTATGATTGAACAATCAGCAAGTTGTTTAGACTGGATTGGGATAGGAAAATATGTTTAAATAATATTAAAAGTATTGTCAAAGGGTGTATTCCAAATAAAACTTATTGTTGCAGTTGACTGATGGTTTTCAAGTGGTGCTTTAGATGTTTTGGGATTGCACACCCAAAACCAAAGCACTTGCTATGGCTTGTACTGAACCGTGGTGGTGCAGTGGTTAGAATGCAGTACTGCAGACTACTGCTGATTGCTGACTGCCAGGAGTTTGGCAGTTCGATTCTCACCAGCTGAGCCTTCTAGCCTTCCAAGATGGGTAAAATGAGGACTCAGATTGTAGGGGCAATATGCTGACTCTATAAACCACTAGAGAGGGCTATAAAGTATTATGAAGCGGTATATAAGTCTAAGTGTTATTGCTATTGTGACTAACTTAGCTTTCTTTTATCACAGTCATTCTAGTTCAACTTGTTAGCCTTTGTATTTCTTGATTTTTTTCCTGTTCTTTCTCTTCTATTCTGCTGCCTCCAGGAATTGCAACAGATTGTCTGGAGGAGGTGGGATAGCCTGGCAGATGTTTTTGATATTTTATAACTACGGGCTGACTTATTCAGTATTGTTGATAGAGGAATCATTGCAGGGGCAAACAATAGTGGTTATATAAGTTTCCCTGAAAGATTCCTCTCTTGATAACAGAGGCCTGACCAGCAAACATTGTGCCGTTGCTTTTTACACAAAGCCTTTAATATTTCTATTGATTCTTATTATTTCTTGACACTTGTTTATCCAGTCATGGAGCAGCGAATCAAAGACCTTCTTGGAAACCACCCAACTACATTGTGCTCCATGGCACGGGACCTAGCTATTTGCGGGATCGTATCCTGCCCCATACATCCCTTCGGCCGATTCGCTCACACAGAGAGGGACTCCTCCGGGTGCCGTCCACTAGGCTGTGCCAGCGGGCGACGCCCAGGGGAAGGGCCTTCTCTGTGATGGGCCCGAACCTCTGGAATGATCTTCCCCCTGACATTAGAACGACTATGGACCTCCGCTCCTTCCGCCGGAAACTCAAAACTCACCTGTTTCACCTAGCCGGCCTGGCCTAATTCCAGCTTTCCCACCTCAGTTTGCATTTTTAAATTTTATGGCTTGGTTTTAAGGTGTAAGTTTTTAATTTTTATAAATTTGTACAGGGGATATTTAATTCAATTTTAGTCATGTATATTGTCGAGTTTATGGTTTTTAAATTTGTACCTGTACACCGCCCCGAGTCCCTTCGGGGAGAGGGGGCGGTCTAGAAGTTTAATAAATTAAATTTAATAAATTAATTCTTTTGCACGGTCCCAAAATGGTTAATTAGGAGGAATTTTTTTCGTCTTTCTTTTGGAAGACAAAAGACTTCCAAAAGGAAGACAAAAGGTTTCCTTTTTTAGCTGAGATAGAAAGAGCTGTTTTCAATTAAACGCTACTGGACTGCATCAGCAGCCATCCTCATTAAGAATTTGAAATTCCGTGTTGGCAAGTAGGTAATTGATATGTAGTTTACCTGTTGCTGTCCCTATTATATTATAAATTGATGTTTATTTGCTTCTGTTCAGTTATTTCTGATCCTGGTTGCTCTTTCCAGAACTTGTGCATTCTTCTCAGATATCCTATAGATCCGTGATGGTGAACCTATGGCATGTGTGCCAGAAGTGGCACACAGAGCCATCTCTCTGGGCACACCAGCTGTCACCCATTGCTCTTTTGGGTTCCGGCACGCACATGCACACCAGCCAGCTGGTTTTTGTGCATGCAGGAGTGCTGGAAACTGGAAGAGCAGCTCCCTGGCACTCATGCATGCATTGGGAAGCTGAGCTTCCAGTTTCCAGTGAGATCATGCATGCTAGCCAGTTGGTCTCTGGACTCGAAGACTAGATGACCACCGTGCATGCACACGCTGAAACCAGAAGCTCAGTTTTCCAGTCTACGCATGCAACAACTGCATAATAACTGAAAAGTAAAATATGAATGGTAGAACTGACAAAACTCTTTATTATTCAGTTGTTTTGTTAGATCAGTTAGAGCAAACAGCAACTTTTCATGACTATTTTATTTAATTCTGCTTGTGCAAAATTATATTAGTTTTAAAAGAATCAACATTTATCCTACTAATTTCAAGATGCATAAGATTATGTAAGATTCTGTTAATGATGCTGTCATGCTCTGTGAGAATTCAGAACTCCCACTTGTCTATTTGCAAAATAATGGAATTTATTTAGTATCCTTTCCCAAGAAGGTGTAGGAAAGACAAGCCGAAGCACAAAGTGGTATTTTCGGCAATGCTTCAATGAAATTAGACAACAATCTCAGATCTTCATTCAGGAGCTAATATGAATTTCAACGATGGTGCAATTAGATAATTTTGGACTTCAGACATACTGATCTTCTGATTTCCCTGCTTTAGACATACAGTATACTTCACTGATACCAGAACCTGCTAAACCAGGTCTGCATTTGTGGGAAACTTCCTGGTCTTTCACAAAATAGGGTTGTTGTGTCCAAAGCCAGAAGGCACAAGCTGTCACTCAACACCTACCAGACGCCCGGATTGGCCAATACCAGTAGGCGTTACCAGAGGGAGCTAACCTATTTATGATTGGTTGCCGGTTTGACAGCGGCTGTATAAATAGCTGTCAAACCGGAGTTCACTGTTCTGTTATGCTAGTTACTTACTTGTATTACAAATAAACATTAGTTCTTACGAATCGCCTCAGGCTACTTAATTCTAATTAAGAATATAATACTGGCGACGAAGAGTGGCAAACGTCCACGCAGTGTTTCACTAACGGGTTCGAGAATTAATTTTTTTCTTCAGAATGTCAGCCATTCCGAGTTTCGCCCCTTTCTCCGCACAAAAGGAGTCATGGGAAGATTTTGTAGAAAGATTTGAGTGTTTTTTGATGGCTCACGAGTTTACCGAGGTTTCTGAGGATAGGAAAAAAGGTTTTTTCCTCAGCGCGTGTGGACCTGAAATGTTTCGAATGGCCAGAGCTCTATCTGCTCCGTTGTCCCTAAGTGCTGTTTAATGGGATGAACTTATAACTTCATTAAAACATCACTATTCCCCCGCTCCATCAAAGATAGCGAGAAGATATACTTTTAAACAGTGCTTACAGACTGAGAATGAGTCAATTTGCCAATATGTAGCCAATCTCAGACACGAGGCGATTCCTTGTCTTTTTACTGAATTAGACGATGCTCTAGTTGAGCAATTTGTTTGTGGAGTTAAAGATTCTAAACTCCAGCGTAGACTTCTAGCCAAACCAGAACTGACGTTACAAGCTGCCATTGATGAAGCTAGAGCCTCTGAGTTAGCTGACAAATCTGCTGTCATTATTCAAAATAGATTCAGCACTCAGCCTCCTTCTAATCTATTTTCCTCTGTTAACAATCAACTGGAACAAAACAGTGACTTTGCTGATGACACTGAGCAGATCGACCAGATGCAGTATAAAAATTACCTCAGAGGTGAGCCCGCCAAAAAACGTAATGATGGCTGCCTGAGTTGCGGGGGCAAGCACCTCCGATCCACCTGCCATTTCAAACAGGCTATTTGTAGGCGTTGTGGCCGTCCTGGCCACATCGCTGTAGTTTGCCGAGCTGCTTTACCTGCTCAGGTTCCTCAAAACAACAGGAACCTTGACAAGCGTTTCCACAAGCCTACCCAGGTTCGCAATAATGATTGCTCTATTGTGGATTCTGATGCATTAAATGATAAATGGATCGTTCAAGCTGCTTCAGAACTAACTTCAAAAGCAAAGAAAATATTTATTACTGTTCGGATTGAGGGCAAACCTTGCCACATGGAAATTGATTCCGGCTCCACCAAATCAATAATTTCCTGGCCATCACTCCAGCAATTACTTCCTTCCATTACCAGAGATCATCTCCGTGATTCAACATGCCGCCTGCACGACTATCAAGGGAACTTGATTCCTGTCCTAGGTGTTGCCCTTGTCCAGGCTGAACATAAATCTTTTAAAGCTAAATTACCTCTCGTCGTTGTGGCCAAGCCGCTCTCAACTTTGCTTGGTCTTGAATGGTTCCAGCCCCTCGGACTGTCCATTGATGGCGTGAACAACATTCCCTGCTCTAATGACTTTGAGACTCTAATTACTGAGTTTGCTAATGTGTTTGATGACAATTTGGGTAATTACAAGGGCAAACCCATCTCCTTCAATCTAGATCCTAATGTGCCACCTATTAGATTAAAACCCAGAAGGCTTCCATTTGCCCTTAAAGCTAAGGTAGAGGCTGAGCTCAACAAATTAGTGGCTCAGGGAATTCTTGAGCCAGTTGAATATGGCACATGGGAAACCCCTATTGTTGTCCCTATTAAGCCTGATGGGTCTATACGCATATGTGGGGACTATAAATCAACAGTTAATAGGGCTCTGGATTCGAACCCATACCCCGTTCCTGTCGTTCAACATTTGTTGCATTCTCTGGGGAAAGGGTGCATCTTTGCTAAATTAGACATGGCCCAGGCATATCAGCAGTTGCCTGTGGACCAGGCATCTGCTGATGCCCATACTATTGTGACTCATAAGGGGGCTTTTCGCTGCACCAGACTTCAGTTTGGTATCTCAGTAGCACCTGGTATTTTTCAACGACTTATTGAACGACTGCTCCAAGGGTTGGAGGGAGTGGTTCCGTATTTTGACGATGTCTTAGTTGCTGCCACCAGCAAACATGACCTCATCGTCAAAATACGGAACGTCTTATCTCGTTTCAGATCTGCTGGCCTTAAGCTCAAACGCTCAAAATGTCATATGGGAGTATCTTCCGTAGAATTCTTAGGGTTTTTAATTGATGGAAAGGGTATCCATCCCACTCCCAGTAAAGTTGAAGCCATACATCGGGCTCCAACCCCTACTTCAAAACTGGAGTTGCAAGCCTTTTTGGGACTCTTAAATTTTTATACAATGTTTCTGCCTCACAAGGCTTCTGTTGCAGAACCCTTGCATAGACGATTAGATAATTCCACAGTTTGGCATTGGGGCCCTAGGGAGGCCAAAGCTTTCGAAGGAGTTAAAAAACTTCTCACATCTTCAGCTGTTCTCATACAATTTAATTCCAAGCTGCCGCTAACCCTCACTTGCGATGCTTCTCCTTATGGGATTGGGGCTGTCCTTGCTCACCTGTTGCCTTCAGGTCAAGAAGCCCCTATTGCATTTTTTTCTCGTACGCTATCGTCTGCTGAGCGTAATTACAGCCAATTAGATAAAGAGGCTCTGGCGGCAGTGGCAGGTGTTAAACGCTTTCATGATTACCTGTACGGCCACCATTTCCTTTTGGTGACTGATCACAAACCCTTACTGGGGATATTGGCTGGTGATCGT
Source organism: Natrix helvetica (assembly GCF_964273705.1). Lineage (NCBI taxonomy): Eukaryota > Metazoa > Chordata > Lepidosauria > Squamata > Natricidae > Natrix > Natrix helvetica. Next base: position 117,011,619 of record NC_138554.1, on the reverse strand, counting down.
CCCACTCCCCACATATTATCTCCAAGAATGCTGAGATGGTCCGAATTTTTGGCCGCTTATTCTTACAGGTTGGAGCATCGCCCAGGAAAACAGGTAGGACACGCGGATGCGCTTAGCCGCTGCCCATTGCCGTTAAAGGCTATGGACCCGGCTCCTATTTGCCCTGTTCTAGCTGTTGAGGAACTCCAGCTACCTATTACTTCTACAGACATTGCAGCCCATTCCCGCCGGGATCCTATCCTTTCTAAAATTTTAGAATGGGTTCGCAGGGGTTGGCCAGACGAAGGGTTGACTGGAAATTTTTTACCTTACGGTAGAAGGCGTTTAGAATTATCCATAGTGCAGGGCTGTCTGCTGTGGGGTCATCGAGTGGTAGTCCCTAAATCTCTGCAAACTAAAATATTGCAAAGACTGCATGAGGGCCATCCGGGAATCGTGTGTATGAAGACCCTTGGCCGAAGTTATGTATGGTGGCCTGGCCTTGATGAAGCCATTACTGCTTGGGTAAACAGCTGTCCTGTTTGCCAAGCCGCGCGACCAACCCCAGCAACGGCGGAGCCCAGGGAATGGGAGACACCTAATGGTCCATGGTCTAGGCTGCACGTAGATTTTGCTGGCCCTATACAAGGTCTCAACCTTATGGTCATTGTTGACCCCTATTCCAAATGGGTGGAAGTAATACCCATGTCCACTATAACAGCTGACGTAGCTATTAGGGTCCTTAAACGGATTTTTGCTTGCCACGGGTTGCCTGATGTTATTGTATCAGATAATGGCCCCCAGTGGACTTCCGCCTCTTTCCAAGCTTTTTTAGCCTTGTTAGGAATCCGGCAGGTACTGACGGCCCCGTTCCACCCGGCTAGCAATGGCCGAGCGGAACGCGCGGTCCGATCAGTTAAGGAAGCCCTCAGCAGAATGACTCAGGGCACGTTATATGACAAAATTCAGCAATATTTACTTATTCAGTATTCCACTCCCTGTCCATTAACCAATCTTAGTCCAGCGGAGCTCCTAATGGGCAGGAGACTTAGAACCACCCTTGATCGGTTGCATCCGGAATATAATGAAATTCCACCCGTTCCTAGAACTTACCAAACTAGGTCTTTCAATTGTGGGGACTGGGTCTTTGCCCAAAACTTCGGGGGCCATACCAAGTGGGTTCCTGCAACCATACTCGAGGTAACAGGACCATGTTCTTATAGGGTCCTCTTGAATGACGGAAGGCAATGGCGGCGTCACATCGACCAGCTGCGCCGCCGTGAAGCCCCGATCGACCAACGTTATGAGTCTTTGCCGATTGAGGACAGTTCCTTGGCCGCCTGCCGGCCCAAGCCGTTCACGCACACACCTGTCATGCCATGCTCACCTCCCTCTGATACCGCGCCTACCAATCCGCATCCAGCGACGCTCCGCCTACCTGTAGAAAACCGACGTCAACACAGGACGGCATCTCCACCGCCGGCCGAAGGACGCACACGACCTGAGAAGGCCGATTTACCAGCTGAACTTCCCCCAGAGACACCAGAGGGCTTGCGGCGTTCTGGAAGAATCCGTAGGCGTCCAGCCTACCTATCAGACTACGCCTGCGCGAACGTGGGGGAAAGCAGTGTTGTGTCCAAAGCCAGAAAGCACAAGCTGTCACTCAACACCTACCAGACGCCCGGATTGGCCAATACCAGTAGGCGTTACCAGAGGGAGCTAACCTATTTATGATTGGTTGCCGGTTTGACAGCGGCTGTATAAATAGCTGTCAAACCGGAGTTCACTGTTCTGTTATGCTAGTTACTTACTTGTATTACAAATAAACATTAGTTCTTACGAATCGCCTCAGGCTACTTAATTCTAATTAAGAATATAATAGGGTGCTAAATGAGGACTGATAGCTCCATTGAATCTGAGTACTAGAAATCTTGACCTGGCCTCCAAATTTATTGCATTATTTGCCTTACATCATTCCAGCCAAAATATTGTTTTTTCCATCTCTTGGAGTGAATGTGAAGGTCAGAAACATAACCCCATAAAACCATTGTATCACATATAATCTTATGAGCCCATAAAGCATGTGACACTAAAACTGTTTTCCAGTTTTGTGAGAAGGCCACCCACATGTTCCACATAGCTAGATTTGTTTTTCTAGAATCTCTGCAAACTGTTCCTAGCACAGAGCTGAGGGCTGCCTAAAGATAGCAATGAGCAATATTTGAAATTATCATGATCAAGGTGATAAATAATAGGCCAGACATGTGAAAAGTTTAGTGGTTTCTAGGAAATCAATCATTTTGTGCAAACTCACTGTAAAGACATTAAATCAGTTGTATGGGCTGCTCAATGTAAATTTGATTGAGCTGGCCAGAGTCCCATTTATTGTTTAGCTGCCAGCCCCTACTTCCCACTCTCCACCACATACCTGACAGCACTTTGAGTTGCAATTTAATTTGTAAATTTATGCAAATTATGTGTAAAATAAAGGTCCCTGGTCTGCAAGTCCTGTCAGTTTACCTTAATAAAACAATAAAGAATGCTGATCTCAGGAGACAAAGAAGTGTGTTTGCTGACAGCCATTTTTTATTGCAAACTGCCATTTGGCAGGAAAGGAGACTAACCTGTTCCGATATAAGAGAAGAGAAACTATGACCTTTGGGCTCCTTAGTACTCTCTGGGCTTGATTGTTTGCTTGCAGATGTTTCATTATTCAGCTAGGTAACATTATTAGTGATGTCACCCAGGCTAGTAATGAAATGTCTACTAGCAAACAGCCAGGCTCAAAGAGCACCAAGCATTCCATAGAGACTAACTTGCTTTCCTTGCTTTCTGATGTTGTAACTGCGATCTAATGAAATATATGCCTAGTTAAGTCAATCTTCAAATGTCTGTCCTGGTGCAGCAAAAAGGAAGGTTTTTCAGATGTTACTCAGAATCTTAAAACTTTCTTTAGGGAGAATAGAATAGAATAACAGAGTTGGAAGGGTCATTAGAGGTCTTTCAGTCCAACCCCTGCCTAGGCAGGAAACTCTACACTACTTCAGACAAATGTTTATCCAACATTTTCTTTAAAGCTTCCAGTGTTGTAGCATTTGCAACTTCTGGAGGCAAGTTGTTCCACTGATTGTTTCAACTGTCAGGAAATTTCTCCCCAGTTCAAAGTTGCTTCTCTCCTTGATTAGTTTCCACCCATTGCTTCTTGTTCTACCCTCAGGTGCTTTGGAGAATAGTTTGACTCCCTCTTCTTTGTGGCAACCCCTGAGATATTGGAACACTGCTATCATGTCTCCCCTAGTTCTTCTTTTCATTAAACTAGACATATCCTGTTCCTGCAAACGTTCTTCATATGTTTTAGTCTCCAGTCCCCTAATCATCAGAACCAAAAGGAAAATAACCTAAACAGTCCTTCAAGAATTGAATGTGCTCAAAGACTGGAATAGCATATGAAATGACAGTTTAGAGAAAATATGAACCACGCAGCCTCAATAATTATTTCCAATCCCTTAACACTCCATGTCACTTGCTGCAAAAGGGAGTTACAATGAAATTGCTGACAATATTCCCAGCAGCTGCCCATCTGTCTCTCCCTTAAGGATGCATTTGGGGATTTCCCCCCTTGGATTTTATTTTTCTCAGTAATTTTCTCAGTATTTTTCTCTGGTCCATTTTTTAACACACACCCCCAACATTCTCCCTTCACATCAAATTTAGTCCCTTGCTATTCTGTTTCCAGATAATTGTGTTAATGGTTAAAAAAATCATATGGATGAACAGAGTTCCAACTCCTTTAATCAATTTATTTTCAAAATTCTCTTGGTATGGAAAGAATAAAGAACCAAAGAGGTAGATTATGCCCTGAAAGAATATGACTAGTTGACTAGGTATTAAGCCCATGGAGAGCTTTTCATTGGGGTTTACTTTTTAAAAATAAAATACCAGTGCTTTGCTCTTATATACTTTTTGCAGAAAATAGTAGTGCTTATCATTCAAACTGTGGTTTCACGGTTTTCCCATCTACCTGAGAAACCTCTGTGCAGGGCAGTCAGATATCTTTCCTTGTATTGATTTTACTTTTTCCTCACTATGGAATTTGAAGGAAATGTATGGAGCTAAACTTTCTCAACTTCAGTAAAAGTCTGTGATTCACAACCTACTACTTGATAAGGTAAAAAAATGTGGGTTAGACTAAGGGTTCCTAACCCCCACACCACAGCTCACTATGGGGCTGGCAAAATATTGGGTGAGAGTGCATGTGCAACTCCACTTACACAAAGTAGGTAGGCAAGACCACATACTGACTCCATGTGGAACCATCCCCTGTCCCCTCACAGGTCCACAAAGCTGGAAATGTTGGAGACTGCTGTGTTAGACAACATCACCACCAGATAGATTCTTAACTGGCTGACCAACCACACTCAACATGTAGTCCTCAATGGAACTGCATCTACATGGATGGAAGTATGCAGTGTAAGGCTCTGTTTAGGGTAGGCCCAGTACTCTTCAACATCTTCATCAATGATTTGGACGAGGGGATAGATGGGGAACTCATCAAATTTTCTGATGACACCAAGCTATCAGGAATAACCAACACTTCAGAAGATAGGCTTAAGATTCAGAAGGATCTTGACCATGCGCGCAACACTTCTGTGCGTGGGCAGAAGCATCCGGGTGGGTGGGCGGAGCCTCCCGCCATCGCAATTACTGGTTCAGCTGAATAGGGAGCAACCCACCTCTGATCTTGACAGACATTGGGCACTATCTAACAAAATGAAATTCAATGGTTAAAAAAAGTAAGATTCTACATTTAGGCAAGAAAAATCAAATGCACAGGAATCATATAGGCAGCATCTACCTCAATAATAATAACTGTGAGAAGAATCTTGAAGTCCTAGTGAACGATCACTTAAATATGAGCCAGTAGTATACTGCAGCTGCCAAAAAAGCCAATCCAATCCTAAGCTGCATTAACAGACAGATAGATCACTTAAAGTGTTTGTATCACTTTATAATGCCTTGGTAAGACCACACTTGGAATTCTGCATCCAGTTTTGTTCACCTTGATATAAAAAAAGATTTTGAGACTCTAGAAAAAGTACAGAGATTAACAGCTAAGATGAGGGACTGGAGGCAAAAACTCAGGAAGAATGGTTGCAGAAATTGGGTATGTCTAGCTTAATGAAAAGAAGAATTAGGGTGTCATGATAGCAACATTTCAACATTTAATGGCCTGCTACAAAAAAGAGGGAGTTAACTACTCTCCAAATCATCTGAATGCCGGACAAGAAGCAATAGATGGGAACTAATCAAGGAGAGAAGCAACATAGAATTAAAGAAAAAATTCCTTACAGTTAGAAAAATTAATCAGTGGAATGACTTGCCTCCAGAAATTGTGGAGGCTTCAACATTGCAAGGTCCCTTCCAACTTTATTATTCTGTTATTCTCAAAACCCTAGACTTTATTTATCTTTACCCTAAATACCATCATATCCAATCAAAATAAGTAAGGTATATCACGGTTCTTTTATTTGTTGAGATAAATATGTAGATAAATATGTAGAAGAAAGAAATAATGAAGTAATATGGTTACTGGCAAGCCAGTCATAATAATGGTCTGTCATCGACTGTTGCCCAAATTTTTGGGACATCCTTGTGTACAACGATAAATGGCTTGCTGTTGAGTATAAAGAGCAGAGCAGAGTAGAACAGAGAATTCAGTGGAATGGCTTGTCTTCAGAAGTTGTTCCATACTGGAAGCTTTAAAGAAGAGATTGGGTAGCTTTCTTTCTTCCACAGATTGGTATAGGCCTGCTTGAGCAGGGGACTGGACTGGAAGACTCTGTTATTCTGTATTTTATATTCCTCTGATGGCAAATCTATGGCACATGTGCCAGATGTGGCACACAGAGCCCTCTCTGTGGGCATGCACACCGTCGCCAGCTGCACTTCCAGGTTCCATCGCGTGCATGCATCCAGCCTCTCTCTTCTGGGCTCCATCAAGTGCATTTGCACTTGTCAGCTTGTCTTCAGGCATGCGCATGCCGGAACCTGGATATGCGGCTAGCAACAACGCACGGCCAGTGAAGACCAGCTGGCCAGCACAGATACACATGATGGAACCTGGAAAAGAGCAGCTAGCCACATGCATGCGCGCCATGCTAGCTGCACTTACGGTTTCCATCCCATGTATGTGCGAAGACCATCTGGCTAGCGTGCATGCGTGTGATGGAACACAGAAGTGAGCAGCTGGCCGTGTGTGCATGCATACCGGCCAGCTGCTGTCTTCCAGGTTTCAGTGCTCTGGAGCGCACATGCGTGCCTCTGCCGAAAAGGTTAGGCACCACCACTATATTCTGAATTCAAACTTCGTAGCCCTAGAGAAAACTTCTAAAGAAGCAAACATTATTCCTCCTGAAAGGTTTTCTTCTTCTTCTAAACTATCTGATTTCCTGTTACATTTTCTCTATATAACAATTTAAGGAGATTTGATTGCCTCTATTCCCAATAGAGGTATCCTGGAAAATTCCTTTACTGTTGTCTGCTAGAGAACATGTCCCTGTCACAAGCAAGACACTTGAAATTTGTTACTTTCATTGCAATGATATCCCGCCAATTGATATTTATTTTATTTGTTGTTCCATGAGATCCATTTAGCCCTTCTGATATTTGGTGGGATCCAGGCAACAAACAGCAAGGTGTTCCTTAACCTATCACTATGTTTCGGTCCTTGATTCTGTCAATGTTTGAGTATTTTTTCTGAGCCCTTTATATAATTAATGAAGGACAAAAGTAACCTAGAACTAAGGAGAAATTTTATGACAGATAGAACAATTAACCAGTGGAACAAGTTGGCTCCAGACGTTGTAAATGCTCCAACACTGGAAGTTTTAAAGAAGATGTTGGGTAACCATTTGTCTGAAATGATATAGGGATTCCTACCTGAGCAGCGGAATGGACTAGTACACCTCCAAAGTCCCTTCCAACTCTGTCATTCTGTTATTCTATTAATTATTACATTTGTATAACTTTGTAGATGAAAATTAGTTATATAAATTATTGTATCTATATGATTGAGTGGCATGGTGACTTTGAAGTGGAACTCTCACCTCGCAATCAAGGGCTGTGAGTTCAATCCTAGATAGTGGTTGATATTTCTCTGTCTGGGCACAAAGAGCACACATCTGCTGCGAACTTCATTTAGGCGTCAGGAAGGGCATCCAGTCAGTAAGTGCTCAGCTCCATTTAGTTTTCCTGACTTCACCCTGATATAACGTATTATATGGTTGTTAAAAGAAATATTTCTATCTATCTACATGACCATGAGCTAAAAGTTGAAGAATGAAAATGATGTGACCAATATAGTATGATCTTTGGAATAGTCTTGAAGTATATAGATTCAGCTATAGTTATCAAATTGCAGAGTGGATACTGGTATAATCAGACACAGAATAATCAGAATCAGAAGTAAATTGTTCTAGTCTAAGAGTCTGATCACACCTCACCTTTGCATCTCTAGTCCTGTTGTATTTCTATTCTTGTCAACATTAACCAATAAATTAATGAACTCATATGGTACTATTTAAGCTAAACCATTTAATAGTGGTGTGGAACAATTTAGGATTTGGAAACTAAAAATGAAATTATCTGTAAGATTAAAAGAAAAACCAGGAGGCAGAAATGCAAAATAACGATGCAGATGTTAGAGCAAAGTCTAAATATAGAGGCAAAAGACATAATAGGTTGATATTTGGGTAATAGGTAAGCCTTCATATTTTTCCCAATTGAGAAAAATATTCCTAGCTACCTTGGTCAGGTGGAAACAGCCCACATTGAGGACCCAGTTGTTGGGTGGAGGGGCAATATGCTGACTCTGTAAACTGCTTAGAGAGTACTGTAAGTAAAGCACTGTAAAGCAATATATAAATCTAAGTGCTATTGCTATTGGAAAGTTCTTTGATGAGCTGCAGCCACCATTCTTAACAGTCAACTCTCTACAGTTCAGCACAATTAGTGGTAGGGTACATGCAATTTAAGGGTTAATAAGCCTTCTCTTAAAAACATGTTTCTGAAGTCATTTCATATACCCAGCTGCCATACATCTCTTTTAAGTGGTCTGAATACTGGGATATATGTCAATTTATTTAGGCAATTTTGGGGTCAATTATTATTATTTTTAAGCGGAAGAACCAATTTTGGGTTCTAATGGTTAGATTATTGACCAAACATCCTCTCTTGGAACTCTTGTTGTGTTGACAGATCAATTTTAGATGGCAGTAAAGAGAGCAGGGGACAGCACTTCAAGGGGATCAAGAAATACAATATTATTCAAAACCTCAGGCTACTCATGCCTTGAAATATCCCATCACAACACATAGTTGGGGATAATTAAAATGGAAGCCTATTAATCCATCTGATTGAGAAAAAATTGTCAACAATGGTTCTGCCTGAGCTAATTATTTTAGGATTCCAAATTGTTATATCAGCCTGAAATGGTTTTTCAGCTCAGATAAACTAACTATATTTGAACCCAGATTAAATAAAAGCAGGTCATTCTAGCTGTCCTAAAACTGCATTGTTATGTAAACATGTTTTTGAATAGCTTATTTGACACTTTAAGGATCATCCTTGAAACTAAATTCCAGACATACTTTGCATTTTTTAATTCAATAATATTTATACTGCACTTTTCCCCAACTAGAAATCTTCATACCCAGGATTCTCTATGTGACTTTCATCAACCAATTGATCAATCCCTGAATTGTTGAAGTTTAGGTGTCATGGCATTCAGTGGCATTCTCAGGATCTTGCCAGTTTTGTCAGACTGATGGAAGCAGTTTGTGGTGTTGGAACACAAGCTCTGGCCTTTGGGAATATGCATGTGACATCACAACATATGCAGAAAATAAATGGAATTTGTGTCACAATGTTATGATCCTATTTTGTATCCCCCCCTATCTATTTCCCCGTGCCTTATCCATTGATGGGATCCCATTAACTCCCGAGACCCAGCACTTCTTGGTTTTAGTGCATTGAGTGTTTAGTGAATCTTCAGATAAATCCTAAAATACTTGCTTTTTATAAGAACATAGGAATCCACCTTATTCTAGAGCAATCCAGTGGCTCATTTTCTACTATATCATTTTGTAGCACATCTCTAAGCCTTTCCTGAAGAAGAAATCTTCTATTTCCACTTTCCTGTAAAGTCAACAATTCACCTGGTTCTTATAATAATAATAATAATAATAATAATAATAATATTGAATTTATTAGCCGCTCCCTTTCCAGGCAGGACTCGGGGCGGCGTACACTAGAGACATATAAAACATAACACATGTGTACAAACACATAAACATACATATATACGAAGACATACATGTACGGAGGAGGTAATAAATTACAACATTTAGACAATTAAAACCATTTACATACCCCAATAATAAAACCCAATATACAATAAAAATTTAAAATTTAAAAAACAGTCGGGGAAAACGAAAAAATTACGGTTGAGCCAGGCCAGATAGTTGAAAAAGGTGGGTCTTCAACTGTACACGGAAGGAGCGGAGATCGGAAATAATCCTGATGTCACGGGGGAGGTCATTCCACAGGGCTGGGCCCATCACAGAGAAGGCTCTGCTCCTGGGTGTCGCCCCCGACACTGTTTGGTGGACGGCACCCGGAGAAGTCCCTCTCTGTGTGAGCGAATTGGTCGTAGGGATGTGTGGGGCAGGATGCGATCCTGCATGTAACTAGGTCCTGAGCCATGAAGCGCTTTAAAGATCATAATCAAAACCTTGAAACGCACTCGGAAGACCACAGGAAGCCAGTGCAGCTCGCGCAGGAGAGGTGTTACAGGGGAGTATCTAGTCCTCCCCATAATCACCCGCGCGGCCGCGTTCTGGACCAACTGTAGTCTCCGAGTGCATCTCAAGGGAAGCCCCATGTAGAGAGCATTGCAGTAGTACAGGCGAGACGTCACTAGCGCATGGGTGACTGTGCGTAGGGCATCCCGGTCCAATAAGGGGCGCAATTGGCGCATCAGGCGGACCTGATGGAACGCCCCCCTTGCCACGGCTGTTACATGGTCATCCATGGACAGCCGGGCATCCAGGAGGACGCCCAAATTGCGCACCTGTTCCATGGGGGCTAGTTGCACGCCCCCAATGGCCAGAGATGGAAGCACCTGGTTGAACTGGGGGGCCGGAAGCCACAGCCACTCCGTCTTGGAAGGGTTGAGTTTTAGTCGGTTGCCATCCATCCAGACCCGTACGGCCTCCAAACACCGGGACATCATTTCGATGGCCTCATTGGGGTGGTTCGGGGTGGAAATGTATAGCTGAGTATCATCAGCATACAGATGATATCCCACCCCAAAACCACGGATGATCTCGCCCAGCGGTTTCATGTATGTGTTGAACAGGAGAGGCGAGAGCACCGATCCCTGTGGCACTCCACATGTGAGTGACCTCCGGGTCGAACTCTGCTCCCCTGCCAACACACGTTGCGTCCGGTCAGAGAGGTAGGAGCCAAACCACCGTAAAACGGTGCCCCTGACTCCCAACCCCTCTAGCCGGTGCAACAAGATACCATGGTCGATGGTATCGAACGCCGCCGAGAGATCTAATAGGACCAGGATAGAGGAACAACCCCTATCTCTGGCCCTCCAGAGATCATCCACCAATGCGACCAAGGCCGTCTCCGTGCTGTGCCCGGGACGGAAGCCGGACTGGCGCGGGTCTAGATAATCATTTTCCTCCAGGTGACGTGGGAACTGCTGTACCACCACACTCTCTACAACCTTCGCTAAAAAAGGAAGGTTTGAGATCCATTTAGCCCTTCTGATATTTGGTGGGATCCAGGCAACAAACAGCAAGGTCTTCTAATATTTATCTGCAGCTGCCTCTTTTTAATGTTTATACTAAACCCTGGAACATAGCAGCCATTCTCATTGATCATGAAGACATGGCATAAAGCTGCAAAACATTTCAATAAAATTTAATTCACAGATGTCAAAAGGGAGAGTTGAGTGTAGACAAAGTCATGGAGAAATGAACAGTTGATTTAGCAATGAGAAAAAAAACTTAAGTACGTATGTATATATGTATGCATGCTTTGATAGCCTTGATTTACTTTAATCCCAATGTCTACCATCTAAAAAGAACTCTGGCTCAGTGGTTAGAATGCAGTATTGCAGGCTAATTCTGCTAATTGCCAACTCTCAGCTATTTGGCAATTCAGTTCTCAAGGTCTCAAGGTTGACTTAGCCTTCCATCCTTCTGAGATCGGTAAAATAAGGAGTCAAGTTGTTAGGGGAAATTATGCTGACTCTATAAACTGCTTAAAGAAGATTTGGGTAAAGTACTGTGAAGGGGTATATAAGTCTAATCAGGAGTGTCAAACTCAAGGATCCAGCCCACAGGCTACCTAGATCTGGCCTGTGGGGGCCACCCTGGTTACAGCAAAGGACCAGCTCATAGTGCCTCTGTCAGTGAAAACGGAACTCGAGGGCTGCATGCGGCCCTCCCAAGCTCCATTTTTGTTGGCAGAGCACTTGGGCCACCACAGGTGCCCCCAACAGGAATGACAGAAAACTAGCTATTCCTACCATGGCCATGCCAAGGTCAAACACAACCCTGATGTGGCCCTCAATGAAATCGAGTTTGACACCCCTGGTCTACTTGCTATTGCTTTCTACCATTTTCTCTGAACACGTCACTACCCTGAAGGGTTACCTAGAATTATTTGAAGAGAGTTGTTACAAGTCTTCTGATTCTCACCATTCTTTAAAAGTATAATTGTAACTGATCCAAGTGCAGGGTTTTTTTTTTGTTAAACATACTTAATATAGCTTTAATGAACTGGAAAAAATAACCCTGACCCATGTCTATTTAGCTATGCATATAACACAGCCGGTCTACAGAAGTTTCTGTTCCAGAATGGAGCAGGAAAGAAGTAATTAACAAGATAGGAGGGGGGGAAACCCATTAAAATTCTGTCATTTGGGGGATTGCAGATGTCTCTGCTACATTGATGAAGGTAATATTATTTTTCATCTTGAGGCTGTACCAACATTTAAATTTGAATAATGCTTTCCGAACTGCAAGCAATATCTTCCAAAGCCAACAATGGCTTGCCAGAGATTCTGTAAGGTTTGCAAAGAAAAAGGTAATATTTCTTCTGCTTATTTCCTATCTTTATAAATATCTATGTTTTAGAAAGGTCATTCATAACTGAGATGAAGGTTAAGATGTCAAAATTAATTTCAGAGCTTTGGAGAAATGACTGAGAGCAGAAAAAGAGAAACTTGGCATCAGTTTCTGGATGAAAGTGAAATAAGGAAAGGATGTTTCTGATGGCCATTGAAGCAGTCCACACATTTCACAGAAACCTGACCTCAGCAGGGAGCTGCAGTCAGTCCTGGATCCCAAAAGTAATTCCTGTCCAGTTCAGCAAAGTTTATGACTGGATAACAGGAATGGAGGATTTCAAAGCAAGTTTATTTGCTCTGCATTTTATTTTACAGTTTTTGGATGCAGTTTTTCAGAGTAGACAGTCAAACAGAAATCATGAAAGACAGCAATGAGAAGCTGTGGTACTTCCACATTGCTAACAGTGATCTGCAAAAGTCTAGATGCATATTAGATGTCATTAATAATTTGGAAAATTTGTTTTTCTGCCCTACAGTGGTTGTTCTGCAGCCCAAATATAATCTGTCTATTAATGATACCAAGGAAATTGTCATGTCCATCTTGTTTGATACCAGGAGATGACTGAAGAGTACTTCAGACCCATTGTGTATCAGGATGCCATGTGGTAGAATATCAGGTTTTAGAGATGAAATCACTATGAATATTTGCTTTGACATAAGATTCACTTTCTTTGGTTCCCAACAGATTCCAAGGCTTTCTGTTTCCAGAAGATAATAAAAGAAAGTACAGCAAAGTCAGACTGGAAATATAGTCTGAATCTTGATCCCTCTGGATCTTCACAGTGCCTCTTCCTTAATTATACTGTGAAACCTATCCCTTTTTTCAAATATGCAGAACAGAAAATTCTGTCTTCCTCTCTCCCATGCTGTTGGTCTATTGGCAAAAGATTGCTTGGATGTGTTATTAAACTGGAAAGCAAGAATGAAATTTGATTTCAGATTTCATTTGCCTTTGAGCAAAAGTTGTATCCCACTGACTTATTTTGCTCTTTCTCTAATCAAAGGTAATTATGAGACTTTTAAGACTGGGTGGTCTAGAAACAAATGCATTACTATCTGTATTCTCAAGGATTTGGTAAAAATGTGAATCAAAAATAAGCTGAATTATTTTCTCCCAAGTAAAAATCATTGATGTGTAATTTATTTATTTGAAGGTTGGACTTAGAAAAGGAGAATGTCTATTCTCCACCCCCCCACCTACCGGTAAATGGAAAAAAGTCTATACTTTTTTCCACCTTATATTACTGTCCATAAACAATATATCCCTCTGGATAGATGTTCCGTGTCATCATTGAGTATTTGAAATTTCTATGTATGACATAAAACTCTAATTGAATGACATACCGAATGACACAACTTACTATTAAAAACTATTATATATGGCTAGTATAGTATGATTGGTTAATTCAGTAAATTATGTAATTCCAGAAAACTAGATTGTGGTATTAAATCAAATTAAGAAGCATATAGTTGAGTTGGATTAAGTATGAAAGCTAAGTAAATTTGGGTCTGGTTAATACTTGGGTGGAAACCTTCAGAGAATGTCAAAACTATAGGATAGACTGGGAAAATGAGAAGGCATCAGGGAGAAAGGCATTTGGGATTACTGTAATTTTGGCTCTTCACCTAATACTGTTACTGCCTACAAACAAGGATAACCACCGGGGTAGAGGTCCTTTGGCATAGTTGAAGACACAGAACAAGCTCTACATTGAAACATGTGAGAAAGTAGTCCTAATAAAGGAGATTATTTGTAGGCCAGAATTGAAATGAGGATTCCTCATTTGAATACCTCATTGGTGCACTCTGAACTTGGTTGTTTTCTGGCAGATGGTTCATCACCCAAATTAGGTAACATCATCAGTGCTGAAAAGGCCATTTCTTGCTCCAGCTGGATATGAAGTCAATATAAGTTGGAGAAGACCATAATCATATGTAGCCAATTTCAGAAATAGCATGTTTTAATATATGATCCAAAAAATACTTCCTAGAACTGGTTACACTTTCAAGCAATCTACTCTAGTAAGCTACTATTGCATTCTACTCTAGTAAGCTGCAGGAGTGACAACATCTAACTAGCATCAATACCCATAGTACAGTCATTCCAGTCAAGTTCCAGTCATTCTGAGCAACAGTGAGGGATGTAGTTCAGCAACAGTTTAGCAGATTCCACATTTCTGCTTAAGCATATAAATAATGGCAAATCCCTCCCCACTTTGCATAATTAAGCTGTAGTTAGTTATTCTTTACAGTTTCCGACTACAGTCTTTTTTTTCAGGGTACTGTATCTGTTGCTTAATATTTATGATTACTGTACTGAATATTTTCGACGGTGATAGTTCAGAAGAAAAGAAAAGCTTGCTTTTAATTGTACCTGAGCATTACACAAAATTACAATCAGTACTTGTTTTATCAGTAGCTTCTTCTCTTGTGTATTAACTAATTTAGAGACACAACTTTGTTGGCAGTAGGAGGAAAGACAATGTAGTCAGCAGCTTGGCTAGGAAGTGCAGAGATCCCCATGTAGCTTGCCTCAAATGTCCTCATTAACTTTTCAAAGCCTCCAGATTTGGTGGAATTACTATAGCCAAGTGTAAATTATGCATGTGAAATCAATGATTTCTTGTCTACCTATCACTGAAAGATGTAAAGTTCTGCATATTGTGGAGTTGCACAATTCCTGCTTTGTAGTTTGTAATCTATTATAGAAGAGTTATTTTCCTACTGGCTGTTATGTTTTGGAACTTAGTGTCTGTCTTGTGGCATTGACCCACTAATTTAGTCAGTTCTGGGCAGGACCGTTTACCCCAGAACTATATTAGAGCAATATTAGAGTTAACACTCTCCCATAACCATTTATATTGTGCAAACACAAAGCCCCACTCTTTGGGCTTTGACAATGGCGAAACTTCACCATTCTGTCCTCTCAGACCATGAGATAGAAGGGCAATGCAACATAAAATACTGAAACTCACTGCCAAGGCAGAGTAGATCTTCCAAACCCTAGCTACAATGCCTTAGCCACTTTCACTCCTGTCTAACTGATGGATATGGGGGTGTTGGTACATTGAATCTTCCCATTCCTATTCCTGAGGAAACAGGACATGACTTTTTACTGCCTGAAAGGGTGGTCTTTGATCAATTAATTGACTTTCAGCTGTGGGATCCAAAAGCAAAATAATATATTTAACTATAATTATATGTTGATTAGACAGTGTTAAATGTGTTGCACCAACTCAATTTTACTGCTACCAATCTAGTGTGTGTGTGTTTAATGTTGCATTAATCTTGGGATAGAAATGGTTTTGAGAGGCCAGTCTTTGAGATATCATATATCAGACAGTCTGTCCACTCTGGCACTGACATAATATAGTACCATGACAAAATGGTTCAAGAATATCTTCTTGTTTTGAATTTTAAAGGTCACTGGAACTCAAGAGGGAAGAGCTATTTGTCCAATATAGGAGATCAATTCTACTGTTTCAACCTATATATGAATATCAGATTCGGCTGCCTTATTCTTCTCCCACACTGGGATTATAGAAGTAAGTATTCTGTATTGTGCAGTGGATTTTGGAGTACATACCGGTATATCTTTTCCCATATCCCTAGGAAAATTATTCCACAGTCTATTACTGCTTACTGCTGGGACATTTTTTAAATATATATTCATCTGATCCTTTCTCTTTCCCTTTAAATCTACCACCTCTGGTTATAATTGTCAGAGTCAAAGCTTTATTTAACAAAAGCTGGCAGGTTGAATTTTATTTTACTTCATTTTAGAAGGGAACCTTTATGCTCTTCATTTGTTATTGCTTCTCTTTCTTTTGAAACAAACATCTCTATTTCACAAACAATTTGCTAAACAAGACAACAGTCATGTGGTCATTTGGTCATGTGAAGGTGTGTGTGTATGTATGTGTTTGTGCATGTATGTGTTTGTCCATAGGGCTAGTCAATGATGCCATCCACCCACTATAAATCAAACACATATATTAAAGTCTGAGGAAAAAATCTCAGCAGAATTTCTTTACTTCGAAGTAGTAAGAATAAAACTACTACCGGTACTACTATTTCTGCTGATAACATCAATAACTATTTGCTGTTTTGTTTTCCTCCTGCATGGACATGAAACCACTTTCAATAGTTCTGATTTTGGGAGACAGTATTTGGAGTCATTTTGTTCAGTAGTTGCTCTCCTAAACCTAAGCCTAAAACTAAGCCTAACCGGAATATTCTGGGGTGTTGCAGCCAACTTGACTGGAAGGTTATCTTTTCACGGCACTTTTGCTTGTATTTTCAAAGGATCTTCCAGGTTTGTAGAGGAAGGAGTCAATAGTCAGATGCCTTCTGCTTCTAGCTTGGGTAGAGGAAATGTAGAGAAAACCAGCCATCAGAGAAGTAATACCCACCATCTGATTGTTGTCAAACACATCAGTATTATAAAAGCAGTGTTTTTCACCAGGAGGCAATTCCTGTCCTTCAGAGATCGGCATTGTGATGTTGCTTGCTTGCTTACGCAAAGGAGGCAGAGCAGAGGTGGTATCCAGCTGGTTCTGACCAGTTCTGGAGAACCGGTAGCGGAAATTTTGAGTAGTTCAGTGAACCAGTAAATACCACCTCTGACTGGCCCTGTCTCCATCTATTCTCTGCCTCTTGAGTCCCAGGTGATTTGGAGGGAATGGGAATTTTGCAGTATCCTTCCCCTGTCACACCCACCAAGCCACACACACCAAGTTGTATCATGCCCACCAAGCCATGCCAAGAGAACCGGTAGTAAAAAATTTTGAATCCCACCACTGCAGAGCATATGATGCAATCATCCCTTTGTCATGAAAACAGCTGAAGCCTACAGATGCATGTATGCCAGATATAGATGAAGACTTGGTGCTTTGGAAATGCAGTCCTTTAAGGACTGTAGTTTGTTTCAAGGATGAGCCAGTTTTCATCTGATTGTTGGTGGTGAGTGATTAAAAGAGAAGGACACATTTAATCTGTGGATCAAGAAGCTAGATATATCATTCTGTTACAGCTGAAGTTGGGGAGTATATCAATGATTACTTTATCTGAAGCCATCTGCCCAGCCAATACGGCTCAGATTATTTAAGATAGTAACTAGTCCTATGAAGTAAGATGAAAGGAATTAGGAATGTTTAACTCTGAGAAGACAGGATGCGGTTGATCAATGGCTAAGACACTGAGATTGTCAGTCAGAAAGGTGGCAGTTCAGTGGTTCGAATCCCTAGTGCCACATAATGGAGTGAGCTCCTGTTACTTGTCCCAGCTTCTGCCAACCCAGCAGTTCAAAAGCATGCAAAAATGCAAGTAGAAAAAATAGGAACCACTTTGGTGGGAAAGTAACAGCATTCCGTGTGCCTTTGGCATTTAGACATGCTGGCCACATGACCACGGAGACGTCTTTGGACAGCGCTGGCTCTTTGGCTTTCAAACAGAGATGAGTATCACCCCCTAGAGTCCAGAATGATTAGCACATATGTGCGAGGGGAACATTTATCTTTTTAACTCTCAGAAGAGTCCAGAAGGAATGTCATATGTAAGAAGGTCAAGATTGTTTTCTACTTTCCAGAGTACAGCATGAAATGATGGCTTTAAGTTACAAGAAAGCAGATTCTAACTGAATTTTTTTATTTCAATTTTTTTATTTCAATTTATATAGAAAAAAATCTGCTTAACAGTTGAATCGATTAGCCAAATATATTATGGATTTCCCTTAATTAGGTGGAGGCAGGGACTATAGAACAATCTGTTGGTGATGTTTTGATTGGCTTTCTTTGAATTCTAAATTTTTTGATTTTGTGTAAGGCTGCCAAAGGTGTAATAAACACATGATATGAGTTTATGATGAATATTATCTTGAAATAAATGGATTTGCCTATACAGGCAGTTTCAATGATATAGCACTGTAAGACATCAACTTATATGAGTTACATGGATGTGGAAATGTAAGAAACATAGGATCCCATGCCTTCTGGGATAATTTGGTGAATATTGTCTGCTTGCCAAAGGAGTTAAAATATAGTTAATCCATGCTTAATGACTGGTTGCATCTCAACTCTTCAATATTAAGACGGTCCTCCTATGTTCCAGATTCCAGCAATACAGCTTCCTTGCTATGTAGCACTTCCCTGGTGCTACCCCCCGCTGCGGGGAGGCGGAACCGGAAAATACTAGATGGTTCCGCCCCAGGCGCCTGATGGAACCAGAGAGGTTCCAGATGGAGCTTGGGCCACCTTCTGCGGCCGTGACCCGCCGTCGGGTAGAGGACCTGGTGGTCGCATGGAACAATGCGACTACCGGGGCCTTGAACCGGGTGGCGCCTTTGCGGCCTCTCCGGCGGCAACGCTCCACCCTGGCCCCTTGGTTTACCGAGGAGCTAAGGGTGATGAAGTGCCGCAAGAGATGCCTAGAGAGTCGTTGGAGATCCTCTCGTTCTGAATTTGACCGGACACAGGTACGAGCCCATTTAAGGACGTACCTTGTGGCATTGAGAGTGGCCAAACGTCAATATTGTGCCACTCTCATTGCATCCGCAGAGAACCGCCCTGCCGCCCTGTTTCGGGTGTCCCGCTCCCTCTTATTTCAGAGGCCGCGAGAGGCCCCTTTACAGGGTAGAGCAGAGGAATTTGGGAAATATCTGCAGGATAAAATCGCTCAAATCCGGAAGGATTGGGTCCCTTCCAGTGGTCCTGTAGAGGCGTCCGTGGCGAGTCTTGAGAAACCTATCTGGGAGGAGTTTGACTTGGTTGCCATCGAGGATTTGGACAGAGTGCGTGGACGACTGCGACCCACCACATTTTTACTGGACCCGTGTCCCTCCTGGCTTGTACTGGCATCCTGGGAGGTTACACGCGACTGGCTCCTGGGCCTAGTGAATGCTTCGTTGGGTGAGGGGTCCCTTCCAGCCGCCTTGAAAGAGGCGGTGGTGAGACCCTTGCTCAAGAAGCCTTCCCTGGACCCTACGGAGCTGGCCAATTATCGTCCTGTCTCCAACCTTCCCTTTCTGGCGAAGGTTGTAGAGAGTGTGGTGGCTTATCAGTTTCCACGACATCTGGAGGAAAATGATTATCTAGACCCGTGCCAGTCCGGCTTCCGCCCTGGGCACAGCACGGAGACGGCCTTGGTCGCGTTGGTGGATGATCTCTGGAGGGCCAGAGATAGGGGTTGTTCCTCTATCCTGGTCCTATTAGACCTCTCGGCGGCTTTTGATACCATCGACCATGGTATCTTGTTGCGCCGACTGGAGGGGTTGGGGGTTGGGGGCACCGTTTTACGGTGGTTCGGCTCCTACCTTTCCGGCCGGATGCAACATGTGTTGACAGGGGAGCAGAGGTCGACTCTGTGCCCCCTTACCTGTGGGGTGCCACAGGGGTCGGTCCTCTCGCCGCTCCTGTTCAACACATATATGAAGCCGCTGGGCGAGATCATCCGTGGTTTCGGGGTGGGATACCATCTGTATGCTGATGATACTCAGCTGTACATTTCCACCCCGAACCACCCCAACGAGGCCGTCGAAATGATGTCCCGGTGTGTGGAAGCCGTACGGGTCTGGATGGATGACAACCGACTCAAGCTCAACCCCTCCAAGACGGAGTGGCTGTGGGTTCTGGCCCCCCGGTTCAACCAGTTAATTCCATCTCTGGCCATCGGGGGCGTTCAACTTGCCCCGGTGGAGCGGGCGCGCAATTTGGGCGTCCTCCTTGATGCTCGGCTGTCCATGGATGACCATGTGACAGCCGTGGCAAGGGGGGCGTTCCACCAGCTTCGCCTGGTGCGCCAATTGCGCCCCCTATTGGACCAGGATGCCTTGCGCACAGTCACTCATGCGCTGGTGACGTCTCGCCTGGACTACTGTAACGCTCTCTACATGGGGCTTCCCTTGAAATGCACTTGTAGACTACAGTTGGTCCAGAACGCGGCCGCGCGGGTAATTATGGGGAGTACAAGGTACTCCCATGTGACACCTTGGTGCTGCAGCGCGGGTGCGTTTCAAGGTCTTGATAACGATCTTTAAAGCGCTCCATGGCTCAGGACCTAGCTACTTGCGGGATCGTATCCTGCCCCATACATCCCTGCGACCAATTCGCTCGCACAGAGAGGGACTCCTCCAGGTGCCGTCCATCAGACAATGTCGGGGGGCGGCGTCTAGGAGTAGAGCCTTCTCTGTTGCGGGCCCAGCCCTGTGGAATGACCTTCCCCCAGATATTAGGACTACCTCTGACCTCCGCGCTGTTAGGGTTCTAAATACCATGAAGAAATAAATCATTGTCCAAGGCAAAACATCCTTTAAGGTCCAATTTATTCCGCAGGCATGTTAGCACGGCTATGGAAATTTCAACTCTGAATTACATCCTGTAAGTTCCCCCAGTTGAAAGTTCATGATCTCTCCCCACACCCACAAATCCATCACATGTTCCAATCATATTCTTCCACGCTGGCATGTACACCCATCTTCTTCCGGCCAGGTGTCGAGATGCGAAGACAAAAGATGACCTTGGCTTCTACAAAAGAATGTCAACAATCCATTCTACAATCCTACTCCTTTCTATTCCCCCCTCCCAACTACTACACTAATGAAACAGCATAGAGAATTATTAAAAAGTGTGGCAGGCCAAAGATCCTAAAAAGAATATAATTACAGGCCTGACAGGCGGCCTCTCCTCAAAAGAAAAACGTTTCCTGCAAAGAGAATAACATAAAAGTTAACATAACAAAATTAACCACCTCTTCTCCACCCAGGGGAACCCCTTGACTTCTCGGGAAACTTCCCATTGAATTGCTTTCCTAACTTCTCCACTTTTAGGTTCCCACTGTTCACCCAATTAGCTTCAGACCAAGGGTAACCCTTCCAATGCACTAAGTACTGTAAGCAACCCCTATTCAGCCTGAAATCTACAATTTTTTCCACCTCAGATTGTGTTTCCCCTTCCATCACTAAAGGAGGAGATTGAGCTTGGGTGGATGCTCTTCTGTTAGACCCAATTACTGGTTTCAACAAGCTACAATGAAATTCTGGGTCAATTTCCCCTAGACTTCTGGGTAGACTGAGTTGACTTGTAACTGAGTTAACTATCTTCACTATTGGGAATGGACCTAGAAATTTTGGACCCAATTCCTTGCTAAGCATTTCTAATCTTATGTATTTGGCAGATACAAAAACATTGTCCCCCACACGGTAGGGGTTTAGGAGTGAGCGACGTTGATCATCTTGCTTCTGGTAGGCTTCTGCCGCAACTGCTAGAGCCTTCTTCGTATTCTCCCATCCTTTCTTTAGCATGTCCATCCATTCACTCAAAGACATGAAAGAAGGAGGTTCTCTAGGCAACTCAGGCATGGCAACAACTTCCATGCCACTGTTAATCTGGAAACCCGCTAATCCTCTGCTGCTGTGGACCGCATCGTTGTACGCCACTTCGGCGAAGGGTAGCAAGTCCGACCAGTTGTCATGCTGATAGTCCACAAAACACCTGATGTATTGTTCCACCACCGCATTGGCTCCCTCTGCTGCGCCGTTCATGCTGGGATGAATCTCTGAGCTCAGTTCTTGTGTGGACCCAATGGATCTCAGGACCTCTCTCCAGAACTTGGTTGTGAACTGGACTCCGCGGTCTGAAATGATCCTCTTGGGTACTCCGTGCAGGCGATAAATGTGTTTCACAAACATTTTCGCTAATTCGTTTGCGGATGGCAATCCTGAGCAAGCAATGAAGTGTGCCTGCTTAGAAACCAAATCAATAACAGTCCAAATTACTTTATGCCCACTGCTGTCTGGGAGTTCCATGATGAAGTCCATTGCGACCTCTTCCCATTGCCGTTTCGGGCTCTCTACTGCAGGTGCTGTAGGTTCTGGGCTCTTGGATCCAATCATCCACGGCTGGCCTTGTTCCTCCTCCGAGGCCTCCCCTTTGGTAGGACTCTTTGTCACCTGAAGTTGGGGGTCCTCTTCCAGAGGTCGGTTGGGCATTTTCCCCTCCGAGGCCTTCCCCTTAGTTGGACTCTTTGTCACCTTCAGTTGGGGATCCTCCTCCGGAGATTGTCTGCCCTTTTCCTCTTCCGAGGCCTCCCCCTTGGTAGGACACTTCCTCACCTTAAGTTGGGGATCCTCTTCCAGAGGTTGTTGGCCCAGATGACTCTTCTGTGGTGGCATCTGGGACCCTCTCTTTACCGCCGTGGTGGTTGGTGCGCACGTTTGTGGCATTGGGGCTGGAGCCAAGCACTCTGACGCTCTGTGGCCAGGTTGACAACAATGGTGGCATTTAATTGGGCCCCACGAGGAATGGAACCTAATTACCTCTCTAAACTCAGGAACCGTTTCATCACACTGCCTTGCTCTCCAACTTGCAGCTGCCCCCTTGGTAAACCCTTCTTCCATGGTGGAGATTGCTTCTCTGTAGGAAGGTGGAGTAAGAACCTTTTGGGGCATTGCAGATGCACCTTGTCCTGCTTCCCATCTTGCAGGCCTGGCTTTGGTAATCCCTTCTTCCATGTTGGTGATTGCTACTCTGTAGGAAGGTGGGGTAAGAACCACTTGGGGCCTTGCAGGCGCACATTTTCCCGCCATCCATCCCGCAGGCCTCCCTTTGATAATACCTTCTTCCATGGAGATTTCTTCTCTGTAGGAAGGTCTGGTAAGAACCTTTTGGGGCCTTGCAGGGGAGACTGGAACCGGTGGGGAGGTCAATCCCTCGGTTGGCCACTGCCCAGCTTTCTGCCATGGTGCCATCTGCTGAGGGAGGGCAGGTGCCCACTGGCATCCCTCCCATCCATGACCTGGGGTTAAGACCCATCCCGGGGTTGCCTGCTTCACAGGTTGCAGCTCAACCAATGATGGCTGGCTAGGGGGTTTTACGTGCCAGGGACCCTCCTGCTGGCTTGGAGGAGTTATGGGCCAAGTAGGTGCCCTTTGCTGGCTTGGATGAGTTATGGGCCAAGTAGGTGCCCTCTGCTGGCTTGGAGCATTTCCCCATGCTGATGGCAAAGGAGTTTGTAAGTAGCATCTCTTCCATCCAAGTCCTGGGAGGAAAGCCCAATTTACTGCCCAATTTGCTTCATTTACTGGTTGCAGCCCCATTTGTGGTGGCTTGCAAGTGACAGATGCTGGAAAAATTCCTTCTTCCTGCCTCCTTTGAAATTCCCATTTTGAAAGGGAATCTCTCTCCCATCTAGTTGCAGGGTGATATGCCATTTCATTTATTGCCGTCTGGAAGGAGCCCAAACCTCTGTTCTAGGGTTTTTTTTTCCCAAGCCTTGTTTCCAAGCTGGGGGGAAGGAGGGGGAGCATGCACTCACAATTTTGCTGAAGAAGTCAGTCTGAGATTTCCTTCGTCTTGTCGCGTCTCCTCCTGCATTCCTCCAGATGCAATTAAACTGGAAACAGCATTCCATTGCCTTTGAAGTTCCGCACTCAGCTTCTTATCACCAAAAGCTTCTCATTTATTCTTCGCTGATATTTACGCTGTCCCGGTCAGCATTGGGAATGCCGAGACCTCATCACCAGATCTTCCATCACCAGCCCTTCCCCCTTGATAGGGGGAGGGAGCTAGTGAAATATTTTTAAAGTAGAGAGTTGAAATAATGTTAGGGTTCTAAATACCATGCAGAAATAAATCATTGTCCAAGGCAAAACATCCTTTAAGGTCCAATTTATTCCGCAGGCATGTTAGCACGGCTATGGAAATTTCAACTCTGAATTACATCCTGTAAGTTCCCCTAGTTGAAAGTTCATGATCTCTCCCCACACCCACAAATCCATCACATGTTCCAATCATATTCTTCCACGCTGGCATGTACACCCATCTTCTTCCGGCCAGGTGTCGAGATGCGAAGACAAAAGATGACCTTGGCTTCTACAAAAGAATGTCAACAATCCATTCTACAATCCTACTCCTTTCTATTCCCCCCTCCCAACTACTACACTAATGAAACAGCATAGAGAATTATTAAAAAGTGTGGCAGGCCAAAGATCCTAAAAAGAATATAATTACAGGCCTGACACGCGCCTTCCGGATAAAGCTCAAGACGCACCTATTTCAAGTAGCTGGCCTGGCTCAACCATAGTTTGTTCACACTGCTCCTGACGGGTTTTTTAATTTTTGTGACTTTTAGACTTTTATTAGGGGATTTTAAACTATGTTTTAACTGTCTTTTCTTATCTTCATACCTCCTCCATGTACGCGTGTTCGTTTATTCTGTGTGTGTATTGTCCATATTGTTTTTTATGTGTTTTATTGTATGCCGCCCCGAGTCCTTCGGGAGAGGGTGCGGCTAAGAAATAAATTTATTATTATTATTATTATTATAGAGAACTGCAGTTGGGGTGCTTAGCAACTAGCTAGTTGTAATGTTTGCTGTTCACATAACACAATTTACAATCCCCCCTCCCCCCCGAAACTGCTTAATTTCCAGAAAAACCTGCTCATAGGCATGGATTCACTTAGAAATAGCATTTAAACTTATAGACTGCTTCATAATGCTTTACAGCATTCTCTGAGCATTTTAGAGACAGCCTATTGCCCCCAACAATCTGGGTTTCCATTTTTCAACCTCAGAAGGATAGAAGGCAATTAACCTTGAACCCTGTCATGATCAAACTCCAGACTATGTCAACCACTACAAAAAAAAGGGGGTCATAAAATGAGGTTGGTTATGTGGGTGCTGTAACCTATGGTCATCATGGCTTACAGTGGAAATTCAGGAATCCATTACAATTGTAAGTTAAGGACAAACTGCATTAGCAGAATTCAAAAATTTAAAGAGAGCATCATAAACAGTCAAAAGAACATAAAGACAGAAGGACACAATTACTTTTTATGGTATATAGCAGGGTTGATGAACCTTTTTGGCACCATGTGCCGAAATGGGAGTGTTTGTGCACATGTGTCAGAAACTGAAAAACAGCCACCCGGTGCGCATGCATGTGCCAGAAAGATGATCTTCTGGTTTCCAGCATGTGCATGCTCACTAGCCAGTTGGTCTTCATGCATGCATGCATGCATGACAGAAACCTGAAGACCAGCTGGCCAGCAAGTGCATGCGCACCGGCCACCTAGTCTTCCGGTTTCTAGTGCTTCCAGACATGTGAAGGCCAGCTGGCCAGAATGTCGGAAACTGGAAAAGCAACGGGTGATGGCTCGCATGCCTGGAGAGATGAGTCTGCGTGCCACTTCCGGCATGCTTGCCATAGATTCACCATCATAGTTATATAGTGTGGGGAAGATGTTTGGTAGATATTGCTGGAATGAGGAATAAACCACTAAGGTTACACCATTTGATACAGGAATAGGGAGAAAGCATTATGATTTGCAGCATATAGTGACACCATATACTGTGTCGGATGCCCTAATTTTTTCTCTGCTATCTGTCCATGAAAGATATCAGAAGTTGCAACTAAAACAATAAAACTTAGAGAGTCAGTACAGTGGCAAGAACTACAGAATCTATTGACTTAAGGGAACTAAAACTATATGGGTGCTTTTCATATTATTCTGCTTGAACTTTGATTCTATGAGTGTCTCTCTCTCTGTGTCTGCCTCTGACATTGGAAGCCTTCAATGTGTATTCAGTATGATTTATGTTTCCTGAACTTGACTGATTGGGGGGAAAATAAAGCAGGTCAGTTCTGCATGTTACTGTCCTCTCTGCTTAAACAGGAAGAAAATCACCCATATCAGATTTGTGTATATACCGGTAGGTGAAAGTAATTGTAAATTAAAGCATGGCCTTTACATGAGATTTATTCATAAGGTATTTAATACATAATCCATTCTCATTAGGTGACATACATTAAAAGAATTGCAGTAATAAACATATAAATCTATTGATATATAAATATTGAAAGTGTATTTTACACAACTTTTATAATAGTTCAGGAAAAAGAATAACCTTGAAGCAACAAATGCCATTTATATGACCTTTTGGTAACAGAACATTTGTAGGTCTATTTAAAAGTTTAGCTCCTGGAAATACTGACAACGCTTGATAACTCAGCTGTCACTCCAACTGTTGGAAGCTGCCTTCCCAAGCTAAAATGCAGAATTGATCTTTCAGTCAAACTCTCACATTTTAGGCATAATCAGAAGTAAGACTTGCTGTGCTAAATAGGGTTTACACCAAAGAAAATACTTTTAGAACATAGCTTTATTGGCAACTGAATTAAAGTGTTGTTTACTTAGTTATTCTCATATCTACTGCTTTGTTTCTCAGATTAATTCCTTCTCTTCCCTTTCTTGTCTTCCCACACTGTCACTATTTAAGGCCCTTTCAAAGTGATGATAAACTATTATTTGCAAGAATGAATAAATCACCTACAGCTCTTGGTCTAGTATATGCTCTTTTTTCCCTTTCATACTGCAATGCAGCCAAATGGAAGAAACTCAAAGTTTTCACTTCTGTTTGTTATAAATCTAATTTAGGGAAAAGAAAAAAACCCCCAAAGGTCCCTTTTTATCGCTTATTGAATGAGGCCAGTTTTATAACCCCAGATGATGAGAATGAAATATTTCAAGGAAACCAGATTTAAAATGAGGGGTAGATGGACTCTTAATCAGGAAGAGAAAAAAATGGTATGAACAACTTAGATTCCTTTCTTAACCAAGGATATCCTTAGGAATATGCAGGCCTAAATCCATATATGACCATATCCCATTTTCCTGATTTCTCTATGTTTTAGTCATAATAAATAAGTACTGTAGGAATCATCTGGAAACATGACACATCAAGTCATTAAAAATATCAGTTTTAGTTTCTCTCCTTGTAGTATCTTTTCTTTCCCCTTCTACCTTAAATTACCTATTTTCTTTTCAAATATGTCCAAAATGTAAAGTTTCTGTGGAATCTCAGAGAATATTTCTATATTTCTCCACCTTTAGGTGGCTAAGTTTTAATTAGTGAAATCTGCCTGCTGCCTGCTGGATTATTTAATAAGTGTAGAGATTTAGAAACTGGAATAAATTTGCCTGGCCTGAGGAATAGCTACTGACTACATCTGGAGAGAAGGACTTTCAAAACGGGACATATTAATAATATTTCCCTCCATCCATCCTTCAGCCTTTAGATAATTGTTGACCAATTGCTGTGAATTGAGGCAAAGTATCTGCCTCTGAAATATGACAAATGAGGTCTGACAGCCTGTCCTGCAGGGTTAGAGGTACAAATGACCCAGCTGGTCACACTTTGCTTAAGAAAAATCTATTTCTCGCTGCCAGTTTTAATAGCCATGGCTGCCCACGCCAAGAATTAAAAGCACATTTGCAAACAATTCCTAAATCTTCAACATTTCTGTGAGTATAGAATATAAATACTTAACATAATATCAAAACAAAGAACTGTCATTTTTTTTTTGGAAATGTCAATTGCAAAGTTATATTCTGGAATGGGAAAAATAAAAAAAATCACAATGCAAAGGAAGAGATAATATTACTTGGTATGTTTAATATATATATATTAAATCAGCACAAAATACTATATGTATGTATGTATGTATGTATGTATGTATGTATGTATGTATGTATGTGTTGTGGCCCAGCAGGAGCCGTTGGAGTTGCCACCAGACTCCGACAGCGAGGTGTCTTCTGAGTCGGCTCAAGAGGAGGTGGGGGACCCTGGACAGGGTTCCGACGCTGAGCAGGGCGCAGAGAGGCTGGTTGGCCACCAGGGGGCGCCTGAGGCATGGAGCAGTGGTGAAAGCCAAAGGAAGGGGGCTCCTGATGTCATGCCTTGGAGCAGTGGGGAGGAGTCACAGGACAGTGAGTCAGACATCAGCAGTGAGCTATTAGATGCTCGTTACCGACGTGCTACCCAGCGTAAAGAGCAATTGAGCAATTACAGGAGGTAATGGCTCTCAGCTGCTGATCATTAGACTCCTCTCCAGACTATAAAGGGACTGCTTGTGGACACACCCTTTGCAGGAATCAACTGATCATTGGAGTTGGAGAAGCTCAGATCTGTGTCGTACTTTGGCAGGCTGGATTGCTGCTAAAGGGTTTATCTGGATTGCTGTCAATCTGTTCCCTGGACCTTGGCAGGCAGGAGTGCTGCTAAGGTGATTATCTGGAGCTTGGTAGCTGGATTGCTGCCAAGGGGTGTCGCTGTAGCTGGATTGCTGCCCAGAGTGCTATCTTGACCTTAGCAGGCTGGATTGCTGCCAAGGTGGAACCTGTATGCCAATAAACATCTTTGAAGAGACTTTGTGTCGGAGTGTCTTGGTATACAAGAGGAGGGGGTCAGAACAGTATGTATGTATGTATGTATATGTATATGTATATGTATATGTATATGTATATGTATGTATTTGTGTTACAACTCCTGGTATGCCCAAATATGAGAGGGAGCTCACTCCTCCCTCTTTCTGTCCTTCGGCTCATCACAGAAAACCATCCAGGCAGAAACCTGGATATTTATTTATCAGTACAAATACAACACAAATATAAAAAGGCAACATTAAAAATAAAAATATGGGTTTCTGCCTGGATGGTTTTCTGTGATGAGCCGAAGAACAGAAAGACGGAGGAGTGAGCTCCCTCCCATATTTGGGCATACCAGGGGTTGTAACACAAATACATACCTATTTCCCTGGCTTAGCTGATAAGGGAGGAGAGCCTGTGGTGTAGTGGCTAACAAATCAGCCAATATGTAACACATCCCAGGTTCAAATCCCAGTAAGGGTATGGCTAGCTGATGAGAGTTAAATAGCTTGAAATGGATCCAGACTAGTCTCCCTTTATTTATTTATCAGCACAAATACAACACACACACACACACACATGTTGTATTTGTACTGATAAATAAATAAAGGGAGACTAGTATAGATCTATTTCGAGCTAATTAGCTCTCAACAGCTAGCCATACCCTTACCTTATTTATTTATCAGTACAAATGCAACACAAATATAAAAAGGCAACATTAAAAATAAAAATATGGTTTTCTGCCTGCATGGTCTTCTATGATGAGCCGAAGGACAGAAAGAGGGAGTAGTGAGCTTCCTCCCATATTTAGACATACCAGGGGTTGTAACACAAATACATGCATACATACATACATACATACATACATACATACATACATACATACATATATATATATATATATATATATATATATATATATATATATAATTTGTGTTGTATTTGTGCTGATAAATAAATAAAGGGACACTAGTATAGATCTATTTCAAGCTATTTAGCTCTCATCAGCTAGCCATACCCTTACTGGGATTCGAACCAGGGCTGTATTACATATTAGGCAGTTGTATTAGCCACTAAGCCAGAGGCTCTCCTCCTTATCAGCTGAGCCAGGGAAATAGGTATGTATTTGTGTTACAACCCCTTGTATGCCCAAATATGTATGTATATATGTACAATATTACAATTACACACACACACACACACACACACACACACATATATGGAAAAAACTTATCCACTATCTCAGGAATCAGTAAACATACTACCACTAATTATTACTAATTGAAAACACTAAATGAAATAAGTTGCGTTAGAGCAACCTTGGAGATATTCTTCCCCATCATTTGAAAAATCAAACTCTGCTTTGACCATTGTATCAATGGCTTTAATACTTTCAGATGGATGACTACTTAAAGTGAGATTGGGCAAAAGGGATTCCATGAAGTGAATTGATTTGCAACATAATAACAATTATATCATATAAATAAAAAATAATGCAAATGTTTAAAAAGGAAGGAAGAAAGCCAGTTTAGTCTAGTAGTCAAGGCAATGGGGTAAAAAGCCTGAGATTATGAGTTCTAGTCCCGTCTTAGCCACGAAAGGCATCTGAGTTGACCTTCGGCTGGCCACTCTCAGCCCAACTCACCTCATAGAGTGGTTGCTATGGGAAAAATAAGAGGAGATATGTGTGCTACCTTCAGTTATGTGCAAAAATACTAAAGCCAGAATACAAACAAATAGTTAAAAATCACACTATTTTATTCAATTCAATTTATTTGATTTCTAGACCGCCCCCTCTCCCAAAGGGACTTGGGGCGGTGTGCAGGCACCAAATTAAAAAACCATACACATAAGAATAAATACCATTAAAATCAAATTAAACCTTAACCCCTGTACAAATTATAAAAATTAAAACTCGGCCTAAAACCAACCCGTAAAATTTAAAAATACAGACTGAGGTGGGAGAGCTGGGATTAGGCCAGGCCGGCTAGATTAAACAGGTGGGTTTTGAGCTTCTTACGGAAGGAGCGGAGGTCCGTGGTTGTTCTAATATCAGGGGGAAGGTCATTCCAGAGGGTCGGGCCCATCACAGAGAAGGCCCTTCCCCTGGGCATCACCCGCTGGCACAGCCTAGTGGACGGCACCCTGAGGAGTCCCTCTCTGTGTGAGCGGATCGGCCGAAGGGATGTATGGGGCAGGATACGATCCCACAAATACCTAGGTCCTGTGCCATGGAGCACTGAGAATCATTTCACACAGAGAGCTTCATAAATGGCACAAGGCATTGCCCTTACATGATTGAATCTAAACAACTACCCATGGAACAGGTTGTTTATAAAAGCTATATCTCTAAGGCAGTGGCGTAGCATGGATTGTCAGCACCCGGGGCAAGGCAAGTAATTTGCGCCCCCTAACCTGAGGGCGGCCCGACTGCAGCTGCCCCTGGGTCGGCATCAGTCAAGTGAGGCTCTCCATGCTGGCCTCCTGCCTTCCTCCTGAGGAGGAGCTCGAAGGGCAGCGGGAAAAGGCTCGACTGAAGGGAAGCAGGTGCTGCGGGGGTGGGAGGCGCACCGGGGGCTTCGGGAAGGCGCCGGCTCCCCGGGGCACTCCAGGCGGAGCGGGAGGACGCGGTGGCGTTGCAGCGGCGGGCAGACGGAGCGCAGCGCCGCTCTTCTTTGGCTCACGCGAGGGGGGCGCGGCGGGTCTTGGCGACTCCGCTGGGAGGTAGGCGGTGTGCAGGAGGGGCCTGGGCGGGCCGGGGCCGGGGACCTTAGTTCACGGGCCGAGCCGGGCGCGGAAAGAGGCGGCCACAGTCCGGCAAAGGGCGGCGCGGGGCAAGTCAGCGCGCCCCCCCAGATGTTGCGCCCGGTGCGGCCGGGCCCCCCTGCACCCCCCACGCTACGCCACTGCTCTAAGGCTATTTGTCATTGTGATTCCAAAGAGTTAAATGGGAGCTGAGAGAATATGAGTTGACTCCCAAACACTGTGAGACTTCTAAAGCAATGTTTCTCAATCTTAGTAATTTCTGGACATGCATACTTCAACTCCCAGAATTTCCTAGCCAGCATTCCCCAAAACACTGTTCTAGAGTGAAATACTATTAGGAATTTTTAAAAGAGGATCCTTTACTCCACTGTTGTCCTGTCAAAAACCTGAAGTATTGGGAAGAAACATCATTTGGAGTTGCCTGCTCCAACCTTTTAAAAATCACCCACTTTAATAGAAGAACAATTTTGCTCATATCTTGATAAATGCTTGCACACTTTCTTTCAAAATAATACCTAATTGTTTTTGTTGCAATCAGGCCTTCAACTCTTTAAATTGTAAGGCGTTCTCCTTCCAAAAATACAGTAAAGCAAGGCTGAAGGAAAGCAATTTAGCCAATGTCACAAGCAAAGCAATTGGAGTCCTTCTTAAAGTGTTTCAAAATGAGAGTGTTCTAGCAAACCTTGAAGCTTTGCTTTATTTTCCTTTATTTTTAAACCTTTTCATTGCATTCAGAAGGCAGTAATAAATTTACTCCTGCTGTTAAAGTAGTTCAATTTGTATGGCTGTTTAAATGGTGGTGGAGGTGGACATTATTGGGTAGAGCTAAGATCGCTTAGTAGTCAGAGACTTTCTGAAAAGGAATTCTTAGAAGCCATTGGTTTCAGGACACAATAGGGAGAGGAAAAGAAAGAAATAAAGAAAATATGGGTATCTCAATAACCAGTAAGATTATATCGTCCTTATTCTAGACTGTGTAGCTCTTTATTACAATATCAGACTATTTTGTTATTTTTTGTGAACACCACACATAAAAATGCGCTGCTGTGCTCTAGTTTATATCCAGAGCACATATAATAATCAAATCCTATTGACTCAAATGTGAATTATATTTTTAAAACTCTTTATCTTTGGAAAACGACCCCATGCAGTTATTTACTGAGAATATTTATCTGGTCTTTAAATCTGAACGAGCCAGATGCAAAAAAAGAGAGCAAAGTGCTTGATGATCCACATGACTTATTGATTTAGAAGATGGATAAAGCTTTGAAATGTGCACATTTATTTTACCAAGATTTCTTTTATACTAAATTATAGAAAGAAAAATGCACTAAAAAAAGGATTTATGTTAATATCACAGAGTTCTAAAGTACTTCTTGAGGTTAACATGAATGCATTAGAATGCAAACAGAAAAAATACAAAATATATTGTGTATTAACTGCATACACATACAGCTAGTTAGTAAAGTAGTGTTTAGATTTAAAAAAAGAGATATTTCTATTACTTTTTATGCAAGTCTGCTCAGAAGAAAGCTTAACTTATTCTGCTGATGTAGTTATATGATTATGGTTTTAAATAGGTAGCTATAACAAATTTGAATAATTGTTATATAGAAATAGTATTTTTTTTCTTTTCATTTTATCTATTGGAAGGTTTTTTTTTTCTATTACTATATGAGTTTCCTCTCATCCATACTGTTGTTTTTATATTTAGGGTAATGTATAATGTACATCTCTGGTGTCAAATTTGCTGTGTCGAGTTTCCATCACGTATGCAATGTTTTTCCACTTCGTGGAGCTGGGGTGGGCATGGCCTGTGACTGACGCATTTGGCCCATGGACTGCCAGTTTGATACCCCTGAGTTAGATGGTTCTATCTTGCATATAAACATAAGATGATTATAATGATCAAGATGACAATTGTTGCTTTGCACAAATATATAAATGTTCTCATGATATCAGCCTTCCTTATGGGATGTGTGTGAGAATAAATATGTGATGGTTTAGTAATTTAAACAGATGGATATTATAGATTACTTCCTAGTTTTGAGTTTAGCTCAGCTAGCCCCATCCAGCTTAAAATAAACAGGTTCACTCAGATGTAAAAGTAGCCTGAACTAATACCATAACTCCAGTTCCCTAAAGAGTAACTAGGTAGGCATATGATTCAAAGGAATAGGACAAGCAACCAGATGTGACATTCCATTGTGCCAATGAAGAGATCAGTGAGAAAGGTTAAGTAAGGAGCCTGCTGAAGGAGTCACTGCTTCTATAAGGTAGATATTTTCCATATCAAATCTCACAACTTACATGTGCGTCTTTGCGTATGTATCTCAGAACAGTAAATGTAGAAAGAAGACATAAGCATTCAGCAAGGATTGAAATATTCACATATGGGTAAATGTGTGTGTGTGTGTGTGTTTGTTTATGTATTTATTTATTACAAATATGCAAAGAGTTGGATGGCCTGCAGTTGGCTGTTAAGGTATTTTCTCATATCTTTAAGAGACAAAACTCAAGGCAGAAAGAACATATAGATCAGTTATAGATCAAGTTCAAACAGAACTTTGTTTTAAGTATTTCTATCAAGAACCATTTCTTTGAATCATTGATTCCACTCTTAAGATTACTTTTTCTGTGAAGTTTTAAGACTATTGACTTGGGATCTGCCTTTCTGTAACTAAATATTTTATATCTTGCACTCCAAAAAGATGGTTAATAGGTCTTGGTTTTCATTTGTAGAATGTTTCAGGTGAGAAACAATACTATACTCCCATACGATCTTCTCTTTTCATGCATTCAGACTCTCTTCATAGTACTTGGTTTATAGTTCCCAGTCATGCTTGCTGCCGTATTTTATCACTTCCAGTTTGTTTGGGTCCTTTTTAAGTATTTGTAAGAAACAAGCCATGTTTCTCATTCTTCATCTATGCATTTATTTTCTATTGTTAAGTAGAGGAAGTATTGATTTTTCATAGATAACGAACCCTCTAAATGTTTATGAGCCAAATGTTTTCTGATTTTTTTCACAAGAACAACACACTTCCTTCCTTCTATAGCTGATGGTTTTTATTTTTAATCCCTACAAAATTAGGTTTGTAATGCTTTAGCCAATGACATACAGATAGTTCTCGAGTCACTACCACAACTGAGGGCAAAATTTGCATTGCTTAAGTGAAACATTTGTTAAGTGTTTTTGCCCCATTTAATGACTTTTCTTACCACGATTGTTAAGTGAATCATTGCATTTGTTAATTTAGTAACATGGTTGCTAAGTGAATCTGGGTTCCCCATTGACTCTGCTTGTCAGAGGATTACAAAAGGGGATCACATGACCCTGGGATACTGCAGCAGTCATAAATATGAACCAGTTACAAGAAATTTGATCATGCAACTATGGGGCTGTTGCAACAGTCATGTGAAAAATGGTCATAAGTCTCTTCTTTGAGTGCTGTTGTAACTTTGGTCACTAAGCGAACTGTTGTAAGTGGATGATTACCTGTATTTGCTAACTCATATTAATGCATCCTGCATTGTGTTAGCTGTCATCTATCCAGATGATTCATATCATGGCCACTGAAGTCAAGTGTGGGCTAGCACAGCCAGTCACCCACCTACAGAATTATTCTTTCTCTCCCATTCCTGAACTATGAAGGATGAACGAGAAAGAAACCTCCAGGATATTGAACTTCTTTGGATTTTCACAATCCACTCCAATCAGTTGTTGCTACTCTTTCATTACATGTATCTCTGCCTGGATTAGCAGGAAGGGAAATTGGAAATGTTATTTTTGAACCGTTTGCAATAAGCAAGGTATGTATCACTTCAGGGCAGTGGTGATATTCAGCCAGTTCTGACAGGTTCTGAAAAACCTGTAGTGGAAATTTTAAGTAGTTCGAAGAACCGGAATGTAGGCTGGCGCCGCCCCTGCTGCCTCCCAGCTGATCTTCTTTTGTTGCCCTGAGTAGGAGAACGGAGCTGGAAAGCAGGTTAAGTGGTGTGAGGAGGGGATGGGGATTTGCAGTAATTTTCCTCTAGGAGTGGGGAGACAATGGAGATTTTGCAGTATCCTTCCCCTGCCACGCCCACAAAGCCACGCCCACAAAGCCACGCCCACAGAACCGGTAGTAATTTTTTTTGAATCCCACCACTGCTTCAGGGATACCATATCCTGTATCCTATTCAACTGTGTGCCCTTTCCTGTTCAACTTTTTACTTGTCTGAAGGTTCAGTACTAGTATCTTCTTTCAAAGCCTAAGGATGTCTCTCAGCTTCAGCACTGCAGAGTATTTTCTTAATCTGTTGTTTCTGGTTATCAATCTTGTCTCCACCAGACTTCCTTTAAAAAAAAAATGACAAATTTTCCTTCCTGAATAGCTTCCTTTAACGTTTCCTATAGATTTTCCTTCCTTCATCTTTCTGTTATCAGTGTAAGTTTGGCTACTTACTGTTTTAATTCTCCTGTTTTTCCTGAAAGCATTGCTATGAATAGAATTTAATTATTTTCAAGCAAAATATAATGGCACACTACACATCAGAATAACACAACTCATTCTTTTTACTTTTATTTTCTCTTTCTTTGAATATTTTCAAAAAGAGAAACTTTTATTTAGTTTTGTTCTCGGGTTACCTTTCTAAGGACACACATATACAACTATATGGAGCTTTTTCATAAATAAAAATAAGCAAATACAATTTATAAAGTTGAAATGCAATTTTTAATTGTTCTGAATTATGGTGGGTTTTAATGGTCTGGCTTGGCTGCTATGGGTGCAGTCGTGAGTCAGCAGAAGGAGAGAGAAGGGGGAGAAGCCCAGATATGGTCTTTGGGGGCAGCTGTGCTGTCACAACGATTTATGAACTGATCTGATTTGCTAGCCAGGATTGTTATGGGGCAGATGGAAACAGGATTCCCTTTGGTTATGCCCCAATATACAGCATAAGTGTTGGGGAATAAAGGCCTGGAGGGGAGCCCACTATTTTTATTGTTGAGGAATATACTGTTGGGCTGACCTGCAAAGAAAAGAAAAAGAAATATACAGCAATTATTGCAAATTGTTGAAAAGTTTGTGTTAGACATTTTGAATGGAAAGAAATCTCACATTAAGTGTGTGGGAGAGTTTACTCATGCAGTTGTGATTTTGTCACCCTGGGAGGGAGAAGGGAATGAGAAAGTCAATTCAAGGCTTCCATTGGCAGAAAAGAAGTGAAATCCCAGATAGAAGAATGCCCAGGATCAAGAGTAGATAGGAAAGGAGAGAGATGGCTGGAAGGGTAGGCAGAGGGAGGTGCAAAACACAACATCTATGCAAAATACAACATCTATGCAAAACTGATGAGATCCAAGAAGGCAAGATTCATGGAGCATATTCTGCAGTAATTCCCTTCCTATTAGGAAGACATGGAAGGCAGAGAAGGAGGAAAAGGGAGGGAACTTAAGAAGCAAAAGAAAGGGTGGTTATTAGTGAATAGTACTAAGTCATGCCAGCCACGTGACCACCAAAAACGTCTTCGGACAGCGCTGTCTCTTCAGCTCAGAAACGGAGATGAGCACTTACACCTACTGCCGGAAACGACTAGCATACATGTGCAGGGGAATCTTTACCTTTTTACTGAGAAAGAGGTTTGCAAAAGTGACATTTTGTAAATAGATGTTATTGTCTCTGCAAATCATTAGATATAGTAAAAGAGCCATAAAAGCTTGCACGGTCTCTGTCAATGTGTTACAATTGTTCTCTTCAATACTAAATGCACACCAAGCTTTCAAAGAATCCATGGTCACACTTCGTTACTGAAAGCTTAATGGTTTAGCAAAATTCAGTATTGATTTAATATGCCATATAATTTTAGGTGTGCATGGTGACATCACTGAAAGGCTATCAAACATTTTACTTTTATTCTGTTTTGATAACTTTATATACATGTCATAAAATCACTTTACTATCATTAGTTTGGCTACAGAATGTTTGAAAAGCAATTCAAATCTTTGCTGATGAGGTCATTAGACTGTTGTTAAATCCAAAGACTGATAATAAATAAATATTT
Source organism: Natrix helvetica (assembly GCF_964273705.1). Classification (NCBI taxonomy): domain Eukaryota; kingdom Metazoa; phylum Chordata; class Lepidosauria; order Squamata; family Natricidae; genus Natrix; species Natrix helvetica. The sequence goes on along the minus strand of NC_138554.1, from coordinate 116,974,425 downwards.
TTTTCCTAAACCACCAAACAGAGTTTGATTCTGGTAGGTTTATGCCTCCCCACTGCAGTTGTACAGTTGAAATTGAAATTTTACTGTTGAAATTAAAAAGAAACCTCAATGCTTATAATATAAGATGAAGAAGTTCCTTATTAGTGATGAAGCTTACCAGGGAACTCTGAAGATAAATAGTTGATAGTCATACATACATACTAACTTTCTTGGAGTTTTGAAAGTGTGAGAATTGGCCAAGTACTACTTAAACAGACACTAAATACTATTAATATTTATAGTTATCATTTTATCATACTTTTGAGTTACAGAGAACTTCCTTGCCCTTAGTAATTCCAGGAGACAAAATGGCAGAAGGGATGCCTGGAGTGTGCCTGAAGGAATCTGAAAAATAAATCTGATAGAGAACAGATAAGAGATTTACATTAGGATTTCATAAGGATTACCTGATGGTGATAAGAACAACAATTGTTCCATTCAAGTGTGTGTGTGAGTGTGTGTGTGTGTGTGTGTGTAGTGGCAATGCCACTGTGAATACAATTTTAGGCACCTGGTGGAGAAAGTTATTTAGATCCACTTTGAGTTGGACTCTGGCTGTGCACGTCCTTTGGAGCTGACTGAAGAATGTTTTAGCATAATTATGGGGAAGAATTTAAGCTTGTTGGTCCAAGGGAATGACAGAGTCCTCAATGATGGAAGTACAAGTACCTGAATATTATATTAACGTCACTTATGATTTGCCTTTCACGTAGTTAGATGAATGCAATATTGTGAAGGGAGGAGGATGGGATATTCCAGTTTATAAAGAGGGGGTTGTTTGTCCTTTGTTCAAGAAGGTCATTCCTGGATTTGTTAGTGTTATACAATTTTCACTGAATTTCCAACTTTCTTTTTTAGAAGTTGAGAAGTTGATTGCTTTAAATGCCTGAAAAGTAGGTTATCTGGATCCTTTTCAGGTGTTTGACTGGTGTACAGTATCAAGAAGATATTGATTTATGTGTAGATTACTTTTGGCAGAACCGTCCATCCATGCTAGCTCTCCTTGATATCTCCAGCGTCCTTCTGGATTGGTTCACAAATTAAGAAGGATAGACAGTATGTTCCAGTGATTCTCCTTCTAACTTTGGGGCCAACTTCACTTGGCATTTGAATGGAAAGAGATCTGGTCTTAGTCCCTTCCTTATGGGGTTCCTCAAGGTTCTGTATTCTTTCTGCCTGTGTTTAACATCTACTGTATGTGAAACTAAAATGAGATAATTTGCCAGACAGTATGTTGTAGTTGAACATTATAGTTGATGGAGACAATTTTGTGTAGTAGTTATAACATCAGACTAGGAACTAGGAGATGATGAGTTATAGTCCCGTTATAGGCACAAACCACTTCTGAAATATTGCCAAGAAAACTGCAGGCACCTGTCCAGGCAGTTACCAGCCATAAAATAAAACACTTTACTCAAAGGAACTCCCCCCTCCAAATCTAGAAATTGAAGTCTACAAAGTTGAAAAGCAACCAAGCTGGGGATTATTTTTCTAGGAGACTGCTCATCATTGTATATGAGAATATGGCAGGAAGTAATACTATAATAATTGGATCTATACACAACTGCATTTTATTGGCTATATCATTAGTGTCAATTGAAGGTATAAAAGCCATTCCAAATAGCACATTGTTATGATTATGGTTGGGTGCACAGTCAAATAGATGTTTAGATTGATTTGGCATTTTTATCCAACTATCATTTTTTCCCAATGCACCCAGGATGTGTAGATGTCATTGGTTGATGGTGTTAAATGTATCATCACAGAATGTAAGCTTTTCTTTTGTAATTGGCTGATGATGACATTGTTAACGTTGATGGTGTTCAAATGGTGTTTTAGATGCTCCAGGTTCCTTTGCTATTGGAGCTACCTTTGATTTCCTTTGCCAAGGTATGATTTGAATTTAAAAAAATCTTTTTATTTCTATTTGCAGGTCTTTGTATTTTTATGATTTTTCTCCAGTTTGTTTTCTTCTATTCTGTTGTCTTTAAGTATTATTGTTGTTGTTTTTGTTGTTAAAAAGAAATAGCGTTAATAACCAACATTACAGTTTGGATAAATAAAATGCATTCCAGTCCTATGAATTAAATAAAAATATCTTTATCCCATTGTTTTATATGGTATTTAAAAATGCATTACCAACGCTCTTTATATCATTACTTTTATTGAAAAACATTATTGCATAAAACTACATTCCCAAGAAAACTTGAATTAACTAAAAAAAAAGCTGCATCTGATGTTCAATAGTGCAATTCACATAGCAACTATATAATATAAAATCTTTTATAGAGAATAAAAAAACAGAATAATTATATAGAATTTTAGCCAGAAAACTAGTTTTGAAAGAAATGAAATACTTGAAAAATGAATCAAATGGCATATTTATGATTTTTATCTTTTTATCTTTTTTGCAAACCTGCATAACAAATAGCTGTGTCCAGAATTATATAATTTAATTAACAGGAAAAACATTATAGTTCATTGGTTAGCTTCATCTAATCACTTTTATGTCACTACAAAGCAATTATTTTCTACCGACTTATGGTGAGATCAGCATGGAATTGCATTTTGCACTGGGGTCAAGATTTTTCGGCATGCGCAGAATGCAAGCCAATTTGAATAGTTGAATGTACATTCAATCTTCTAATTGTTAGATTAGTTCATGACAAGAGAAAGACATATATATAGTGGCAGGTGATTTGTTTAAAATTTCAGTCACTTTATGTTTTAAATTTCCCTTATACAAGCTGGTCAAATAATAAGTTTAATGGCTATTTTAAGTAAAGGAAATTATAAAATATAAAGGACTAATTTTTGTCTTTTAAAACCATAAACTAACCTTGAATCTGGTTAAAATCTGCAGTGCCTAGTTTTGGATCTTACCAGTAGTGAAAAATACTTCTGATTGGACAAAACTATGAAATATTTCTATTCTACTCTTTTAGTCTATTGGGGTAATTTTTAATAGCTGTCCTTAGCAACATCCTGAACCACATAATTTTAAAATCAATTAAATTAAATATCTCAATATATATTCATATATACAGCTTCAACTTAAAATAAATGCAAATGTACCAAAATAACAAATGATATTTATATATAATGATTCAGTTGATTTTTAATAGATACAATCCTCACAAAATTTGTTCCATATAATCTTTGTTTAAAGTCTGAACTGGAACCTAGGAACCCAACACAGTTTGGAAAGTATAGTTTAGTCGAAGAATCTGTGCATACATTTGTATCTTAACGTATAAGTACATTTGTAATGTAATTATATTCACAGGTTGCCAATCTGATTCAGTGATTATGAATCTTTGTGGACAAGAAAAAACAAGATTTTAGCATAAAAGGCCACAAGTGATAGAGCATTCCTGGGAACACCTTAGTAATCTTTCCGGCCTTGGAAGCTAAACAGAAGTGTTCAGCAGGAAATGTTTGCTCCTTTTAGATGTGTGTACAATTTCATGATACGCAGTGAAGCTTACTTTTATGTTGTCTTTATTGATTTTTTTATGTGGAGAAAGAGGCCCGATTTTTAGATTGTGGATCACACATCTTTGATTATGCAAGAGCATGGATGCAATCCTGTCCCTGAAGGAGGGGGGTGGAGGTAAAAGTTTCAGCCTGTATTTCTGTGGCGAGTTGGGTACTTATTTCATTTTTATTGCATTTTTTAAAAGAACAAGAAAAATGCATTGATTAAAATCAGTTATGTGCTGTCAGTTGCATGATGATGGGAGAATAGGGAGTTTATGTACTCCAAAAGCTTTCCAAGGTTAACCATTCTTGCAAGCATCTTTTTTTGAAAGTACATATAGATTTTTTAAAAATACCACTATAGTGCAAAGACCATGCTAACCTTTAAAAGGAGTTGTTAGACAAAACCTCCTAATCAGGCACCTTCCAAATAGTTTGGGAATTTTGGAAGCTGCAGTCAAATTGCATCTGGACTGTGCCAAATTGCAAAAGACTGCAGTAAGAAGTAGACGTGGCTTTGTGACAAATAACTCTTTTCTCAACAGTTTAATGATCAATTTTATGTGCTGTGTCAGCCCAACTTTGATTTTGCTCAGCATTCTTGATATATTTGGAGTATATAAACCATGACTTCTCATACAGAAAACAATTACATTACTAAATGGGACTTTCCATTCTAAATTGCTTTTTGGAACGTAGGACAGTGGCCTTGCTATTTAACTATATTTTTTAACTTACTTTCTCCCCCTCAGTTCAGAGAACCAGTGTGCATGCCACGTTCAAGAATAAGGTGGAAGTTTCTGCCCCTGGAAAAATGGATGAATTAAAGGATTGAAATGCATTGCGGAAGATGCAGTTGCATTCAGCGGTGGAGTGAACCAAGTAGGAATAAAGGCAGTAGGAGGCAGGGATGGGATTGCCAGTTTGGTGACAGGGTGAATAGGAGTGGCTGATACCAAGTGGAAAGGATGACCAGACAATAGTGCTGCGTGAGTTGGCAGGAAGGTTGAAGCAAATGGCGAAATTGATATGGGCGCAAGGTGAGCCTGTGAGAATGGATGTATATGGGTTAGGTTACTGCTGTGTGGATGAGCCCCATTGGACAAAGCCAAGCTTTGCAAAAAGGTTTGGTGGAGGGTGGCAACAGAAGTGTGCTGCTGGATTGGAACAGGCTGAACTGCTGGAGATGCAGAGAATGTGGCTGGTTCAGTAGTAGACAGAACCTTGAGATGTTTTTCTGCAAGTTGTTTCTGCATGTGCTGCTGGGCCTGTAGCTGTAGAAACCTGTATTTATCTATTTCATCAGGGGAAAATATTATAGGATGTTGTAACAAAGAAGGGGAAATGCACTTATTATAAAGGTCAGTCTCATATTCTGTTTCATTGAATTTATGCATAGTGTTGTCAGGGAAATAGTTTAGCTCCTCTTCTGCTTGATGCAAGACCGCCCTTGCATTGTATTCTTCTTTGGTGTCAGTAAAATTTGGAGCAAGAGAATATCTATGAGGAACAAAAGCACCAGGAAAATCACCTGTCATTGGATCATAGCTTGGCAGAAGAACTTGTGTTTCATCGGTTACGTGATCTGTCTTTTCTTTTATTGTTGTGCTGGCTTCCATATTTAGGGTTTGGTAGGTGGTTCCTCTTTGAATTAAGTTTTGGAGCAGGCAATTATTGTAGGTAGTGTTACCCATAATGTTATCTAGGGTCAAACCTTGGTTTGTGTTGTTTTCCACTTCCCCAGTTTCATGATTCCACACACAGTTCATGTCAGCACTGTGTTTGTTCTCCTGTGAAGGCAGTATTGTTTCACTCTCCATGGAAGATGTGCCAGGCACATTACAGGGGGCATCTATCCTGCAAGCCTTCGAAAAGCTGCCAGTGCTTCCAATTTGCCCCTGGTTTCTTTTGGATTTTACCTTTTGTAAAAGTAGCTTGGCAGTTAGTGACTTCTGTCTTGCTGCTTCCTTTTCTAACCAGTTGACAGAGCAAATTCCATGTTTATGCTTAGAGGAACAGCTCACATTCTGGTTCTCTGAATGAGCAGAGCAGGATTTTTTTTCTTCGTCGGTTCTCATAATCTTTTTGTGTTTGTTCCAGATATGCATTGATTCCTTCATCAACAATCCTGAATTGCTACCTCTAGATTGAGTGGAACTTGATGATGTTTCACTGCTTCCTGAATCATGGATGCAAGAACCTTGGGAGCTGGTACATCTGCTCCTGCTGTGTTTACAGACAGGGTATCTATTTCTATTTTGCTTTGCTCTTTCTCTTTGTAGCAAGTGCCCATATCTCAAATATCGCTGACATTTTATTGGATGCCTCTGAGTACAATCTGCAGGTCGCTGGCTTTTTTTGTGGATAAAGCAGTCCATGTCTGCTTCATCAGAAGAGGAAATGCAGTTGTGCTTTTGGTGTTTACATTTCTGTCTTCCAATTGATTTGTGTTTTCTTTTGCAACAAAAAGGCAGATTACCTCTACTATGATTGTTTGATCTATGATTACAGTAGCAACTTGTTTTGCTAGTCTCACTATTGGTGGAGATGTCAGAATAATTAGACTGTCTGTCAGACCAGGGTTTTTGCAAAGGGCAGAATTTCCAAAAATCATTAGCAAAACTCACATTGTTTTCCTTTTCCAAGCATTCATCAGGGCAGTCTAACTTACAACCAAGAAGCATATCTTTTCCACTTTCATTTATGTTACTTGTACAAGTGACCAAATCCAGATTGCTTTGCTCCTGGGAATACATTAAATCACATTTTCCACATTTTTCCTTTTTTGCCCTAGACGCCAAAGGATAAATGCAAACATTTTCACCAATTTTATCCTGTAGCGTTGTTTCACAGTTATGAAAGTGTTGTGCTAAAGATCTCATACACATTTCTGTATGGTGACTTGTTGCTATTGTACAATGCCTTTGCGAGCAATCAAGGTGAGCAGGCACATTGGGTATATTTTCATTCAAATCATCCGAAATGTACTTTGGAGCAGTACAATTTATTTTGTTTTCTTTCTCTTTATATAATTTTGGCGGACACTTTTTGAGATACGGAGCACTGTTCTTCTTTGGCTTTAAAATGTTATCTTTTCTAATGGACAATTGCTTCTTCTTAGTAAGATTCAGTTCATGATTTTCATCTATATCCATGGTTCTTGAATACTCTATAGAAACGTCTGGCTTGACTTCATGCTGCCCATTGTCTTTACTGGATATGGGAAGTCTAAAGTCAAAATATAATGGATTGCAGCCATAAGAAATAGAAGGTTCTGTTTTTGTAAACAAAAGAAGTTCTATGGGCCAATGGAAGGCTTTGCTGCCATCTTTACTCAGTACATGAAGAAAAGGAAATGTTTTAGGCTTAATTTCATGAACCAAACCATCATTTTTTGATGTTTCATTATCTGAAGCCAAATTTTTTGAAGAATCGGAAGAGCATTTGAATATACAGGGATTAAAGTGTATTGCACATGAATGTTCTCCTTCAGATGACTGTTGGCCTGCAAATTCAGAGTCACATTCTGTTAGCAAGATGTTGCTGTGTCTGTAATCTGTTTGCTGTAGACAAGCACTGGTATGTTGGCATTGAGATGTGATGAAACTTTGTATAGATTTCCTTGTCTTGACCAGCTGTCTTGATTTTATGTCAAGAGAGCTGGCACATTCCAAATCTAGAGAATGCTGTTTCTCCTTATAAAACGGAAGGTGAGTTTCCAATGATTCTCTGTTGCTTTTATGGTTATTTTCTTTATGTGGTTTATTTTTTCCAGCCAGATTGTATAATTCCGGGCTGTCTTGCTGGTCCTGAAGTGTGCTTAATCTCTTTTGCACATTGGTTTTCCTTTTGCTACTCATATATGTGCAAGTGTAACATTCCTCGGCTACTTGATTCAATTTTTGCTTTGGTGACCCAATGTGGTCATGTGCTTCTTCCACATTCTCACTGAAGACAGATGCTGATGACTCAAGCTTCAAGTGGACTTTTTTAGAAAAGGAAAAGGACACCCCTGTCCTGTTACAAGCGTTCGTGCTGCAGGGGAATGCTGGAGACATATGGTTTTTAAGCAAACGGTGTCTCTCTATGCACGATTGATCCTTGTTTATCAAAGGTTCCTGTAGCTTTTCTGAATGGTGGCTGGTGGAGCTTTTTGCTTCATCTGCAGTCTTGGCATTGTCTTCTTGAGCTAAGAGAAAAGTGTCTTGTGCTTGTTGCTGTGGTTGTTCTACAACTACCTGGGGACTTTTAAACATGGGTCTGCATCCGGCAACACTAGAAATAAATAATATAATGAAAACAACTTAAGTTAAAATGAATTTAATTTTCAGCATACCCTGTTAGAAAGTATTAGCCTGGGTAATTAGGATGATGAAATGGAATTTATCACCATCAGGACCCAATATGTCATTGGAAAGAATGTAATAATAACATGCTGAACTGATCACAATCAACATAAACATGGTGTCCTCGGTCTCATTCCATTTGAGGTAGTTAATGAACACAGGATGCCATGAAGGTTCATTGAAGCCTGAATTAATGTAGTAGATAGGATGTGTAGCCCAATGAGTTGAACTACAGGCATGCATAGTTTAGTAAAGATGTGCCCAAAAATGAAATGTGCAAATCTACAAAAATCTACATACAATACTATCCTCACTGCTTTTACTGACAAAAGGTTTGCTTTTTATTATAGTAGTATGAACAACTTCGTACATATCTCTAATACTAGTGAACTAAGAGGCTATAAACTTGTAGAAATTTTGCATATGGAAGAAGTTTTGGATCAGAATTTTATTATGTCTGTAATTCAATACTTAACTCAGGATTTGTTTTTTTGTAAAATCTTTTTTTTTTTGCATGTATGATATCTTGTAAGACCTTTTACACTCTTCAGTTAACTTTTTCATAACTTGAAAATATAATCATAGTTTATTAATATGCATACATATGTTTTCCCAATATAGTATCCTTCACATTTGTTAAATTACAAACTCTGTCCTCTTGATCTCCTCTCAGATACATTGGCTATGACTGTTGGGAATTATACTAAAAGCCATTTGGGAAACATCTGCTTTGGAAAGCAGTAAGAGGTACGATGGCCAATTGATTGTTTTGATAGTCAATGATGTAAATAATATATCATCCCATTGCTGAAGCAGTATATCCAGTATTTCTTACCAAGCTGAGCTACTTTGATGGGCACTGAAAATAGCACTTGTAGCAATAGCACTTAGACTTATATACAGCTTCACAGTGCTTTACAGGTCTCTCTAGGCAGTTTGCAGAGTCAGCCTATTGTCCCCAACAATCTGAGTCTTCATTTTTCTGACTACAGAAAGATGAAGGCTGAGTTAGCCAGTGAGAATCGAACTGCTGGCAGTCATCAGAATTAGCCTGCAATACTGCATTCTAAACCACTGCGCCATCATGGCTCAGTGAAATGAAATACTATGGCCATGTATTATGATAAGGAGTTCAGCATTAGGAGAAGAAGACAAGATGGTGGCCCAATGTATTCCTTTCTTCCTCTACTTTTTCAGTGAGAACAAATCAATTTGATTTTGTTCAACAATCAAAATTGTTTAAAATCTCAAAATCTGTCTCTTTGTAACAAATTTGTAAAAATTGATAAGATCTTAACAAATAATATTCAAATCAGGTGTGTTCAGCATGGATGGGACCATGTTATTGCCACTTGCCACTTGTAGCTATTAAAGATTCCTAGGCTGTAAAGACCCATACTGTGAATCTAGGACTACAAATATGACAAGTGTCAAGATAATTGAAGAATGAAACACCTAAAATCCTCTGCCTCTTTGGAAGAATATATCGACTCATTAATCTTATCCACAATTTGAAATAGTTAGGATTTTTTCTTTCCATCCCATTTAGGAAGATAAATGATGTTTATAAAAAAAAATATTAAAAGGAACTGATTACCAATCCCTAAGCAATGGGCTATCTGGGCTTCTCATTGTGACCATCACATAGTCAAGTCTGATTAGCTATGTGATTAGCTAAGGAAATAATCCTTGCCTAGACAAGAAAGCAAGAATAATTTTTAAAAAAATCAAAGCATTTATTGGGAGGGGCTACAAACAGGAACAGGAAGAGTAAAACATTGGGATCTTTAGGTTTCTTTGGGTGTGGTAGTATTGTTGTTGTTTTTGAAGAAGTTTTATTTCCAAACTGATGTTGCTACCTAGTTTGGTAATTAAACATCTGCAAGTAAACACAAACTCAGAAAATTTCAAGGACCCCTAGGTTCAACTCTGAGCTACAAATATTCTCTTCTAAGAATAAAACAGTTTATTGTGGGAGAGGGAATATTTAGCCAGACGTCTTCTCCTTTATTTGTGGCATTGAAAATGTTTATTCTGAAAAATTCATCACAGCGCTATTAAAGTTAATTTCATAGAGATTAGAAAGAGGATAAAAAGTCCAACATTCAAATGCCAAGGAATTATTGCAGGGCTTTCAATTTTATTGTTTGTACAATAAGGGTGTTGGCATGAAGGATGAAGAAAATTCTCTGTATTATATAAAGTAGAAGTAAAGCCATGGAGATTTCTCCTGGGACTATCAGGGGAAAAAGAGACAAGATTAAGATGTAATATTAGTTCCAAAGACGCACCATTCTGACTGCTTCCGCAACTCAGCCAGCTGATGAAGTCGTTTGAGAGCTTTCTCCTGCTTCTTTTCATCCTTCCAGGATTTTGAAGCCACGTTTCGTGCAAATTCCCTTTGTTTCAGCTCTTTTAATCTCTATATGAGGAGATAAAGAATAAAAAGATAGTGTATTTCTTAGCATGCCTATGCAGCTCCAAGCATTCATAAATTCAGTCTAACAATACATACAGATGAAAAGCTGATTCTATGCAAGTATAATTTAATAAATAAGTTAGAACTTTAACAGGTTTTTTTTTGAGGGGGAGAATTTATTTTGACACAAAATTGTATTTCTAACTACATTATGTAGAGGACAGGGGTGGTATTCAGCAGCTTCTGACCAGTTCTGGAGAACCAGGAGCGGAAATTCTGATTAGTTCCGAGAACCGGTAAACACTAGCTACTCTGACTAGCTCCACCCCCATTGATTCTCCCATCTATTCTCTGCCTCCCAAGTCCCAGCTGATTGGGAGGAAATGGGGATTTTGCAGTATTCTTCCCCTGCCACATACAGCAAGCCATGCCCACAGAACCGGTAGTAAAAAATTTTGAATCCCACCACTGGTAGAGCAGTGTTTCTTAGCAACTTTAATACATGCAGCCTTAAGTTTCCAGAATTCTGGGAGTTGAAATCAACATGTCTTACAGATTCCAAGGTCAAGAAACAATGAGAGGAAAACTACCAAGAACTCTGAAAGTACTCAAAGCAAGTACAAGATTCGGTGTATTCTAAACTTCAGAAACTGTTTTCTTCATGAAGCTTAAGTAATTAAAAAATGCCAAAAGTTCTTCCTTCAATTATGCAGAAAGCAAACAGTGAGCATCATAAGAATCTGAGGCTTGTAACTGACTTGAGCACAACATTTGCAGACTTATATTGAACTCTGGCATCTTCACATTGAGACAAGAATTAAAATACAAACTAGAACTTGTTAAAAATACATAGCTTTTTTAAAATCAAAATTGATTAATGATTAAAATCTGGAAAATGTATCCTGACTATTTTTCTTTTTTTAAAAAAATGAAAAAGAAGAATAAACCAAGCCTCTGAAGTTTTGCATATCCTGGCAACTGGAGATGATGCAGAAGGAAACTGTGCTCTATTACAGGCTTAGTGAGGCATGGTTTATGTATGGTTCTATTCTAATGTAGTACAGGTAGTCCTTGTCTTACAATCTTTTCTTTAGTGACCATCTGAAGTTACAGCAGCACTGAAAAAAGTAACATGTCCAGTTTTCACATTTAAGACCACTGCAGCATCCCTGTGGACATGGGATCACAATTTTGGTGCTCAACAACTGGCCTACATTCAGGGGGGCGGGGTGGGGATTCTACTGGTTCGGACTGGTTCAGGCGAACTGGTAGCTCCCACTATCAGTTGGGAGCAAACCGATTCGCTCCAACTTTCAGCTGGGTCTGCTTGCCTGCCCCTGCACTATATCCCCCTATATTCCCTTTTCTGAAGCCCACCTGATAGGCATGGCAGAGTGGATTGCCACGCCTCAGCTGTTTTCCTCCCCAGCAGTAATGCAAATGGTGATTTCTCTGTAAAATGAGAAGCGTGCGCACCCCTGCATACATTTATAACTGTGCTAGGATCCCATAATCACAATTTGTGACTTTCCCAGATGATTTCCAACAAGCAGTCAGTAGAGGAAGACAGATTTACTATGATTCATTTAACAACGGGGACAAAAAGTTTATACAACGGGATTCAATTCACTCAAATGTCCTGCTTAGCAACAAAAAAATGGGGTTCAACTGTGACGGTACTTTGAGGACTACTTGTATACATAGATACAAAATACACATATTCGCTTCTGTATTTTATGCTGCCAAAAATCTTATGGTTATTTCCATGTTGCAGCACAGATTTTTTCCAAACTTTTTTCCACAAAACTACCAAATCCCTTGAGAATTGAGGAGGAAAAGAAGAAAAAAACCACACTCAAATACAGCCAATTTTCTGTCACTAGAGCTTTGCCTCTTGATCAGGGTTTCCAGGAAACATGTTATGCAGCCTGAAAAGCTTGAAACTTCTTGCTTTGCACAGCAATAAATTGGCCATATAATTGTTGATGAGACTTTACACAGCTGTACTTAGAACAGCTTGACTGAATACAACTCAAGAAATGAATTGCATTGTTGGAAATGTACTCACCCTTTAGTATTAATTAAATGGCACCAGAAAAGTAGCTCTGCACAATAACAATATTCAGTATATGTCCATTTGTAATGTAGAACATGCAAACAAAATACATAACAATAGTATCTGTGTAGCTAAGTATTTGTGCTTGGTTTGCAGGCAGCAAGCCAACGATATTAAAATACTTGTGCTCATTCATAAGGATGCTTAACCAAGAGAAGGAACTTGAGAATTAACATAGCTCTAAGTGTGCAATTACATTTTACATGCTATTAGGGTACCTAACTGGGTGGATAAATCTTGTCAAATGTGCCAAAGTATTATTTATTTTATAGAATCCCACTGCTTGTACTTTGGCTTCTATAAATAAGAATAGCAAGATGTTTGCAGAAAAAAACAATTGTATTGGTCAAAAGATGTGTAAGATTAGCTGTAAAGACATCTGGATCCTGTCAGTGGGTGCCTTATCTTAGCAGTAGTAAACCAGCAAGAATACTAAGAAGCACTCAATATCCTATTGCCAGTGTTAGAGGCCATTAGTACATTCAAAAGAGCAGTAATATACAGAAAATCATACCAGGAAAGGAGCATGTTTTGACAGGCAGGCTAGCTGATGCGAAGAGTTAAGTACCTTTGTGAATGAGCTCGGGTCATTTTGTAGTCCCAGTAGCAAAAGTTTCCTTTAAATAAATATCCTAGAAGATTTTCAAGGTGTTTTTTGAATCTACAAGGCTCTGTTTACATGATGAACACAGTATATTAGATGTGCAGATAGAAAGCAAAAATTGTTTTTCTAAGCAGAAATCCCAAGCATAAAATGAATAAGATAAAGTTATTAAAAAGCATAATTTGGATGTATTACTGAAGCATACAATATTAGCCATCTAAGCAATCAGTGAAGAGAACAGTGCGAAAAATTGCTTTTACCATGGTAACTGATATTCTAAAAATAACTTCAAAAGCCTTTTATTTTTCAGGATTAAATGTATGAGAAAGGTAACTTTAACTTAAACCAATACATTTCAGTTTGTTTTAAGTAACCACAGTAATAATAATATATTCACCTAAAAGGAACAAAATACTAAATTACAATACAATACAATAGTAGAGTTGGAAGGGACCTTGGAGGTCTTCTAGTCCAACCCCCTGCCTAGGCAGGAAACCCTATACCGTTTCAGACAAAAAGCTATCCAACATCTTCTTAAAGACTTCCAGTGTTGGGGCATTCACAACTTCTGGAGGCAAGCTGTTCCACTGATTAATTGTGCTAACTGTCAGGAAATTTCTCCTCAGTTCTAAGTTGCTTCTCTCCTTGATTAGTTTCCACCCATTGCTTCTTGTTCTACCCTCAGGTGCCTTGGAGAATAGCTTGACTCCCTCTTCTTTGTGGCAATCCCTGAGATATTGGAACAATGCTATCATGTCTCCCCTAGCCCTTCTTTCTCTTAAGCTAAACATACCCAGTTCCTGCAACCGTTCTTCATATGTTTTAGTCTCCAGTCCCCTAATCATCTTTGTTGCTCTTAAAGATGATCCCTTCAAAAAAAAAAAAAAAGTAGAAATACCCAATCATGTATGTATGTACACACACACTAGGAGGCACAGTGGCTCAGTGGTTAAAGACACTGAACTTGAAAGCGGACGTCTGGGGTTTGATTCCAAAATGCTGTGCAATGGGGTGTGCTCTCATTACTCGCCAAGCTCCTGCTCACCTAGCAATTCAAAAGCATGCAAATGCAAGTAGATAAATAGGCATCACTTTGGTGGAAAAGTAACAGCATTCTGTGTGCCTTGGTGTATAGTCATGGTGACCATATAATCCTGGAAATGTCAACGCTGGCTTCTTCAGCATTGTCCCCTAAAATCGGACATGACTGGACAAGAGAAACTTCTACTTTTACATACGTACGTACGTGCATATGTATAATAATAATAATAATAAGTTTGAATTTATTAGCCGCTCCCTTTCCAAGTAGGACTCGGGGCGGCGTACAATGGGGCATATAAAACATAGAGAATATACAAAAACACATAGGCATACATACAAACATACATACGCATACACGGACACGGACTCGGAGGAGGTAACAATTTACATCATATGGATAGTTAAAAAAACCAGCATTAAAATACCCCAATTGTAAGAACCCAATATACAATTAAAATTTAACGTTTAAAATACAATTTAAAAACAGTTAGGAGGAATAAGAAAAATTACGATTGAGCCAGGCCAGATAATTGAAAGAGGTGGGTCTTCAGGTATGTATTTGTGTTACAACCCCTGGTATGCCCAAATATGGGAGGGAGCTCACTATTCCCCCTTTCTGTCCTTCGGCTCATTACAGAGGACCATCCAGGCAGAAAACCATATTTTTATTTTTAATGTTGCCTTTGCTATGTTTGTGTTGTATTTGTGCTGATAAATAAATAAAGGGAGACTAGTATAGATCTATTTCAAGCTATTTAGCTCTCATCAGCTAGCCATACCCTTACTGGGATTAGAACCTGGGCTGTATTACATATTAGGCAGAAGTATTAGCCACTAAGCCACAGGCTCTCCTCCTTATCAGCCGAGCCAGGGAAATAGGTATGTATTTGTGTTACAACCCCTGGTATGCCCAAATATGCCCATACATACACACAAACACACACACACACACACAACATTTTGTGCATTGTTCAACTTCCTTATCCCTCAGGCTGAATCTTTTCCTGGGAATTTCCTTTTTAAAAACAGTTTCCATGTACATATCCTTCTCGGCCAGGAGCAGAGGTGGGTTGCTCTTGGTTCAGCCTGGATCGAACGAACTGGAGTAGTAGTGGCAGGAGGCTCTGCCCACCCACCAGGACGCTTCCGTGCATGCACAGAAGTGTTGTGCGCCTGAACTGGTAACAAAAAAATTGGCAACCCACCACTGGCCAGGAGACATATATCCCATAAGAGCAAGGCAATGTGTCTTTATCTCTTGGTCTCTTGGTTCAGTCGATTTATCTATATTTGCACTGGTTCATCTTAGCTGCCAGCTGAACTCTTTCCTTAATTGGTAAACTCTTCAGACAATTACTGACGCCTTGGTCATATCATGGACTGGATTGTTACATTGCACTCTCTCTGAGGACCATCTGAAAACTGCAGTGATCCACAATCCCACGGCACATATAGTAAGAGTTGTTTTTCGTGTCATCATTGCTACATGAGATGTATTGGTTGCCAGTTGGCTTCTGGGTGCAATTCAAGGCCTCTATCATTACATATAAAGCCTTTCATGGTACAGTATAGGGGTTGGATATATGAAGGACTGCTAATCTCTAATTGTTTCTCCCTGCCCACTACGTTCTGACAGAATGCATGCTTTCCACATCCTATTTATTAAATATTGCCATCTAGCAGGACTAAGGAAATATGCTTTTCCCTGACCATCTCTTCCCCAAAGCAACATGTCCCCAAAAATATCAATACCTCTTAGACTTAAAAACCACTTCACAGTGCTTTACATCCCTCTTTACATCCCTCCTTTACCGAGTCAGCGTATTGCCCCCAACAATCTGGGTCCTCATTTTACCGACCTTGGAAGGATGAAAGGCTGAGTCAACCTTGAGTCAGTGAGAATCGGACTGCTGGCAGTTGGTAGAATTAGCAATAGTGCATTATGACCACCATGGCTCTCACAGATATGAACAGCATCTCTATCTTAGAGTTCCAAAAAGCCCTTAAGATGCAGCTTTAATGTGTTTGGAAATTACTTTGGCTGTTTGCATTGTTTGTTTTCAACTGTTTTTACTGACCTTGGAGTATTTAAAGCTACCTGGAGCCTACTATAGATATAACACATTTAAACAAACAATTTATTGAATTAATGATTGCTAATTAAGTGCCTCCAAATATAGAGTTAACTGATTTTGCAATTCCATATACCAGCCAGCTATCTGTTTCTCATATATCACTCGTATATACACAAACACAATTTCCTCTTCCTTCCAACAGAAACAAAGATGGAAACAGCACAGACAGAATATGAGATAGGTTAGAGGTGCAGCAGCAACAAAAGAGAAAATATGGACAAAAGGAAAAAATAAAAAAAATAGCTGGATTCAAAAGAAAAGAAAATGACCAATTTCTAGTTTAGCCATCACAGAAATGAATAGCTGCCAAAAGAGTAGACTTTCAGCAACAATGACAAATCTTCAAAGTTAACTTTACTTTTGAGCAAAAATGTTGCCATTTTTACCTTTACCCATTCTCTTTTTTTCAACAGTTTTTTTTATTGTCATCAGCAAATATAAGATTCAGAAAAGTTAAACTTACAAATCACAGGTAAGTATCTGGGGTGGGGGAACATTTTCTTATCTGGAAGCTATCATTCATTTATTCATTTATTCATTCCTTTACCTTTACCTTTATTTCGATTTTTATACCGCCCCCTCTCCCCAGAGGGACTCGGGGGGGGGGGGGTGTACAGTCAAATAAAACAGATAAAATGGAATACAAACATACAAACATAAAAACATAGAAGAGGAGGTAATACAACACTGTACAAGGTAAAGTAGATTAAAAACAGTATATCGACAATCCTAAAAAATACCCAATAAATACCCAATTAAAATTACCCAGTTAAAATATATCTGCCAGGGGTTATAATAAGATTATGAATGGTCCAAATTCATTCATTTATTCATTCATTTGCCACATTCTGGACATGACTTCTAATTGGCTTACAAGCAAGTGGAAGCAATAAAATAAAACATTAAAATAATAAATATTAATAAATATCAGAAAAATTAAAATAATAAGCATTAACATTAAAATTGACTTAAAATTAACATAAGATGGCAAAGGGCTGGAGGTGTAGTCTTATCTCAGTTCATTAACCACCTCTAGTACGATGTACTCCATTGAGACTTCAGGCTAGCCTGGACAGCAAAACTCTGATATTAGTATAAAAAAAACTATATATACATATCTGATTGTAATCTAGTGACTATAATATTGTATTATGACAGCGTGCCAAATTGCTTCACCAAATGCATAAATGTCTTTGAATGGTCTCTTCACTGTTGCAAAGGAAAGACTGGCTACCATGACTCCATGAGGTCAAGATTAATTATATTGTTTAAAAGGCCAGATTAATTTCCATTCATTTACCATTATCATTGTTAATTTTTAAAGAGAGGGGTTTTTTCCCCCGTTTTTTATATTTTGTGTAATTGCTACTTCTCCTTCTTTGACTTTTTTTTAAAAAAAAATAATTCGAAAGCTGGCAGTTTCCAAAAGCAAAGCACTTATCCCTAATATCAATATTATTTACAAATAAAATGGCCGGCAGCTGCTGGAGTGCTTGAAAATGTACCTAGCTTTTGCGGTGACAGGAAAAAGTAATTTGACGCATTAGAAAATATTCTGGAAGGTTGTCTGAAAGTTGAGACATGGCAACTGCACCAGAGGTGGTATTCAACCAGTTCTCTCCGGTTTGGGCGAACCAGTAGCGGCAGCTGCAGGAAGCTCCGCCTACCCACCCCGATGTAATGTAATGCATGAGCACTGCTCATGCAGAGATGTGGTACATACTTACATTTGCGAACCCGTAGGGAAGGTAAGTGAATCTCACCGCTGAACTGCACTTATTTTCTTGCTAGTTTGAGATGTTTTGTTCCTCCTCCCAGAAGATTTATCATTTTGAACAAGTTAGGCAGAGAGTCTTTGGAATATACCAAGTCCTTCTGCACCAATCTCAGGGTTTCTTCCCAAAATGTATTGCAACATGTTGATGAAGATTCCCAGTCATTCAGATAAAGCTGTCTGAAAATTGTCACTAAGTTGTTTTAACTCCACAATCTTCTTAACTTCTTTCACATCTTTGGAAGTCTGTCAATTATGATGGTAAAAGTAAGTGGTAGACTTTTTTGTTTTTACAGTTTCACATTTAGCTGACATTTTCCTTATCTTTTTGTTTTGAAAAATTCACCAATTATCAACTGTTCTTGATAATAAGCCATCAATAGGAAGGATAAGTCTATTAGTCTAATTAATTTTGCTATTTTCAGAGGCACTTACATTTTTAAAAAGTCTTTTTTTAAAAAATCACTGTCTCCTTTATCTGTTTAAAACTCTCTTTGATCACAGTTGTGTTAAGCTCTTTGTTTTTAAATTAAAATCATTTAAGATTATGGATTCCACCCCCCTCAATTTAAAAAAGAAAGCATTCATTGGCTGTCTTTAATCCTCACTAGTATTTAAATATCTCCTTTAGTTTGTAGAGTTTAAATCATAAAGCATTTAAGAAAGTGAAGCTTGTGCTGGTCTAATGTCCATTAAAGCTGCACAGCAGTTACTGGTAAATGTGTGGCTGCCAAGCAGTGGTGGGTTCCAGACCCCGGCACAGCCAGTACGCTGCACATGGGGCTGGGCATCCTAGACAAGTATGTTTGTTGTTCGCGCATGCGCACACCACTACCCTGCGACACCCAGCTGCCCAGCGGAAATTGCACAGGTGCTGCACATTGTGTGCATGTGCGCAATGGGCCCCATCACATTATTAAACAGTCATGGAATACGTGTGGACCAAATGAGCCACTGAACTGGTACGGTGGCGGCTTCTCCTGGCTATTCCCGGTATGGCTATACCGGGCCATACTGCCCGGAACCCACCACTACTGCCAAGCCATTCAACTCCTGATCAGCCACAAGAAACTGAATTTTCTCATGAAAAACAATTTCAGCTCTTCCAGAGTTCAAGTGCCTACTCCAAAGATCTCTCCTTATCTCCAGAGAGATTTTCCTCATCCAGAACCTGGCTCCTGGATGGAAGTTTAGAACCTCAGTGCTGTCTCACTCACGTAACTTTTCATGGGGAGATCTAAACTGCCATCAGTCCTCACCTGAAAGTTATCAATTTTTTAAATAATTGAACATTTGAAATACAAATTACCAGTTATAAATTGCATTATACTGCTGAAATATGTTAGGTTATATTACATTTGGCCCATGCTTGTATTTTTAGAAAAAAGTATATTTTATTAGGATTATATAGATGTAAGAAAGCATCTACAGTTAATGGGAAATAAGGAAACATTAAAAGTTGAGTTTTAGAAACGAGTTGATTTTCAAAGAATTTATAATCTGCCATTTATACTAGTTGGACAGCAATGCATTTTTTAAAATATGTATTTGTTTTTAATTTGCTGCCCTGGATTTAATTAGCTTCCAAATGAGTTTTTAATCTTTTAATTGTTCCTTGAAAATTTGTGATGTAGAAAATATTTTTTGAATGCTGGAATTTAATCTTTTGTTTAAGCAGGACATTTGTGATTAAAAGGAAAGTTTGTTGAGTTTAAATATCAAAACAGAACTATGATCTCTTTAAAATATTCATTGCTGCAGATTCAACATACTGATGATTTAATATCTTTTGTGGGCAGGCGAACCAAAGTAGCATTATTTTGAAAGACAAGGGGAAATTAGGGAATTATATTCTCTTCAAGTTGTTATTTTATTTTAGAAACAATGTGTCCTTAAAGTTAATGTTCATATTTATTGCTGTCTAGAAATCCCTTATGGAATTTTTGCATAAAACAATAAAAATGAATTTATGATTTTGATTATTAGACACGATAGATATATAGAAAGAAGAACGTTATGTTGTAACATAGAATAGAAGCTTGTAATTGTACTTATAACTGCTTTAGAGAACTTGGGAAGCCATTTCTTTGTATCTTAAATTGATATTTACTGATAAGGAAATAAAGGGAGACTAATATAGATATATTTCAAGCTATTTAACTCTCGTCATCTAGCCCTACTCTTCTGGGATTCGAAATTGGGCTACTTACATATTAGGTAGATGTATTACCTCTAATCCACGGATTCTCCTAGCTTTGTTGGTAATTGTGCATTTCCCTGTATCTTTTTCTTTCTTTTATATTTTTTTCCTTTTTTCTTCTCACACCTTTAGCTTTCTTTCCGTGTTTTTTTCTTTTTCTTACTTTATATTAGCTTTAGTGTTCTTTATTTAAAACACACACATACACACACACACGAAACAATATTCTTGTTACTCATGTTATATTGTTACAACAGTATTGCTATATTCAGGAATAACCTTATGAAACAATGCAAACAATGTAAATGGTAATATATGAAAAAACAAAATATTAATTATTTCACTTGTTTGGTAGATATATGCAAGTGTCTTTATTTTTCTAACTATTTTGCTATTCCTTTTTAGTAATGTTATAAATAATTTATTTAAAGGGCTGTGCCTAGTCAAAAGTCCTGATCTAAAAAATCCCAGGAAGGTAATATTATGTCCAAATGTTCACTTGCAATTTTTCAGTTGAAGGTGCCCAAGCAATTTTTATGCTCACAAAGCTTCATGTTCTTCCTCCAGCCAATTACTGCAAACTAGAAGCAGTGTTATGAGCAGACATTGCTTTTCATCCCTTTCTGTTGCAAAGAAGTTAACCGGATTACAGCTGCTTGATGGTCAAATCATTGATATCTGGGAAACTTGGTATGCCTTGAATTTATCTAAAATGTATTGAATTTATCATAAAATTTTCTATGTGTACCAGTGGTTTGTAGGTGTCATTGATGAATAACATCTCCTCCTCATTCACCAACCCCAAAATTAATATTTTTATTTATTTACTAAATTTATATGTTGCCTATTGAAGTGACTCTGGGCAGCTGAATGTTATAATTGAAGTGAAGTGACCTAAACTTTGGGATTCACATATATTTACTACAGTTCATGTGGACAAACCCATGTCTCTACCTACAACCTTTTTCTCATGAAGTCCATTGTTTGTTTCTTAGCAATCTGGTTATAAATCCAGCCACATGCAGAGAAAATTCCATTTTAGCATCTAATCTCTGTAATGGTATTCATACAAGCCTTTCTAGAATCCAAAAGTGGTCCACTACAAGCAGCCAAAACTGAGTTATTTTCATTATAGGGTTTGTGGTACACGAAGAGGACAATGCATGCCAGGACACATCTCCTTCTAAACTGGGGAATGGGGAAACTGGCTGCTCCCATGAATCTTCTGGAAACTCCAGAAACAGCCTGATCTTGTAGCTGATGAGGATCAGAGAGATTAGTTTTTCTCTTTTGGAAAAAGTACTGTAGAGTGCCAGAATGTTCCACCATGTGACTATGAGTTACAGTGGGAGTAAAAAGAAAGAGAATGATAATAAGAGGGGAGAAAACTGAGGATTAAAAAAAAAGAATGAGGCAGAATGAAAAAACTTCATAGAAAAGTATACATATTAAAAAGCTTTCTGACAGAGAAAGATAGCGTGACTAGGTTTCCTCATCTCAGAAAGTCACTTAGATTGGCTTTGTCTTCATGTGAGAGCTGGCTCAAATACAATGCCAGATCATAAGGGTTCAAATTGAATAATATTTGCTTTTATATTAATTTAGGGTCAATAAGTTGAATTTGAAAGTAAAATCTGAAACTAACTTGCAACCCATATTGTTAATTTTTTATTGAACCTCTAAATCAGTTAAAATGGTAGGGAATAGGGAATGGATAGGGATCGTGATAAGTGTTTAAAATATGGCCATCTAATAATTGAATTAATTAAAAGGAGCTATATAATCCATTTTTAATAAAAAAAATATCTGGCCCTACATGCTTTGTCAATGTGGTTTTCTTACATGCCATTGAAAGAGTGGTATAGAGTTGACCAACGAGATTTGTGCTCTTTGAATTGCATGACATTATCTGGCGCATAGTTGTTATCGAGTATGTAGAGATTCCCAATCAGATCTGCAAGAAGTTCACCACTTTGTAGCCCAGTGGTTAGAATGCAGCACTGCAGGCTATTTCTGCTGACTGCCAGCTGCGGCAGTTTGGCAGTTCAACTCACCACCTCTAGGTTGACTCAGCCTTCGATCATTCCAAGGTCAGTAAAATGAAGACCCAGATGTTGAAGCAGTATAGAAATCTAAGTGCTATTGCTATTGTTACAATCCTTATCACCACATATGCTTTTTAAACCCTCCACCTGTACTAGCATTAAAGAGACCCTCCATTATGAGCAATAAAGATTATTATTTTTAATTGCTATGCACATTCATATTTAGGAGATCTAACCATGGCTTTCTAAATTGGGTTTCCCATAAAAATTCCTCCCTTCCCACATTGCACTGAGCCAATAGACTTATAGCAATTAACATTCCTACAGTTAATTAGAAAACCAGAGTTTGGTAACATTACTGAATCCATAACATATATGAGTTTTTATTTATTTATTTATTATTCATATTTATAGACCGCCCCCTCTCCCGAAAGGGACTCGAGTTGAGCATCCTATAAATTTTATAAGTATTGTCTTATACTAACTTTGAGCCAGTTTTAATTTAGTGAAGACATTATTATTTCGCTTCCATAACAAATTAAAGAACTAGATTAACTGGAAATAAAATCGTGAGATAAATATAAGAATAGTTTCGGTGGTTTGCTTACAATTCTATTAAAATATATGATTTTGAACTTGAAAGTAAGACATTTTCATTGGGAAAATGTGGATTAAAGAAAAACATGGTAAGGAGAGTTTGGATACTGGAAACTAGAGGCAAACAGAAAATAAACTAAGTATTATAATGAAGGAAGAAGAGACCCACTAATAAGAATGGAGAGGAATATTTTAATTCTGGAAGAATTCAAGGATATTTGGCAACAATGTTCCTGGACTTCTCTCTTAAAAATGTTTTAAATTCATTTTAATATAAAAATTAATTTAAAACAGGATATAGAAGAGGATACAACTGAGAATCAGATTGTTTTGGATATGGGTTTAAAATTCACAGGATATCATAATGACACTGACAATGATGTTATACAGAACCTATATATGAAACCAGTTAATATTTTAATAACTGAAAGGAGCACAGAAGTTACAAATCAGAAGAGTATTTAGATATATGAGTTTCAATTCAGAAGAATTACTTGGACAACTTTCTTATTTTGGATTTACAAAAAAGATGTGTTTCATTTATCAAGGAGTTCCTGAGAAAAAATAAAGATAAAATGAAATCAGGTTTGGCAATCTTGCTTAAAAGAAATAAACATTAAGCATTTTTAAAGTAAATTTGACTTATTCAATCAAAGTTTACATATAAATGATGGGGCTTTTTTCCTAGCATCTTTTTTAAAATCAGGAATGAACTAGGCTTTACAGATTAGTTTGTAGATAAGATTGAGTAAGAAGGAGTTTTTTTTTGTGGTTTTAGAGGAAGTGATAAGCTGTGGTATTAAAATTGGAAGAAAGTGTTAAATTTGCAAAAGAGAAGAGATGAAGAGAAAAGATGATAAGAAATTAATTTGTAGTACATTATGTGAAGGGATTAAAGATTAAAAATTTCAATATGTTGTTGTTTCTGGTAGCTCTTAATAGACTTTTTCTTGATTAAGCTTGAATGATGCTTTAAAGATTTGTTTATGCAGTACATCTAAGACATGGAAAAAAACATTTTTGTTATATTTTTAGAGAAAATAATAAGTTACTGCATACAATAAAGAAATATGGAATTGATTTACTTATTTAAGGTTTATATACAAATCTGAGTGATTAGAGCACAGCCTTTGATATTGGAGACTGAGGTTCAAATCCTGATTGGTAGGTCTTAGGGATTCTTTGGCAAAGGTCTTTAGATAATAATAATAATAATAATAATAATAATAATAATAATAATAATAATAATAATAATAATAATAATAATAAATATTTATTTCTTAGCCGCACCCTCTCCCGAAGGACTCGGGGCGGCGTACAATAAAACATATAAAATACATATCTGGACAAGACATACATATAACAAAAACGTATACTAAGACGTGTACAAGGAGGAGGTGGGCTGATGGATAAAAACAATTAAAATCACAATATTTAAAAACCCCTAAGTAAATAAATACAATTAAATTACACAAATAAAAAACCCGTCAGGAGCGATATAGATGACCCCTCTAATGTTTCATCTGCTTACTTCAAAATATGAGAATGGCACGAACTAGGATGATCAGGCTGGCTCAGATGTTGCCCAAATTAATTAGGTCTTCATCAGATGTTGAGGAACCATCACAATCTGATGATAAGTGAGCAACTGGAACAAACCATAAATAGAGGAGACAAGAGAATCTGGACCTGAAGTCCTTGAGATTGCTAAACAAAGGTTGACATCAGTGGCTACCAGGCTAACGAGATACATAGCTTAAGGCCAAGAAGATAAATGCCCTGTTCTCCAAAGAATTAGGTACACTCCCAACTGTAGTGCAATAACATGGTAACAGCAGAGCCACCAACAGCAAAAATGGAACAGTACTGGAAGGATATATGAGAGAAAGAGAAGACATATAACAACAGTGCAAAATGGCTGCAAAAGCGGAGAGCAAAACACAGCAATCTCCCAGAACATGAAACAGTCACAATAGCTATCACAATAGCAGATATCCAATGTGTAAAAATGAAAAACTGCACAGCAATTGGCTGACACATGATCCATACCAGCGGTGGGTTCCGGATTCCATTCCAACCGGTATGCGGCACGTGCATGCGTTGTAGCTGGAAATAATACTTCCACAAACCTCCGTGATGTTCCATTTGTTCGGTGGAGCGTTGCGCAGACGCTGTATGTGCCATGTGAATGCACGAAAGCGCCGACAGCTTTAAAAGATGGTAAGGAGCTTGGGCAGGCGGGTGGGTCCTCTGGAGCACTGTACCAAAATAGTATCCGGTGCTCCGGGCATGATCCGGTACGCCGTACTGGGGCGTACCTCCTGCAACCCACCACTGATCCATACCTATTGGCTATAGCCATCATGGTGAACTTATGGCATGCGTGCCAGAGGTGGCACACAGAGCCCTCTCTGTGGGCATGCATTCTGTCACCAGCTGCTCATCTGGTTTAAAAAACAGAATGTTTTTCAGGATGTTTTGGGGCTTTTTTTTTTTTTGGTCTGTTTTCAGGCTGAAAAACAACCCTAAAATGGTCTGAAAACAGTCCCAATAATGGTCTGAAAACGGCCAAAAAACCAGCCAAAAAACAGGCATGTGCGCACCGGCCAGCTGGTCTTCAGGTTTTCAGCACTCAGACACTTGCACATGCATTTCGGTTTGGGCACTTGCTGCCAAAAAGTTTCGCCATCACTGGGGTATAGCAATTAACAGCAGTGCATGGATGCCTAGCAACACAGATAAATGAGCAGCTAGCATTAAGCTCCATGCAGACTGGCATTGGGGACCACATTATGGAAAATAAGAGGGCTAAGATCCTGTGACACTCAGCGAGGTATTGGCCAATCAGACATTACAGTAGGAAACAAGGACCAGAAAGCACTGGAGCAATAGATGTAGCAGTACCATGTGACAGCAACAACAGGTAAGAACAGCATGAGAAATACCAGGGTCTGAAGGAGAAACTAGAGAGGATGTGAAAAGTAAATGCCAAAGTGGCCACATTAGTGGTAGAAGCATTCAGATCTGTGACCCCTAAGCTGGGAGAGTGGCTTCAACAGATCCCAGGAATGATATCAGATCACTCTTTCCAAAATAATGCACTCTAGAAACAGCTCACATTATGTGCATATCCCTCAAAGTGAAGGGCCTTGATAGAAAGATCTGAAATTGAGGAAGTCAGCGAGTATCCATAAGGGTGAGAAGGTTTGTTTTAAATATAACTTTCATGACACATCCATATCCACACAAAACATCCACATGCACACAAACCAAATGTCAGGCTCCATAGACAATTTATTACCTAGATTACATGAAATATTTGAATTGGTAACCATTTTCATATTTCCTGACATTTGATGCATGACCTTTGAACATTTCTAACTATAGTAAAGAAGCACTGTAGTTTTACTACAGTAAAAAAGTAAAGTAGTTTTTAAAGTAACATTTTCTATGATGTTTGAAGATTCTTGTATGATGATTTCTATTAAATTCTCTACAGTATTGGTTATAGGACCTAACTTTTGGCATATGTATGTATATGTATGACTGGTATTACAGGTGGTGAGCGGAAACAGGAATATTTTTGATCAGGGGAAAATGAAATTAGAAGTTACAAAGAAGGAGAACGAAATGGAACGGAATGGAATGGAACAAAACAGAATAGGACCTTAGAGGTCTTCTAGTCCACCTCTGCTTAGGCAAGAAATGACCTTGCAAAGAACCTAATTTATTTATTAGTTAGATTTCAGTTCTATCTTTCCTTCAGAAGCTTTAGAGTTTTATACCAAGATCTCTTGTCTTGTTTGCTCATAACAACTACAAACATATATGGTAGGTTGGACTGGATGTTAGTGATTGACCCAAACTAAGGCCCTAAATTCCCAAAGGATAAATGGACTTAAACAACATGGGTTTCCCAAGCATAACATAAGAACATTCTGAAGTCATGAAATCAGACTGACGGTGTTCTATGTTTAAAAAGAAGTAGGTATGCTAGTCTTCAGATGATTCATACATCCTACATTCAGCAGTATAGAGAAAATAGAATCACTCCAGTCCCTTGTCCAATATATAGCAGCTAGGCTTTAATGAAATGCTGTTACCTCTACTGTTTCTAGCTCATTCCAGAGGAATACAAATGGATTGACTCCTATATGTGTAGTTCAATACATTTATATAGTAACTCAATATCAACGTAAACTTAATTTTGTTCAAGATTAGACCATTCAAATGAAAGACACAGGTAGATTCTGCCAGGAAAAAGATTCTCTTGATTAATGTATATCTTCTATTAATTGAATTGAGGCGAGGCATCCATAGCTTGGTGTCCATCATCTATTCCAGACTTTTGAACTGTTTTGGGGTTTTTTCTCTACAAAATAAAATCTGGATTACGTTCATTATAGGTATGGGGATTTGGCCTCGGAGGTAGAAACCAAGTTTGCTATGTTTTCCGTTACTTGCTCATTTGTTCTACAGTCTTTAGCCACTCAGCGCAGGAGAGAGGGGTGGCACAAAATTTTAATAAATAAAATAAAAAGGAAGATATTTCCTACTGGCACTTTTGCCACCATTGTTAATAAACATAGGTATTTTATTGTTAAAGTATAGTTTATACAAGTTCTGCATTTGACTGCAATGGGTTAATGTCTCCATTTTTAATTTCTTGTGATGCACAGTACATTTACTTTTTGAAAAATGTGCACATCTAAAGAAAAATGGGGAAAGGAGGATAGTGAAAATGTTAACATTGATCACACCCTGACATACACAGCAGCTTGAGATACTAGAATCAGATAATAGAATTCTGTACTTCTGTGTATAACGTAATATATCAAATTGTTGTAAAGTGAAGGCTCTTTCTTTAATCATGAAATGAACTATCTTGCGGGTTTTCCTGCTTCTAATTCCAAGAAGACTAAACTACTATTTTATCTTTTAAATTTAAATTCAGTCTCAAAAGTGGTAAATATAATTTCACAGCATATCGAACATTTAACAATAAAGCTTATCAAGACATTACAGACTAAAGATTCTTTCATTTCTTGCTAGAGCTTTCTGAGGGCTTGATGACAAGAAAATCCTATTATTTTGAACAACCTGTTTCTTTAGGGATGACTTCAGCTAATTTATTTGCACAATAAACAAGTATCAGCAGAGGTCTTTTGCGTAAGATATATTGGTTCTTAATAAACCCATCTAACTATATAGATTTATGAGTTTAAAAGAAAGACTTGTATAAACTGACATTTAAAATGGGGATGTAGTGCCTGAAGTCATAACAAGTGAGAAGATTGTGTTCAGTGGCATTTGATAATTTTATTCCTCTTGCCCAAGCACTGATTTCATAAATGTGATTGTATTAATGCAGAAGTTAAGTATTTTAGCAGAACTAGGCAATCAATTCATATTTCAGAAAGAAATTCATTATGGAATAGGATGTAATATTGATTTCTATTTCAAAATTATATTGGGATAAAGAAAATAAAACATAGAATTCATATATGAGATGCTACATTAGGTCATCTCATTATTTATAGTTTCAAATTATAGCTAGGACCTATATTGCATATAGTGATTATATATTATCTCATTTATTCTTTTATTTCTCTTGTCAACTTATTAATTCATACGCAGAGTTGTATAATAGCCAGTTAAGGTCCATATATCAGTTTGATTAAGCTAGCTTATTTAAGATTCTGGCAAGGTAGGATTGATCCTGAAGCGAGACAGGATCATTCATTCTAGCTTTGGTCAGATCTAGAACTTCCAGAAAATACAGTTCTAAAATGCAATTCTGAAATTTTGAGGGATGGCAGCAAACATTGTTTTTCTATCCAGTTCCCTTTACATGATTGCTGTGGGGATGCAGTTATGCCAGGTTGAACTCTCAGAATAAAGGCAAGATAATAATGGTGTTAATTAATTTAATTACTTTTAAAATCATTTATCCACCTTCTGCTGTTGATGTAATATGGTTACTGATTTGTCATTATTTATACATTTTTCTCTACACATTTTACCTACATTTTTTCTTTGTTAGATAACATAGATTTTGTGAGTTTGCTGTGCCAAAGAAATTTGAACATTCATAGTCGCATGTCAGTGGTGAGTTTCCATTTTTTTACTACCGGTTTGCTCTTATGATTGCATGTGCTGCTTATGCGCACTGCTTCCGTGCATGTGCAGAAGTGTCCCAGCGGATGTCCTGGCGTCCCACTGCCACCACTATCAGTTTGCCTGATCCAGGCCGAACTGGCGGAAACCCATCTCCGTCGCATGTGTGTATAGTCAGCTCCATCACATGGAAACACCTTTTACTTTTGTAAAAGTAAAAGTGAAAATTATTTTTGTCTTCCTCTCTGTAATTCCCACCAAAGTTAAATTTTAAAAAATCTTAGCTTGAAAACCCCTGCATCAGTTTCACAGAACAATTGATACACTTGAAAGTTCTATGTGGACAAAACTTTTTTTTTAAATGTTAAAAAAATAAATCTTAGTTGTATCTTTCATATTAGAAAATTAGAAAATTAAAGATCCATTTTAACAAATCTCACTTTGGCTTCTGGAGTAGATAAAACTGTACTAGTTCATTTGGATCAAATTGGACCATTTCTAGTCAAGCCACAAAATCTAATCATCTGATGTGTTATTTATTGTTTTTAAAATAACATATATAAAAAAGGGAGAAAAAGACAAAGATAATTATGATATAAATGCATACATATTATTAAACAAAACCCATAAAGTGCTTTTAAAAAGTTAAAAAAAGAACATATTGTTTTAATAGTGGACAATTAGAATTCTACACACACTTATCTAAAGCAAATATCCAAGTACCTTCCATAACATGAAAGATTGCTAATATGCATATTCCAAAGTTGCCCAAATCAGAAAATTAATTTCAGTTGTTGGCTTATAATATGTAATATCATATTGCTATAACTCCAGATTAAAAAAACTAAATCTTATC
Source organism: Natrix helvetica (assembly GCF_964273705.1). Lineage (NCBI taxonomy): Eukaryota > Metazoa > Chordata > Lepidosauria > Squamata > Natricidae > Natrix > Natrix helvetica. The sequence continues at coordinate 116,944,656 of NC_138554.1, read as the reverse complement.
ATTAATTGGTAATTGTACTTTCTATAAAAATATTCTCAAAACTGATGAACCCTATAAAATTTTCTGAAGAAAAAAATTTTTTTGAAAATATTTTCCAGATATATGAACTAGAATTCCACTCAGAATATAAAAATCTGGCAATACTACTCATTTTGAGAGGGCTTACCTATATCCAAAGGGTGAAGTTTAATGATACCCAACTACTGCTATTTGAAGAACCATCTCTACATATTTTATTTATATTACATGTTTGCTGAGTTTTATAGTATCTTTTGGTATACATATACCTAGATGTATAATGGTTTCGATACAAATATGGAATTGACATTACTTAAATGAATGGTTAACCAAATTTTCACTGTATTGATATTGTTTTGATTTGGACCAATTAATAGAGTATCCTGCTATTTTACTCAAATCCATTGAAGTTTTATATGTTTCATCTCTTTTGGGTCTAATAATTAGAATAATTGTTCTATTTTTTATTAGCTAAGAAACTGGGTTTTTCATTGTTTTCTCAGCATCTCTGTCATAAATAGGTTAGCATGAATTCTGTCTGCTGTGATATTACACAAGTTAATTCATACATTTTCTATATTTCACAGATGGGCACCTAACAATGTGTGCCAATAAATGTTTCAGTTAATCTTTTAAATTATTTTCCCCTTTATCTTTAATCTTGTTTCTGTATAATGCTTAACCAATAATTCAGTTACATTCTTTATATGCTTCCAATTCACCTGAAAACATCTGATCTGTGGAAAGATTTTATATCTATATGTTGTACAAGAATACATATGCCTATATGCAAGATTCATATATATATATATGCTGGTTTTGTTGTATTTGGGTCTTTTCCCATGTAAGGTTGAGATTGTCTTTGCAACGTTTCGGCAGGATCACACCTGCCATCTTCAAGCTGTGGCCTTAAAATGGGAACGGAGCTGCCGTCTTTCTGTAAGTCTTGGTGGGAGGGGATGGGGTGATGGCTTTGTTTCAGTAAGTGGAATGATTGGTTGTGTGGTTGTATCATGATTGGTAGATTGGTGCTGATTGGTGCAGGTCGTGTGTGCATTGTTGTTTTGTATTTTAACGGCTTGGGTGGTGGGTGGTGTTCGTTTGTTGGCTAGGGCTGGTTTCCAGATGTTTGGTAGGTGGGAGGTATCATCACGTTTGTTCATGCTGTGGGGGTTTTTCTCTATTTCGATGGCTTCCATGATTATTCTCTTGTGGAGGTGTTCTGTTTTGGAGATTAACCTGGCTCCTTCAAAGTTGATTTCGTGTCCTGTAGCTTTAAGGTGCTGGAAAAGGGAAGAAGTTTTTTCTTTTTTTCTTACTGCATTTTTGTGTTCTGTGATGCGTGCATTTATTCTCCTGTTTGTTTGTCCTATGTATATTGCTGGGCAGATTTTGCATGGTATTTCGTAGACTCCTTGGTTTTCTAGCTGGATTTTGAAACCCCAAAGACAAATATACAACAATACAACAAAACCAGCATACCTACACCCGTGAAAATCTACGAAAACATATACATACATACATACATACATACATACATACATACATACATACATACATACATATATATATATATATATATATATATATATATATATTCTTTTAATGACCCTGTAATTCCTTGCATTGGAGTATAGTCAGAATGACTGAATTGAGCTGAATATTTACTGGCTAGATGCCCTTCCTGACACCCCAATATTCATAGATAGGTGAAAGATTTAAAAAACATGTTATCTCCCCATTAGAGATGTTTACCATCACAGATGAAATTTCTGCATCTTTGTATAAAACATCCATTTCCCAAACTTTAGAATAATTAGCATTCAGCATTGCCCTCATATACAAGTGAACATGTTGTACAACAGCTGCTCTGTTTCCTTCAATCACTGTTGACTTTAATTTTCATAAGTAACCAAGGTGTCTCTTTCTGGAGACTCATTTAACATTTTCAATACATTGTGCATATTAAATAATTAACTATAATTAATCTGAATGTGTGGTGACAAATATGCAAAGCTGGCTTTTAGTGAAAATAAAAATCGGGACATGGAATTTTAGTGCTAGCTCTATGGAAAGCAGTAGAAACATCTGGGACAAAACCAGCATTTCCTCATCCTTTCTAGCTTATCAACATTCTGACCTCCCTCCCCAAGATTCTTTCATCCTACAAAACATCAAAATAGCTTCTATAATAGGAAAATAGGTTTGTTGAGTTGAAAGTATATGGTTAGGCAGATAAAATTCATAATTGTGGGTGTTTTAAACTTTGTGTATTTGATAGAGAATTCCTGGAAGCCTGGCACTCTGTCAAATTGGCATCAATAGACACATAGACATAAACAACATTCAGATAGTGTGCAAAAGAGACAATCAACAAACCAAGAAGGGAACAAAAAAATGAAAACACCTCCCCACCAGCAATCAACAGCCAGATGAGTGTAGATTAACACTCAAATTAACATCAGGCTAACAATCAAGACGTAAACAATACTAAACCAAGGAACTGCCAGTCATGCGAACTGTAAACAACCCAGCGAAAGAATCACCAAGATCACTCCCACCATCTTCGACAGGACAAGCTACTAGTACATAAATTGACAGCAAACCCATTCCTTATTAGCAATGATGACATTCCCTAGTTTGAATAATGAAACACCTGCAAGAAAACCATCAAGTTCAGAGATCAACAATGATCCTAACTTCAATGCTGAGCACAAATATTTTCTTTATCGGAATTTCAGACAGATGATAGAAGACACAAGAATCAATATTACCACATCTCTAAAATTATAAAATATGGAAACAGACATGGAAAAATGCATTTCCGAAATTGTCTTAATTCAGAAGGAGTTCCAATCTTGAATTGGCATGCAAAAAGATACAATGGACAATAGTAATTTATTTAAAGATGATGAAATGACATGGAAAGAGTGTAAATAAAATTATGGTCAGCAGAGATCTCAACATCCAAGGTACCTTATAAGATATTCCCTTTTTGCAAGAATTTCTAATATTATAAAATGATGTTACAAGACTGCTATTACCAAGTTGGAAGATTAGGGAAATATGGAAAGCAACAAAAGAATTTATAATAGTTCTAATGAAACTATGCTCACAAAACTGGAACTGACACAAGAACTACAAAACTGGAAAAGGTCAATCTTTATTCCAATATCAAATAAAGGCAATTTCACATATTGTGCAACTATCATACAATATTTATAATTTTATATACTAGCAAAAAAAATGCTTAGGTTCATGCAATACAGATTAGGGCTCCACTTGGAATTGAAAGACTAGATATTCAAACTGATTTTAGAAAAGATTGAAGAAAAAGACACAGTATTTCTAGTATACTTTGAGAAAGCCAAATAATATAAAAAGAGATCAATGTATGTTTTACTGATTATTAGACAACCAGGGGCACTGGTTGTCTAGTAATCAGTAAAACAGAATGACCAAGAGTGGATTAAAAAAAAAACAGTAGAAGCAAGAGCAACTTCTGAGTTTTTGCTAGTATCCCGATTGAGTTTCCTTGTGGGAATCTTGCAGGGAGCATCACAAAACTTTCCTCCCTCCCTTCCAAACAGACAGATAATTGGTTGCTACACGGTGGGGGAGGGAGGAACTGATTACGAGGCTGGCTGGGAAACTGTCACAGAACATTGAAATTAAGATCATATGATGCAGCAGCAGCCAATAGTATTGAAGAAGCCACAACTTTTCTAAATTGCATTTCCTTGGGAGTTATGTGTCTAGATTTTGTATACATTCTGTAAATGGAACCATTAAAGGTTCCTTGGTTCAAAAATGGTTGTCTGATGTACCCAGTTAAAGATCATGACAAGAGTTTTAGTAGTATAGAGATTATAATGGCTTTCCTTATATTGATCATGTCAATCTGTTAATGTCTTTAGGAAAATGGGAGAACATTTCACTATCTCATGTGAACTCCATACGTAGGAATGGAAACAGCAATCTATATGACAGAAGTTAAACAGACTGGGTCCCGGTCAGCAAAGGAGTGTCACAAAGTTATATATAATATTTTCTCTTTATTTGTTCAATTTACATGCTTAATATACATAGGACTGGGTTGGAAGAGGATGTGCAATAGTTTTAAATGGGAAGAAGAAACATTAATAATCAGCACTCTGCTGATTACACATTAACATCTCAAAATGCAAATGTTAGTTCTAGTAATGAAAGTCAATGCCTATAATAAAAAAAGAAATTAAGATTAAATTTCAATAATACCAAAATAATGACACATACAACCTGTAGCTTTAAAACTGACAATGAAAATTGTAAATTGGTAGAAATATGCTCTCTTTTCTAATTGATTATCAACAGTGAAGGAACCGGATGTTGAGAAATGTACTTCAGATTAGCTCTTAATAGGTGAGCAATGTAAGTCTTGAAAATAAATTTAGATACTATGATATGGCCACATTCACAAAGATAGGGCTAGTGCATGCAATGGCATTTCCTGTAATACCTCATGGAAGCAAAACGTGATCTTTGAAGAAGCAAGATAGATAGCATACTAATACTTTTGAGTAGTGGAATTGGTGAAAATGAGTAAACATATCATGCTAAGGAAATTACAAATGGATCCCAGAAAAATTCAATTTAGATTTCTCATCAAAACACAAATGGCCATGCTTAAATTACCACACCTTGGACATATTATTTAAACTTATTTCTATGGAAAATTCTATGATGCTGGAGAAAGATGAGAAGAAGAGGAGAACCAGCTGATCGTTGGAATTATGGATGAATTGCTGGAAGATTTAAATGACTATGTCAAGAGCAGATATTCCTGAAGAAGTTCTATGTCCCTGTAAGAGTCAACGACAATTTGGCAGCATATAAAGCACAACTTATGAGAGAAACAACTATTTCTCCTTTTTGTAATGTTATGATATCTTTAAAATCTTTAAAATATTAGTTTAGTTTAGTTTAGTTTATTAGACTTCTAGACCGCCCCCTCTCCCCGAAGGGACTCGATTTCCATTGAAATCAGTTTAAGGAATTTTAATGCTTCACAGTTGTCAAAAATGGGAAACATCTGTATGCGAAATTATTCAGTCTTAATTATTCAGGTCAAGAACAAATCCATGTTGCCTTTTGGGTTGTACTCTTCAGAAGTAGTTTACCTCTCTCTTTTTAGGCTTGAAAGCCCTAGGCATCGAGCTGGTTGTGTGCTTAAGATTGGGCTAGAACTCAGTGTCCTATGTTAAGCCTAATGCCTTAATCACTACTTCAAACTGCCTCTCATTCAGCCAATTAACCTTAATAAATCATATGACATCTACGTGGGAAATGTATTGATTGTTAATCTAAATAAGATATTGCCCAAGAACACAAGTTCAGTTGAATTTTTATTAATGCCTTGAACTGCACAATTTAGCTAAAAAGTACTGTATTCTAGTTGATGAGAAGAAATCTTTTATGCTACTTTTTATTTGAAAGTGGTCTTTAATTAAATATCTAGAAAGAAGATATTGGCAGAACTATAGATTGCTATCTTCTCTGATTATAATGCAGCATGAAAATATCAATTGCAGGTTACTTATGCCAATTTTAAGGGACATTGTGCAGTAATACACTTTTTAAAAGGAGTTAAGCAAAAGTACATAATTGCTTCTTTTCTCATGAACTTTTATACTAATTCTCTCGTTCAGGCTGCGTTTAAAAATGAATTTCAGTCAGCTAATAAGTTACTTAGTCTTCTCTATGCCCAGGGAAGCAGTCATTTTACACCTGATATAGTCTATTGGAACACCTGATATAGTTCTAATGGAAATTTGTAATGCCTAATTATAATTTTACAATAAAGAAAAATAGGTCACCAGCTATACCAAATTAAAGGTTAAACTATTTACACATTTGGTAATAACTTTGGTAATTATTAAATGGTTGGTAGAATTGGATAACTGAATATGTCTTTTTCATGCTTATTCCTTCACTCTATGGATCAGCTAGTTCAGCTATATTTTACCTTGTAGAGCAGCATTGAAAAAACACGTTCTCCTTCTCTGCGTGAGATTTATGTTGTCTGATTAAAAATATGGGCCATTTGTTCTTTCACTACTAATTTGTCATTTTCTCTTATAGCATTAAATGCAGTTTTTAAAATTAAAAAGAGTTTTATTGCTTTTAACTATGATTTTTTTATGATGGAAAGCAACCAAGAAAAAACAACTGATGCATCAACATGACATTTCTATTTTTAATAAATCACTATTTCTGAGAAACATGTTAGAATATATGTCTATGTGGGGAGGCCTATAAGTATATGCAAAGGAAAGGAAAGGGTGGCAAATGCTTGGACTCGATCAATATGAAGCAAACAATCCTGATTAACAGAAAAAGTTGCTTTTGGAAATACATGCTTTTTTTTGTACAAAAGGGAGATTATAGGATTACCTTCATATAAATTGAATATAAAATGCACTTTATATCATTATAACCTTTTACGGATCAATTAAGTAGTTATATTTTTTATTTAAAAAAGAATAACTTGTTTCACATGGTTTTATACGTTTATGAAATGTTTTATATTTTTATTTTAAATTTGTCTCCTTGGTGATAAAAAAAAAGGCAGCCATGGGAAGGAAAATAAAATTTTATGGCTGTTGGATCATTGCAATCTGAAATCACCTAATGCCAGTAGATGAAATTAAATCAATAAGAAATCTTGGTTCTTTTGTGCTTAGAAGCAGCTCTTTTTGCAGCAATAAAGACATCACATAGTAAAATATCTGTTTTGGGTCAGATGGTTGGGAGGATGCAAAAAAAAAAAAAAAAACAACCAGCTTTCCTACTGTTACGTGACTACATAATTTTTTTCCTTACATTTTTTTCTGTTCCACAATCTTTGCCCTGATTCGATTCATTTTCAAATTCAATCTTATTCTTGTTGTTATTGTCACTTAGTCTCCACAGATAAACAATTTATCTCATTCTGATCAAGCTATGGATAATTATGTAATTGGAGTTGAGATTCTACCTATATGTGTGCTGACAGAAATACGGAACGAACTGCAATTTTAATTACATATTTTCGTTCCAACCTTCCATTGGTTGCAAGGAGGAAAGTATTCTCAGTATAGTTTTTGGACGTTCTTTTTTTTCAAACCCTCTGAGGTCATTAAAGGCATGGATCTACCCTACTTTCAAATTTGACCTTTCTTCTGTTGGTTTCTCCCGGTATACTAACTGTGATCACTGTCAGTTCAGTGTTTATAAAGGTATTCTGCTGAAGGACAAATAGATATATTTGCATAATTTATTTCCAAAGTTATGTTGCGATAGGAACAACAGAAATCTGTAATCAAACTTTCCCTCTTTTATAATAAAAATTGCTACTATGATAAGGGCGCCTTGGTAATCTTAAAAAGTCATTTCACTTGAGGCTGAACAATTGAACTGATTATATGAATTGGTCTAAGTATAACAAGTTATGTAACAGCACTTGAACATACACAGTAATCACCTCCTACAAACTGATTACACGGCTGGTTTGCCAGGATTGATGCAATAAAGCAAAATATTTGACATGGCTTTTTAGGTTTACCTGCTTATGTGCATGATCATAGGAATTGATGTGGTTGTCAAATTCATGGTGTTTATGGTACTGCTTGTCACATAATTCACAGTAAAAGTTAGCCTTCACATCTTCCAAAGCCCTTGCTGCTGCCTTCTCCTTTTCAGCAAAATCCTGCAAGGGCAAAAGCAGATGAGTAATACTTGATAAGTATCATTTTTTTTGCCCAGAATTTTCTATGTATGAAGGGACAGTGCTTTTGTTACAACACAAAAGAATGGTACAAACAAGTTTCTTGTTAATTTTTATAGTTAATTTTGGTCTAGGGAAGATAAACCTGTGGAATGTATGCTGTCTCACAATCATTTAGTTATTTGGGCTCTATGCGCCTTGTTTGAGAAAGAGGCAGTACCCCCTTTTCTCTGGGAACCAAAAATCTCTGCAAGCTTTTATCAGCAATAAAAAGCATTTAAATCGTAAAGTGTGATGAAGAGCTCAAAATGAAGGAGATTCATTATTTACCATTATGATATGGGGAATATGCTTCTTAGGTAATCTAAAGCAGTGCTTCTCAACCATATTTTCTGAGGAATATTATATGTTGAGGTCTGCACAAAAAATGCCCAGGCTGAGAAAAACTGATTTAATACCTGATATTTTACTAGATATAAATCTATACATGAATATTAAATAAATATTACCCTAGCTTAATTATTGCTCCAGCCATACTTAAATACTGCAGCCAACAGTGCAAAAAAACATAATAATAAGAACATAATAATTACTGTACAGGGATCATGGCCCCAACCCTGTTAGCAGTTTATACATTAAGGGCAGCAAAAGAACCAACCACATATATGGTTGAAATCAGCTAATAATATTAGAAGTGTAGATAGCTGTTAGGTTTTTCTAAGCATATCATTGCTCTTCGTGACTGTATCTCAAGTGATTTAATTTATATTTTAAATATAAAAGAATAGTATAGAATTCCTCAAGCAGAATGGTATACTGTAAATTTAAATTTATGGCCATGCCATCCTCAAAATCAGTCATGACTAAAGCAGTAATCTTGTATACAGTAGTTTGAGTCAGGGATCCCTTTATATAGCAATAACACTTAGACTTATATACCACTTCATAGTGCTTTATAGCCTTCTCTAAGCGTTTACAAAGTCAGCATATTCCTCTCAAAATCTGGGTCCTCGTTTTACCGACGTCTGAAGGATGGAAGGCTGAGTTAGCCTTGAGACTGGTGAGATTTGAACTGACAAATTGCAGGCAGCTGGCAGATAGGTTTCTGAATAACACATGATAGATACAACTAAAAAAATGGATTAACTGCTAGATTAATTACTGTATTTTTCGAGTATAAGATGCACCTTTTTTCCTCAAAAAAGAGGCTGAAAATCTGGGTACATCTTATACACTGAATACAGCATTTTTTGCCTCCCAAAACTCCGCCCCCTTCACCAAAATGGCCGTGCATATCCTTATGGAGGCTTTCAGAGAGATCCTGGGGACTGGGGGGGGGGAGCAGAAATGAGCAAAGAACAGGGCGTTTTTTTGCCCCCTAGCCCCCAGCAGCACTCTATAAGCCTCCATAAATAAATTAATAATAATAATAAATTTGAATTTATTAGCCGCTCCCTTTCCAGGCAGGACTCGGGGCGGCGTACACTAAGACATATATAAACATACATATATACAAAGACATACATGCACGGAGGAGGTAATAGATTAAAACATTTAGACAAATTAAAACCATTAACATACCCCGTTTAATAAAAACCCAATATACAATAAAAATTTAAAATTTAAAAAAGACAGTCAGGAGGAATATGAAAAAATTACGGTTGAGCCAGGCCAGATAATTGAAAGAGGTGGGTCTTCAACTGTACACGGAAGGAGCGGAGATCGGAAATAATCCTGATGTCACGGGGGAGGTCATTCCACAGGGCTGGGCCCATCACAGAGAAGGCTCTGCTCCTGGGTGTCGCCCCCCGACACTGTTTGGCGGACGGCACCCGGAGAAGTCCCTCTCTGTGTGAGCGAATTGGTCGTAGGGATGTGTGGGGCAGGATGCGATCCTGCATGTAACTAGGTCCTATGCCATGAAGCGCTTTAAAGATCATCATCAAAACCTTGACAAAAATCAGGCCTTTTTCACGAAAAAATGGGCCAGTTTTTTACTCATTTTTGCTCCCCCCAGGAGCACCCTGTAATGTCTTCTGTTAATGAGGGCAGTTTTTAATAATGATAGTTATACAAATATATAGATATACAGCTGTGTGAAAAAGTCCTGCACGCCTTCAGTTTTAAGCTGTATTTATGTGTTTAATCAACTTTTCACATAGAAACCACACAAAATTAGTACTTTGATGAAAATTTCTGTAGTCGGATTGAGGTGCATATTTTTTATTAATATAACCAAAGTCTTTTTTAGGTTTTCAGTGAATTTATGTGCTAAAACAAACAACTTGAATTTTAGAGAATGTTATATCGAAAGTAGCCAATCAGCAGCGAGCTTTGGCTGACCAATCAAAATACACAGAGGCTAAATCTATGAGCCAATCAATGTTGTCATACTCTCTGACTATAAATAGGCATGAAAAGCATCAAGAAATTTAATTTAGCTCTAGCTGCGGGCAAGAATGAAGGCCTTTGCTTTCACCAGTACTGAGCAACAGCATCTCATCATTCATCTCATCATTGTGCTTCATGAAGAGGGTTACTCCTGTACAGAAATAGCCAAGAGAGTGAAATGCCATCGCACCACAGTGAGCAGAGTGGTTGAAAAATACTAAATAACTGGTTCAGTTGATGACAGGCTCTGCTGTCATCAACTTCAGTGCAATAAGTATGTCAGAAGATTTCCAGCTGAAGAATTTAGACCGTACTGCCTGAATCTATCTGTGAAGCATCCATTGCACGTGATGATCTGGGGCTGTATCACTGCTTCTTGTATTGGTTGGATACAAATAGTGCAGGGAATCACGAATTCCAAGCAGTATGTTGAAGTCCTGGACCATGTTTCCTTCAGTTCATCAACTTGTAGGAAAGTACTTTTACTTCCAGGATGTCAACGCTCATTGTCATCAAGCCAAATCCGTCCAGCGTGGATGAAGAAGCATGGTGTTCGACTCCTGAATTTGCCAGCTCAGAGCCCGGATTTGAACCCAATTGAAAACTTGTGGGCCAAGATTGGTTATGAAATAAGCAAGAAGCATCCGAAGACCAAGCAGGAGCTGGTTGAATCCATTATTGCAGCCTGTCACCACATTGTCACCAAAGATCATGTGCAAAGGCTTATACAGTCTATGCCGAAGCGATGCCGCCTGGTAATAAGCAATAAGCGCTGGCCAATTTCATATCAGTAACCATGTTTGGCTACCTAAACGGTCCTTTTCAGGGCCATAAACAATAAAAATGTTAACAAAACACTGGCGTGAGCCTTAGTAATTGCAACACGTATGCATCAGTTAATCTGTTTTCATAGTCATTGTAAGTATGCAAGAAAATTCACAAACCCCACCCAAACAGCACCGAATTGCAAAAAGCTTATGCTTTTCACTTAAAAACTACCAGCATTTATTTAAATATAACAATATTTGCATAGCAGTTAGGCATAAAATATTATAAAATCAATGACCTATCCCAAAAATGTCATAAACCGTAAACCGTAAAGCATGCAGGACCTTTTCACACAGCTGTAGTGGTTAAAGTTATGATACTAAAAACTAGGAACTTGTAAGTTCTAATTCTTTGTTCCATTGGGCACAAGGCAGCCTGTGAGATTTTGGGTCAGTCACTCTTTCTCAACTTTAGGAAGCAATGGCAAAGCACTTCTGAATTCTTGTCAAAAATATTATAGCATCATGTCCAGGCTGTTGCCAGGAATCAAGACTGACAAAAAGCACCACACAAATTGAAAATATTTACAATAAGGTTAGAGAGCATGATAATTTAAGCAGTAATCTTACTACTATTTATTGCTTCTGTTTGAGCAATGTTTTTCCTTTACAACTACAATTATCAAAGTAATTATCCATGTTTTCAGTGGTTTTAAGCCTGTAATATGAATTCCAGGATGTAATGTCATAGGGTAATTCCATTACTGCAGAATTTTTTTGATTAGTGAAACAATTTAGAAAGGTTAACAGGCTTATTTTAGGACACATTTTACATAAGCACTGTATTTCTAAAACCACTGTTTAGATGTAATACTAAACTTTTTATTTCATATCTTTTATTTCATTTATTTTTTTTCAATTTCATTTTATTTGATAGCCTGCCTTGAATACACATATACAATAAGTAAAATAATGTTCCCCTTAAAACAGTATTTTGTGGCTGTATTTCTTGGCATCAGTCTTTAATAAATCACTGTCCTTCCCTAAACCCGCCTCATTCCTGCCTCAAGAAGGTAGCTTATTAAAGTAATATTAATGTGGCTGAGTGGAGTTGCCATTTGCCAGAAGTCAGTACCATCGTCCCCAAATTCTTGTCTGGTTGTTGGATGCATCTTGTGATGAATGTATATGCAATATAAGCATAACCTCATAAGGTCCCACTTAGAGCACAGTCTGCCATTTTGTACATTTTCACTGCTGAGGTAAGTTGTAGAATAATTACATAGAATAGAGAATAAAGAATAGAATAAAGAATAACCTTAGTGTCTAAAAGATAAAAAAAATTAAAGTGTGTAAAGCACTGAAAAATCAATGAAGATAGATTGTACCATAACTTATTCAGTTATTAGTATTGTGTGGCATAAAGGCTTGTTCAATCCAGCCCTAACATTTGCATAAAGGAAGTCTGAATCTACATGGTTACTAGATTACCTAGATTACAGAATGAGACTACATCTGAATATGGGTAAGATTTAAGACTTCCCTGCTAATAGGAAGATATAGGAGAAGCACTAGAGAGCCATCATCAGTAGAGGTCCATCATTCTTCTCTGTCCTGATTTTAGGTTATAACAATATCTGAATGATGCTGTAAAAATGGGTGCAAAGTGAAGCATCAATCTATGTATGAATTAGAGCAGCATAACAAGCATATATATTTCTTAGAAACAATACATCTGTATTCTTTGCTCTTAAGGATATGAGCTAAAAATCATAATATTTCAGACAAGAAAGAAACCTGTTAAATAAATCAATTTAGTTCAGTATTTTTTCATATGACCCTTTATCTGTTTAATATTTTAATAAAGTTTCATGGAAAGGCTTTTAGAATTTTCTCCACATTCAGCATAAATTTACTGTCCCTCTTGATGGTTTCTGATGGATTCATACAATCAATCTCACATATTTAGAAATTTGGAAGTATTATTTTATTTTATTTTTCTGCTACAGAATTCATTTCCCTTGAAAATTTTAAAGGAAGCTGTTGAGTAAAATAAGTTCAGACACTGAAAACTTAAATAATTACTGAAGTGTCCTGTTTCAGAAGCAGAACTGATTGACTCTGCTGGAACAATCATTTTCTACAACCATAAAATCTTCCTCTTCTTTCTTTCTTGTGATACGTAATTTGGAAATCCCTGCAATACAGAAATAGCACATACGGTGTATACATAATATATTAATACAATACAATAGTAGAGTTGGAAGGGACCTTGGAGTTCTTATAGTCCAACCCCCCCCCCCCCCCGTCTAGGCAGGAAACCCTATACCGTTTCAGACAGATGGCTATCCAACATCTTCTTAAAGACTTCCAGTGTTGGGGCATTCACAACTTCTGGAGGCAAGCTGTTCCACTGATTAATTGTTCTAACTGTCAGGAAATTTCTCCTCAGTTCCAAGTTGCTTCTCTCCTTAATTAGTTTCCACCTATTGCTTCTTGTTCTACCCTCAGGTGCCTTGGAAAATAGTTTGACTCCCTCTTCTTTGTGGCAACCCCTGAGATATTGGAACACTGCTATCATGTCTCCCCTACTCATTCTTTTCATTAAACTAGACATACCTAGTTCCTGCAACCTTCTTCTTCATATGTTTTAGCCTCCAGTCCCCTAATCACCTTTGTTGCTCTTCTCTGCACTCTTTCTAGAGTCTCCACATCTTTTCTACATCATGGCGACCAAAACTGAATGCAGTATTCCAAGTGTGGCCTTACCAAGGCATTATAAAGTGGTATTAACACTTCACATGATCTTGATTCTATCCCTCTATTTATGCAGCCTAGAATTGTGTTGGCTTTTTGGGCAGCTGCTGCACACTGCTGGCTCATATTTAAATGGTTGTCCACTAGGACTCCAAGATCCCTTTTACAGTTACTACTACTGAGCAAGGTACCATCTATACTGTACCTGTGCATTCCATTTTTATTGCCTAAATGTAGAACCTTACTCTTTTCACCATTGAATTTCATTTTATTAGATAGTGCCCAATGTTCACGTTTGTCAAGATCCTTCTGTATCTTAAGCCTATCTTCTGAAATGTTAGCTATTCCTGCCAGCTTGGTGTCATCTGCAAATTTGATGAGTTCCTCATTTATTCCCTCATCCAAATCATTGATGAAGATGTTGACGAGTACTGGGCCTAAAACAAAGCCTTGGGGTACTCCACTGCATACTTCCCTCCATGTAGATGCAGTTCCATTGAGGACTACATGTTGAGTGCGGTTGGTCAGCCAGTTACGAATCCATCCAAATTTATTATTATTATTATCTGGTGGTGATGCTGTCTAACCCACATTCTTCTATTTTATCTAGTAGTAGGTTATGGTCAACCTTATCAAATGCCTTACTGAAGTCCAAATAAACTATAGCGACGGCATTCCTCTGGTCCACTAATTTCGTCACTTTGTCAAAGAATGCAATAAGATTAGTCTGGCATGATCTGTTTTTGACAAATATGTTGGCTTTTGGCTATTACTTTGCTTGATTCTAGGTGTTCGCAAATTCATTGCTTGATTATTTTTTCCAGAATCTTTCCTGGTATTGAGGTCAGGCTGATAGGTCTGTGGTTTCCTGGATCTATTTTTTTCCCTTTTTTGAAGATGGGAACTACATCAGCTCTTTTCCAGTCCTCTGGTAGTTCCCCGGTGTTCCAGGATCTCTGAAAGATATAGTTCAGTGGGTCTGAGATCTCGTCTGCTAGTTCCTTCAGAACCCTGGGGTGTAATCCATCCGGTCCTGGTGATTTGAACTCGTCTAGGGTAGACAGGTGCTCACTTACCATTTTCTTCCCTATTTCAATTTGTGTTCCTAATCTGATTTTTGTGGTGCTGTTTTTGATAGGTTGGATTGTTTTATCCCTTTGTGTAAAGACAGATGCAAAACATGAGTTAAATAGTTCTGCTTTCTCCCTGTTGCTTGTCACCTTCTTGCCACTTTCTCCTAGCAATGGACCAATTGTTTCCTTAACCTTTTTCTTGTTTTTAACATGTTGGAAGAAGCTTTTTTTTTTAAAATTGATGGGCTCTTCTTGAATCTAGCCTTCTCATGTATTTGCTGATGCTTTATTTAAACTAAAATTGTATGTCAGTGATTGCATGACTTCTGTAGATGCCGTACAATAAAAAAAACTTCTGTTAAACTGATTCTGAATGTGAATGAGCTGCAACACAACCTGTTGAATGTTAGCATCAGGAGATACAAAGCCAAGAACATATTGAGACTGATTAAACACAGGTACCACAACTGGAACAATCAGATGATGAGAATTCTCAACCCAGGCACCCAGCTAGCAGAACAAAGAGCAGAGCAGAGATATTCTATGAGGCTGCTTGCCAAGCAACGGAGTAAATCCTTTGATTGAAGACAGCTGGCTGAAGTCTGATTTAAGAGACAGCCCTGACTTGTGTTCTTTGTTGAAATCATCAGAGCTCTGGCTCTTGTGTAATATTTCTTTGGATTCTGCTTGTGGATTTCTGACCTTTGTACTTACTGACAATTTTGACTTAGTTCTCAGGACTGGATTTCCACTATTCTTCTGCATGCTCCTGTTAACCTTTTGGGCAGTCTCTTTTTAGGAATTCTTGTTTTGGCTTGTGTTCCTTGTCTGCTGCTATCAGTTGACCTTGAATGAACTGCTAATTATCATAGCAACTGTATGGGTGCATGTGCATTTAAAGCCAGAAGCACAAACATTTTTCCTTCCATATTAATTCACTTTATAGAATTCTTTCATTTAATCTCTGATGCAGTCTTCCTGTAACCCACCTTGGTATTTGTTTCACAGACCGAAAAAGTGTCATTATGTACTGCTAATTGGGAAAGGAATAGGATCAGTTTTTTGAGATTTCCATATAATTGTTCCCTCCAGTAGTTTAGTTATTTATACCACTTCTATATGGCTTCCTATTATCCATTAAAAGAAATCTCAAAGCAATATCTCTTCTCTCCTAATATATTTTACGATTTTGCTGAAGTCCCTTTCTAGCCATGTAAAATTCCGGAGCTATATATTACATGTATTACAGACAACGTTCCACAGAAACCAATTGACTTGGTTTCTCAGTAAATGTCCATGGGACTCTCTAGAAAGCCATTTAATTTTGAGTATTTTGAATTTTTAATATTCTGTGTCAAAATGTAAATGATTACTATGCATTTGATTGCTCATTGATGACTGTTAACCCTATAATTTAAATCTCTATTCATATAATTAAATGATTAATTTTGCTTTTGTTTTTAAGTTATCCTAATTTACATGGAAAAAACCCATGATTGAACTTGCTGATTGCTTTTTAAAAGCTTTCAGTTGATCATTTTGATATCAATTCTTTGCTATATAATTAAAATGCATAAATTAAAATACTGATGTAATATCATTAGTGAAGTATCGACACATACTGCATTAGTGGTTCCTCATATGTCCGATCCATGGAAGAATGGGTCAAAAAGGGAAGTTTTATCACACTGTTAATCTTCCACATAAAATTGATCTTTTCATAATTTTATTTAATGTTGATAAATGGTCAGTTAAGTGTTTACAGTTTATTGCATTCCATTGATGACAAAATTCTAATTATATGAGGATAAACAGAATATACTTTGTAATGAACAAGTTAAACTGGAATATTTTGTTTAAAAGCATCTTATCCTTCCATAACCTATCTTTTTCTGAAATTAATGCACACCTTGCTTTCTATACAGATGGTTTAAAATATCAACCAATTAACTCCTATGTGCATTTTAAGGTAATCAACAGTCACCTCTATTGCCTGATTAATTATGCTTGTTTTGTTATGGAGGGAAAAGCCATATTTTCAAGCTTGTTTATTTATCTGACATGATCATTACATAATATAGTATACAGGTTCTAGAAGTCTGAAATGTTTTTCCCTGATGAGTTATTCAACAACAGCACTGTAAGCTCTCTACATTTCTAGCAGATTTAAATTCTAGGAATCTTAATATTTTGCAGTATATTGGAAATCACTAATATTCTTATGGCATGCTCAGGTTCTTTTATATGATATGGTTTGATTCTCGATCTCATGACAATGAAGAATGCATAGTCCACACTTGCTTCAGTGTATCCAGCTATTTAAAAGAAATCTTAAAGCAATATCTTTTATCTCATAATATATATTAGTATTTTGCTGAGTAATCCTGGAATGTCTCCAGTGCTGTAATACAAGACCACAGAAAGACATGAGGTGAGAAATTTCAAATTTATAAAAATTCCATGGGCACCACCTGTCTAAAATACAGTGTATTTGATATTCTTTATGTGCCGTCCATTATAATGTATTTTATTCAGGACCCATTCCTGGCTATTTGGCCTACATATATTATTTCAGACAATTATAAGGTTTAATATAGCTTCCTGTAAATGACATTTTGCATAAGTTATAAAAAAGACAATTAAATATATTATATTATATTTAGCTTAAAAATACATGCCACTGCAGTAAACATTGATGTTGTATTATAGAACTCATGTATGGAGATTTGTTAGGGATTTTTAAGAAATTGCACAGCCATCAAAATATGCTGATTGAGACAAAAACAAAAGACACTTGATTCCATAAATTAAGAATTCCTGATCTGCTGAAGTGGGCAAAGAGGACACTTGACCAAGAACTGGATGGATATGATCAAAGAAATATCCTAATGATGCCTCCCCACCCCTTTTTTTCTTTAAAATCTTATTTGTACTAAAAGTTTACTGTAAAATGTGAACATTTTTCATTTTCTTTAGTTATTTTCAATAGCTGAAAGATGACTACAAGTCAGGTGGAGTTTGTTCAATTGTTTCCTAATATAGAGAACTTCTTGTACTATCAAATATTAAATTAGAAGCTTATTACAGTTTACTGCCAGAAAATGGATCTAACCAATACAGGATCTCAGATTTGACTTTCGGCCAGATTTGGTGATGATGGGAAAACTCTTTCATGCCTCTTGTCAGTCAACCTAGCCATAATTGCACAAGATACACACACATTGTGACTCAGAAGTCACATTTCCAAGTTTAAACTCTTAGACTGGTGCATTGGATTTCCAATTGCCTATATTTTCTATTCATATAAACATGCTGGTACGTAAAAAGTGCCATGCTTTCTATAGATTTAGATATAGTGACTTTCCACTGAAGACGTCCAATGTAAAGTCAAGTTTCTGATTAGTTTTTTTAAAGGCACCATGAGCCTTGCAATCTGGAATATAATTTTGTAAACTGAAGTTTCATATTCAAAGAATAAATAAATATAGACTTATATTCAAAGAAGAAATAAATATTCAAAGAAGAAATAAATACAGACTTATATTTCATTCAGTAGTTTTCACTAAAGAAAAAAAACTACTAGTAAATATACTTACAAATTTCCTTTTTTATAGGAATGTATATTCCAGCAGTAAAATGAACTGGCAAAAAATGCACTGATTCAAATTGTAACATGCATTACTATATTTGATTACAAACCAAACTTTTAAATTTAATATGAACATATAAATCTTTATTTATCCTAAGTGGGATTATTTAGATTATTGTCTTCATGCCTCACTAAATTAAAGCATAGCTGATATAAACTCAGATTTATTCAGGGTGAGTCATATGCATTTTTAATTAAATAAACAAACAAATAGCTTAAATATCATCAGTAAAGGGAAGTAATAGTGTCCACTATGGAACTGTTTCTAATATTTAACTGTAATTTATCTAACTTAAATCGATTATATTGTGTTCTACTAAACAATAAAGAACAGGCTTTAGCTTTTAAAGTGGTGATAGCCCTTGAAGAGAACTTTTTCATTTTTCAATACAATTCTGTCTGGAGATTAAATGATTATGTAATCCACACTTAATTTAAGGCAGGAATATCTGTGGAAGTGTCAATTGCATGAAGATGGTCATATAATCAAAGTCCCAACCTGTTCTACATAAATTATGATGCATATAAAACAGGACAAGGCTTCAACTGCATGGTTGACTGTTATCTTGACTTTTTGATTTCTTCTCTGTGGATACCTCTGACTCAAAGATGCGAAAGTTGGAATATTTTGGACAGGTTATATGACACAGAAGAAAAATATGGCATACTTCACTTAATCCTCAAGGTAAAAATTGAAGGCAAATGAGGTCCAGGCAGAAGAACATCATGGCTTCATAACCTAAGGAACTGGTTTGGACAAAACTCAACAGCACTTTTTCATGAGGCTGTTGACAAAAAATAGAATTGCCAACATGATGGCCAATGTCTGATGACAGATATGACAGAAGAAGAAGAGGAGGAGGAGGAGGAGGAAGAAGAAGAAGAAAGAAGAAGAAGAAGTAATAAGACAATTATCTTTAAAAAAAACAGGTGAAAAACTACTACTTTTAGATGGCATTACCCCAAAATTGCCCCCCGGCTGGCATTTAGTGGTTTTTCAAAAGCTTCTGAAACTCTTTTATTCAACTTGGACCTATGTATTAAAACCTGAGACTGTTGAGTAACTGTATACTTATTATATTCTAAATGCTTAATTTGTAAGGTATCCTAAGAGAATCTAGCCCTGAATATCATGCAAATAATAACATAAATCAACAAGCAATTTATAAATGATTAAGCATGCCATTAAGGACGACCACAGATGACAAGTGCAACTAATTCTAGAGATAAAGAACAGCCTAAACACATAGCAATCCAGAAGGGGATTCCTGATTTTGTAACAATGAATTAAGTACTGTCTCTTCCTGTCTTTTTTCTATCCATTTTGATTTCCTGGAGGGAGTTTTTGAGCTTGATTATAATAGAAGCTTTTAATTTATTGTCAGTTCCTTTAATTTGCATACTAGTTAATCTTATCTCATTTAATTTAAAACATTACATCCTTTTCTTTCTTCTTCAATGAGTTTGCCTAATACAGATAGTCCATGACTGTAATATGATTAGGACAGCACTTCCCTAAGAAACTAACTGATCCCTGTGTAGTAGAAATGTATGACCAGTATAACTAGGTCAATTGTAATAACATTTTAAGCCCTTGTGTTCAGAGACCAAATATAAAAAGAATGTGATAGCCCTATATTTATAGAAGAAGATTTCCAAGGTACCTTCCAACTCTGTTTTTCTATTCTACTATATTTATCTCATCCATGACCCAACTTCTGCAGGTCAGATTTGTGGCTCTAGATTGGAGAGTGTTAATGGCTAATTATGGTAAGCCTGTTGTGTGAACATGTTAGGGGGGAATTCCGCCCTGAATTAAGGAGGTGTTGGATCTTGGCATCCCTTGTAGCATACTTTTGAAATAAGCGAAAATAAACCCGAGGCATGTTCTAATAAAAACACTTTAATATAAAAGAAAATAAAAATACAAAACTTGCTATCTAAATCTTACATTTTGGCAAGAGCTATGTTGCCTACCTCTCTTGGCAGGCGAATGGAAGATCAGAAGAGAAAGTAAGGAATGTGAAGGAGCAGGCACACTAAATCACTTGCAGATAAGAACTCTGACCTGCGCAGTAAATTTTCAGCACAGCTAAGCAAACCAATTAACGCAGTGACACCCCTTCTTTTGCTAGTTGGGCTGATGTCATCAAATAAGGCACATCTTCTTTCGCAGACACTCGTGTTGAGCTGCTGGAAGCGGTTTGTTGAGCATGTCAGCAATTTGATCATGTATAGATACATATTGCAATTTAACAAAACCTTGTTTAACTAATTGCTTTGTGTTTTGATAACAAATGTCAATGTGTCTGGACCTAGAACCTGTGAAATGTGACTCAGAAATATAAACCACCAATTCATTATCTTCCATCACGGTGATTGGTTGAATCGGACATGTCCAGATATCTGCGATCAAAGCATTAAACCATGTTAGAGAATTACATGCATCCGAAATACAAGCATATTCATCTTCAGTAGATGAACACGAAACAAAACTCTGTTTTCTCACTTGCCAATAAACAGGACATCCATTCAGGAACATCATGTAATCTGAAGTACTTTTGCATGATTTCTTATCACTTGCCCAATCAGAATCTGTATAACAACCTAATTCTGCATAATCAGTAGGTGTTAGTTCTAGCAATAACTTCATGTGTTTAGTGTGTTTCAGGTATTTCAATAACTTATTAACGCATGTCCAATGAAATTGTTTTGCCCTACCTACCTGTCGTGATAAGACATTAACACTAAGTGCCATGTCGGATCTGGTCCAACTACTAATGTACAACAGTGACCCAATGACTGAACGATAAAGTATTTGGTCCTCGAACTCAGGACTTGGTTCATGTGTTAAGTTATAAAAATCTGTTTGTATGGGTGTCTTTGTTGTGTTAGCATCCTTCATGTTGCAATGATGCAGACTGTGGTCAATTTTTTCCTCTTGTGAAAGACTAAACCCCTTCTGTGTTTTGTCAATCTGAACACCTAAGTAAGTGCTAATGTGACCTAAAGATTTCAATGTGAAGTATCTCTGCAAACTTTTAGCAAAAATCTCACTCATTTTCTTATTTGGACCAATATAAACAATATCATAAACATAAACAAGAATGATCTCATATGCATTGTTAGATCTTTTTGTGAACACACATTCATCAATTTCGGACTTAATAAAGCCCATTGAATTTAGTTTGTCAGTAAGACATAAGTACCACATTAAACCTGACTGTTTCAGACCATAAAGACTTTTGTTCAAGAACCAGGTATCCCCTTCTTGCTGTCGGAATCCTGGAGGGCCTCTCACATAGATCTCTTCATCTAGGTCAGCATGTAGATAAGCCATGTCAATCAAACTGGAAAACTTCTAAACCAAGAATAGTTGAAGTGGTTAAAGCAATTTTTGCACTCTCGGTTCTGACTGTTGGTGAGTAAGTGTTTGTGTAGTCCTCAGGATAATGTTGAGCAAAACCCTGAGCTACAAGTCTGGCTTTGTACAATGACTCACCATTTGGTTTCTTCTTGAGTCTGTAGACTCATCGAGTGCCAATGACTTTTTTGTTTGTTGGAGGTTTTGCAGGTGTAAATACATTAAGTTTCTTTAAACTGTCCATTTCATCCTGCATTGCTTCATACCATTTCTCTTGCTCTGAATCAGGAAGCTGCTTGACCTGTGTAAACGTATCAGGAGGAAGTGTAACATGGCAAATAAAAGGCAAGGGTGTTTTTGTCAGTTGCCACGAATATCGTTGTGGAGGGATTCCTTTTGTGACCCTCTTGGAATGTCTCGGAACAACAGTCCATTCTTCTTCTTCGTCGTCCTCATGCTCACATTCATCGCTAGCATCAGCATCTGTGGCTTGCGAAGGCGGAACATCAGTATCAGCCTCTGCTTTGCTGCTTGCTTTCGGCTGCTATTGAAATGGGAAGGGGGGGGGGAGATAATATGGTATTTGGGAGGAGAAGCTTAAGCACAGGAGTGAATGAAGAAGGGAGTGATTTTCTCACCATCTACTGAGCATGCTGCAGATAGTGGAATTGCCACCAAGGCCAACCGTCCGGCATACCAACCTGATGATAGGTTTTGAAGCTGCCGCCCACATGACACCTGTGGGGTGTGCGGATTGGACTGGGGGTTGGGTTACCAGGGGGAGGGAGTTGGGTCACATATTGATATCTGTGATTACGCGCGCTTTTGCCTCAGATCTTGCTTTGCTAGCTGCTTTATACCCATAACCAGTAAAAGTACTCTTAATTCTGAAAAATGGAGTTGAGTGGTTTCTTTCTTGGTTACTGATGGAGGCTGCCCTGACAATCAGGTTGTGAAGAACTGGTAGAAGGAATATCTGCCTGTGAATCTTGGTCATCAGGCTGCGTGGCATCTGCAACATCATCTCTAGGAAAATAAACTCCAGGATCATTAGAATGAATCCTGGACCAGTCAATATCTTCCTCAAAATTAGCAGACTGAGAAATCACAATTACATGTTTAGGGTCAATAAATTTGCTCCATTTTGAATTATCATCAATACCCATAAATCTCAGTCTCTTCGCTACTAGACCTCCTTTGATGCAGGTGGCCGTTGCAAATGTGGTGTGGCTAACATAAGTGATCCTTCTTCAAACATTATCTACTGTGCGTTGAGCAATAGGCACATGATTAATCTTTGCAATGGCATCTTTCCATTCATAATTCAATGAGTTAATGATAATGCTGATCATTAGAACATCATCAATAAAATGGCCTCTTTCTCTCAATTCTTTTCTCATTCCTTTCAGTTTGGTCAAATGTCCACCAATTTGTTCACCAGGTTTCAACTTCGAACCATGGAACTCAGATATGAGCAAACATGAAGATTCAATTGAAATGGGCCTGTAGCAATCTTCCAAATGGACCCAAATTTGTTGGGCTGTTGCATTAGGCGAAAAAATAACCTGCAGTTCAGTTTCCATGGACATTAATAATGTTGTGCAAGCCTTAGTGTCTAAGTCTCTTAATGCAGGAGTCCATGGCTGGGCAGGAGGATTAAACACCATACAATGGGTACCTTCTCTGTGAAGCAAAATTGAAATCTCACTGACCCAGGCTTTATAATTTTGCCCTGATATCTTTAATTTGGACTCACTAGTCAATGGAGGAGCAAAGAATGCTTGTTGAGGGATGTGCATTTGAAATGCTTGCTATTGCCCTACAGCTGGAGCTGGTTGTTGCACCAGGGGTCGCTGTAATCTAACCTGTGGTTGTGTTACAGCTGGAACTGGTGTTTGGGCAGCAAAATTAACATGGCTTGCTTGGGGGGCAGGTATCTGCCTTTGCTGCATTAAATATTGTACTCCATCTGAGAAGGCACGTGCACCATCAATGGATGCTGAAGATTGGGCCTTTGGAGGCATTTGATACATTGCAGCCTGAATATCTGAGTAATCTAGTGACATGTATGAGAGAGTTTGCTGCATTGATTTGAATCGCTCTTGGATTCTGGCTTGCATGGTAGCTGTTTTTAGTAAATTATTTCTGCCAGGAGATGGCGCAGCAGCCACATCTCTTGACTGTAATATTTCTGCCTGCGTGGCATTTGGAATTGGAGAACAAAGAAGATCACGTGGCAATTGTGATGTGTGCACATCTCTCTGTTCTGATTTGCCTGACACAATATCCTCCAGGGGGTGTGTCTTAGGCTTTGGAGAAGAAGGCAAAATGGCATTTTCAGAAATTTGAAAGTAAGTAAGTAAGTAAGTAAGTAAGTAAGTAAGTAAGTAAGTAAGTAAGTAAGTAAACTTTTATTTATAAACCGCGCCCTTTCCTAAACAGGACTCGGGGCGGTGTACAGACATATTAAAAACCACATGGATACAAAATATAAATGTGCATAAATATATAAACATATAAACATATAAATGTATAAACGGAGGAGGTAGAATGTGCTGTACCAAATTTAAATTAAAATACAAATATTATTAAAATTCCCTTAAAAATCACACAGTAAGATGTTTGCCAGGAGGTTAAAAATGGGACTATACATCAGTCAAGCCAGCTAATTGGAACAAGTGGGTCTTAAGCTTCTGTCGGAAGGAGCGGAGGTCATTAGTAGTTCTAATATCGGAAAACCCTTCTTATTTGCTTCTAGCGCTGCGTAATCTATTTTGGCCTGAAAAAGCTGGCGGTCAAAAAATTCTATATGATTACGATAGCTTTCCATAGCTTGCTCGGAGTTTTGGGGAGAATCATACATATCTCCTTGTGTGTGGGAGTGGAATTCCTGCAGCCACGAGAGCTTTGACCTGGCGCCGAGGGTTTCAAAATCTCTAGTATTTCGGGAGCATGCATAATCAGAAGGGAGTATCACTGACCTCGGTCTGGGTGCTTCATCTTCTGGAGCAGCAGCTCCATCTTGTTGAGATCTTTCTCCCATAGCAGGGTCTTCACCCAGTCCGGCTGCTGAAGCAAGTGGGGCTTCGAGGATTGTAAATCTTTGTAAGATACTTTCCTTCTCTTCTTTGGAGAGGGTGAAAAAATCTGAATGTCTCTCAGAGAATTCTTTCAGTTTCCATTTTTTCTTAGGCATCTTGGAAAAGTGATTTAAGCGTTCCTCAGTCGATAAATCATCTTGTCTAATTAGCCTATACGCTTATCTGTTGGAAGTAGCTAACAAAGAAAAAGCCATAAATCAGACAACCAGCCTCTGTTACCATGTTAGGGTGTGAATTCCGCCCTGAATTAAGGAGGTGTTGGATCTTGGCATCCCTTGTAGCATACTTTTGAAATAAGCGAAAATAAACCCAAGACATGTTCTAATAAAAACACTTTAATACAAAAGAAAATAAAAATACAAAACTTGCTATCTAAATCTTACATTTTGGCAAGAGCTATGTTGCCCACCTTCTTGGCAGGCGAATGGAAGATCAGAAGAGAAAGTAAGGAATGTGAAGGAGCAGGCGCACTAAATCACTTGCAGATAAGAACTCTGACCTGCGCAGTAAATTTTCAGCACAGCTAAGCAAACCAATTAACGCAGTGACAGAACATAGCCAAAAGATATGGATTTAAATATAGTGAAATTCTGATTCAGTAATGTATAAAATCATTTTCTAAGTAATGTCTGATATACTGTAGTACTAACTGCACAGAAATCAATTATTATACAAATCTTGAGTGTATAACACTTATGCACAACTAAACAATAAGATTTGATTGTACTTATGATTATCTAAGGCTGACTTTCTCATAAAACATGAACATTTAAAAATAGATTAACACAAATCATTAATTAGACTTTATAAATATAAGGAAATAGTTGGAAATCCAAGCATACTCACTTTTCTCAACTGATATTAATATTATAATTAATATGGTTAGATTATGTTAAATGCCAAACCACTGGCACATCTATGCATGCAATATTGCACCTAATACTTAGAAGTCCCTAACCATAACAGCAGAAAGGTTTATGGTTTAATGTTGTACTATGTCATGATTAATAATTCCAATAACTTCTAATTTATTTTTCATGCTACTTTTATCAGTGAACCTTTGATTTAAAATGTCCTGTCATTTTCATTATTGTCAGTGACAATTTCAGAGTATCTGTTTGCTTTGTATTAAGCTATTGCATTAGTTGAAATTGATTAGCAGTTTTTAAAAAGACTAAAATTAAGACAGTTCAATTTTAAAAAAGACTAATAGAATTTAAAGATAAATAGCTGAGATCCCAAGTGAAAATTCATTGACATTGAATTATTTATTACTGAATGGTTATATCCTTCCACTGTGGATTTCTTCATTTCACTGAACGAATTCATTTTGGACTAGATAGTTTTAATTCTTTAACATAATTGAAGTAATAACTCCTATTGGTCACTCCCTTGTCCAGAAATGACTTAACTATGCCTGTATTGTGAAAATTCTAACAGGTCTAAATAACAATTCCACTTTTTATTTTCACAAGATTTGGAAATACATTTACACACATTTTCTTATCCTAGACAGCCTTCGGGTAATCTTCAATACAATCTGAAATTACTGCAGAACATTTATGATCCTAAAGCTACTTGTCCTATCTTTTAGTAGAATTTTTTAAAATATAAGTTTTTATTAAATAAACATTAAAAACATTGGACACATATAGCCCTTTCTTGATTTCTAAAAAAAAACCACCTCTATGAATAACTTAGACCTCTGTTCCTTTTTAGATAGCTTAATGGCCAGGAAAACAAAGAAGTTGGGGAGAGAAGATACAGTAATGAGAAAATAGACAATGGGGGATTTCAGAAATAAAATAACAGAATAGCAGAGTTGGAAGGGACCTTGGAAGTCTTGTAGTCCCTACCTCCTGCTCAAGCAGGAATGGCTGTCCAATCTTTTGTTAAAAACCTCCAGTGTTGGAACACCCAATAACTTCTGGAAGATTTGCAAGTTGTTCCACTGATTAATTGTTCTCATAATTAGGAAATTTCTCCTTAGTTCTAAACTGATTCTTCCCTTGATTGATTTCCATCTATTCCACCACAGAAGAATATGGGAGGGAGGGAGGACAATCCATAACTAAACATACAGCAGTCCAACTCATTCCAGGTGAAAACAGACCTAGCGGTTTTAATGTCAATTTTTCTTCTGTCCTTACTATTGAGGGACATCTACAAAAATCTCATACTAATATATCTCTTACAGGAACTGAATTCTCAAGAGCATGGAAGGCAGTGGAAGTGGAGATGAAGCCATATTTCCAATTGGATAGAAATCCACATAATTTCAACAATCTCTTCCCTTCCTTGCAACTGTAAATTCTCAATACTTTCAATGACCTTATAGTTGAGCAGGAAATAAAATAACACTACTGAAATCATGAGAATATGGAAGACTGGATCTGCTTTCAGTCTAGCATTAAATACATAGACTTGCCATTTATTTGTTAATCTGACTGGTTTCATACATCATAGTGGATGCTGGAGAAATGCCCTGGTCAAACAAGGTTGAAAAAAACTATCCTTCCTTCTTTCCTTCCTTCCTTCCTTCCTTCAACCAGACATCCAATACAGTGGCCTGATTAGGGGCAAAGTGCCTGCAGAGTTTGTCCAAGGTTTCCAGCACTTGAATTCTCAAAGTTGTGATACAGCATCAATAATGGAGTTTGAATATAGCATAGTTATGATATCCAAATATTCTGTTTGGCTTTCCCCCCGTTGTTGGCTGCAATTATGTTTATATCATTTATCCCTCCCATCTTTGCTGCATCTAATATACTGCTTGAGTCTGGATCTTAGGGAATAATTCAGACTGAAGTCCGTAGACGCCTCATCCAAATGAAGGGGCATGGAAGCAGTTTTAAAGTATACTAAATATATGTCCTTGTGAATGAATTAGGATAACATAAGGTCCTACTGGGGGTTGACATGTGAGTTCTCTATAAGGACTCATTATTACACAAAGTGTCTTTTCAGTGAGCAATTACTTTCCAAATTGGGAAAAACATGAACTTTTTAATAAATTGCAATAGGTTTTTCAAATCATTTGGTCTTGGTTACCAGTGATTCACAGTCTCCACTGCTATAGAAGAAACATAAGACAAAGACTAGCTTATGTCTCCCCATATTGGACAGAGGGTAATAGGAGCAAGCTCAAGAAATGTAAGTAAACTTTTGTTAGTATGGTACACTTTAGCTAATCAATTAAACTATTCCAAGATTTTTCATGCTCTAGAATCATTATCAGGAAAATTATTTGCTAAGCACTACTTAGTAAGAAAATATGTGATACACTTGTTTTCAGTTTCTATCAAAACAGGATGGGCTGTTTAAATATAAGATCATTTTAAAGAGTTCTAAGTTTGGAGAGTCATATGAAATATGTTTTTTAATTTTTTTTGACTTATTTAGATTTAAAGCAACATAATCATTTGATTAATAAATAGAAAAAGTACAACTATACATAGAATGATTTGATATTATGTAATTCTCATTAAAACAATATTTTGAATAACTTGTGTTAATATTTAGGTAAACTATTAGACTATTAGGTAAACCCACCTTAGTTTCAAATCAGCTACGGTTCACACACACACACACATATGTATGTATACATACATACATACATACATATACATATACATGTGCGCGCGCACACACACACACACACACACACACACACACACACACACACACACATATATATATATATATATATATATATATATATATATATATATATATATAGTGTCACAACCCCTGGTATGCCCAAATATGGGAGGGAACACTCAGCTTCCCTTTTCTGTCCTTCGGCTCACTCCAGGAGACCATCCAGGCAGAAAACCATATTTTTAATGTTGCCTTTGTTACATTTGTGTTGTGTTTGTGCTGATAAATTTATTTATTTATTTATCAGCAGAAACACTATATGTGTGTGTGTGTGTGTATATATATATATATATATATATATATATATATATATATATATATATATATATATATATATATATATATATATATATATATATATATATATATATAACATGTACTGTACATATTTTTAAAGATAACATAAATGTCTTTGTTTATCAAATAAAGAAGACAAAAAGAAAGAAGAGAATAATTGTGGTGTATCAGTTATCTGTGTGTCTGTCTGTGTGTCTATCTATCTATCTATCTATCATCTATCTATCTATCATCTATCTATCTAAAAGCATAAACTGTTCATGCTGCGATCATGAAATCTCCAGAACTGTAAAACCTACAAACTTGAAATGTGGTGTGTATGTCCCTATTGGCTTCTATAATATATAGAAATATATCTAGTGGTTCCTCTTGACCACCAGATATATTTCTTATATTATTAAATATTTTTATATTATTACTAAGGAGTTCTACTCCCATCTCCCCACCTGAAAAGATCTCTGTTCCAACTGCCCTTTGGGTGTGACCAGCATGTGACTTATCTGGCCTGTGGACTGGGAGTTTGGAGAGGATCAATGACCCTGATGGAGAGAAGGGGGTAAGATAGGGGAGGATTCTGTGGGGCAAGGAGAAAAGGGGATAGGATAGGGGAGGATTCTGTGGGGCAAGGCTGAGGGAGAGAAGGGGATAGGATAGGGGAGGATTCTGTGGGGCAAGGCTGAGGGAGAGAAGGGGAAGATTCTGTGGGGCAAGCCTGAGGGGGAGAAGGGGATATGATAGGGGAGGATTCTGTGGGGAGGTCTGAGGGAGAGAACAGGCTAGGATAGGATAGGATTCTGTGGGACAAGGCTGTGGGGAAGAAGGAGATAGGAAAGGGAGGATTATGTGGGGCAAGCCTGAGGGAGAGAAGAGGATATGATAGGGGAGGCTTCTATGGGGCAAGCCTGAGGGAGAGAAGGGGAAAGGAGAGGCTGATCATAACTACTCATTAATTTTCAATTTGTAAATGTCGATTTATCAAGCTCAATCACATAGTTTTGTAGCGGAGCACAAGTATTCAGCTAGTATGTTAATATAATTGTGACACAATTTAAAAAATAATAATTCTACTGTTACTTTTTTATTTTAGAAAATCAAATTTCTTTTGATTTTAGATGGAAATAAAGTATGCAAATATATGCTCATTTGAAGCTTACTGATTTATGACAAATAAATGAATTTATCAAAAGTTGGATTGAACATGATATATCTAAAAATCATTAATGACGATAATGAATATAAAACAGAGCCATTTTCTGCTCTCAGTTAGTGTTCTATTGAATATATAAACAGAAATTCTTATGCATTAAAAATCACATAGTCTTCTATAGAAAAATAGCATGACAAGATTTGCTAGAGCTTCTGCACATATTTTATGAAGAGAGTTTAAAAAGCAGCTACAGACATATTAGATTTATACCCCCATCTGTGAGTTCATTTTAGAACTCCTGCTATCTAATGCATAAGCACACATTTCAGATTCCATAGCATCTTATGAAACTGTGGAATTTTATGCTGTGTCATGTTCCTAGGAATATTAAACAATACCATAACCTTTTCAATAGCTCTATAAACAATGCCAAACTGGCACTCAAGTAAATCATGTTACATGGAGAAAGCTGAAAAAAAAGTTCCTTTTCCCACATACAAAACCATCTGCATAACAACTGCATGGAAAGTTTGGGGCTTTTTTTTTCCTTGTGAAAAAGATCCAAATCAGCTGTATCTGATGCTGTTATGGCCTATTTTATTCAAAATGGACTATTTAAGATCTGCAGTTTACAGTTGTAAACAAGTGGCAGAATGTATCTTAGATTATCTACAAACAACAGCCTGGAATCCAAGTAACAATACTCAATGCAGGGCCAAATAAACTCTATTGTTCAAATTATTTAAACTCTTAGACATTGTGACTAATGAATTAAATTCTCAGTGGGATTGTAACAAACTAAAACATTGTGGATCAGTCTTCTTTCTTATATCAAAGCAGTTACTGTGATCACAACATGAGTTGCTCTAGGTCATTTTACCCACTATTAAGTTTTATTGATAGAATAGTCTTACTGAGGGAAAATGTCTGAAAATGAAAGTCTACAATAAAGAAATGCACCAAAGCTTTACGATTATCTTTAAATAGCTTTTGGAGTGGCTGTCAGGAGCAAGTAACCAGGAACAAGAATTGAATTCAAAGCACTAAAAGTTTTATTACATTTTACCCATACTACCCAAGAATCAAATCTACTAACGGTCAAGTCAAATTGGCACTAGACAAGAGCCCACAAAATTCACAGGAGACTGGACTTCAGTTTCTTGTGGTTAAATAAGGATTCCTAACTGATGATGTTTGATCCCACCTTCAGGCTCAGCCTGGTCATCTCCTACAATTGGCACTAATGATAAGACCAATTCTACTATAAGATGCTACTACAAATCATTGGTTTTAATTTGGTAAAAATGGTTTAATTTTCTCTGATCAATGTTCTAAAATATGACTGCACCATTAATTAATGCATCTGTTAACTATCATTAGGTGGGTTTATATCAGAGGTGGGTTGCTCCCGGTTTGGCCCAGTTTGGCCAAACCAGTAGTGGCGGGGGCAGGAGGCTCCACCCACTCAACCGGATGCTTCTGATTATGCACAGAAGTTTCTGTGCATGTGCAGAAGCATCACATGCACGCAAGAACACGTGCACATGACGAGTAAAACTGGTACAAATCCACCACTGGTTTATATAATTTATGAATCAAATTTATAAACACAATTTTCAATCAAATTTGCCATTTTATAAATTGTCAGCTACTGTCAGCTATAGTTTTATAGTTATAGTAATAGGGTTGTATTAAATAAATACCAATATATATGTTGTTAATGATTTATATATTAATGAGAATTCTAACAAAAATTGGGCAAATATCTATGTAATCAATGAAATGGTCAGTTAAATGAAGACCCAGATAGTTGTTGGAGGCAATATGCCGACTCTGCAAAACACTTAGAGGGGGCTGTAAAGCACTGTGAAGCTGTATAAGTCTAAGTGCTATTGCTATTTCATAAAGCTTTTAATTTACTTCTTATTTTATTTGGGTTTTTTTGTATAACTTTTATATTAATAGCAGAAAAGATATAGAAATAATGGGATTGTGTGATATATTGCCAAAGAAAACACACACATAAAAGAGTACTATAGCAAAAAAAAGTGAAAAAATACAACAAAAATACAATATAAAATTAATATGATAGAATATGATACATCATATAACAATAAAATTACTTATATTTTGTCTAATTCAGGATGTATATATTTCTGATTTTATATAACTATCTTTGAAGATTTCAGAAAGTTCTGAAAACCTGACTTTGGTCCCAGGCCTGGGGTTGACACATCATTTGTTTAACGCCCCTGTTTTACTTCATTGTTGATTATGATTTTGTTGTTTATTGTTTAAGTCTGGGTTGTCTGCCTGATTTTCATTTTTAGTTATCTCTGTCTTTTTTCTGCTTTTGTTTCTTACACAGAGTCCACTGGAGTTAGTCAACCCTTAAATTTACATGTATATAAATAAATAATAATTTTCACAATATTCATATTTTAATTTTGGATACTCTTATCACAAAGATACAAAACATGCATCAGCCAATAGCTTCCAATTCCAATAGTTAATGCACGTAGCGGCTATGCATGTATAATACATAATTTCCCATATTTTATTAGTTGCTTTGCCAGCCTCTTTAGTATATTTGCATTGTGAAAGCACTTGCTTGAGAAATAGGAAACAAATGGGGGGTTTTTTGGGAGGCAGAAGGGCAGATTGTGTCACCTTTCTCTGGAGGGAGAATTCTGAGAATTGACAAAGGAAAATTAATGGGCATAAAACAGAATAAAAATGATTATTACTTGCATTTTGCCATTTTTAAATTTTATAAATTGCTACGACCTTATCACCTTCAAAATCCCAACAACTTGCTCCTAACTGACCTTCTAATTTTTTAATAACAAATGCAGGACTAACTGATAGGATGTTCTCTGAATTACTGCTTTATTCATTTCAATTGCAAAGACAATTAAAAGTGAACTGTTCTTGGAAAGGACTGTCCATGTGATATAACTAAGGGAGTATTCTGCTCTGCTCTGCTGGGTAACCACTTATAGTAGTGAACCGTGGAAAGTCACCATGAATGTCCCAGACAAACAGCCACCACAGTATGGCCGCTTCCTACCTTTAGTTCTGCAAAAGCAAAACATGGCTGAGGCAACTATTTAGGTCAGAAAGGAATTATTTAAGTCTATTAAATAATTTTGCTTCCATTCCTGTTTATCCAGTTTATGTGGCTACCCATCTCAACCAGTGATTCTGGACAGAAAACTGACTTAACATAAAGTAAAAACAGTTGTAAACACCACTATTCTTAAAATACACAGCATACTCTGTACTCGATATCCAACAATTCTCTGTTGCCTGAAACATAGAGCTAAATACAAAAGATTAGAGACACAAGAGAAGCTACAAAGGTTCCCTTTTAAATACTTTTCTGTTCTGACCCCCCTTCTTCCCTCGCCAACACAGAACACACTCCGGACCAAAACTACTTCAACAGGATTTATTGCACAGACAGACAGACAGATCCTTGGCAGCAATCCACCACGACAAGACTCTCAGAACCCTCCAGCACAGAGACACGATAGCAGCTATCCAGCATGCTAAGCTCACAAGACGGAACTTTCCCAATAGTTCCTACGTTGACTTCTGCAAAGGGCGTATGCACAATCAGTCCTTTTATAAACTGGAGAGGAGTCTACTTATCAGCAGCTGAGAGCAATTACCACCGGTAACTGCGCCCTTGCTCCTTGTGCCTGTGGGCATGGCGGTAACGAGTATCTAAGAACTCCCTGCTGATGTCTGAGTCATTGTCCCATGACTCCTCCACACTGCTCCACGGTATGGCATCAGGAGCCCCCTTCCTTTGGCTCTCACTGCTGCTCCATGCCTCAGGCGCCTCCTGGTGGCCGACCAGACTCTCCACATCCTCCAGAGCTGACTCATAGGGACCCTTGCTGTCGGAGTCAGGTGGCAGCTCCAACGGCTCCTGCTGGGCCACAACACTTTTCTATAAGCCAGCAGCAAGGAAAAAGATTTCATACAACACGACTGTCTGGGGAAGTGGTTTAGGATTAAAATTATTCTTATGTAATTCCAATGTTTATTATATTCAGATGACGTACTGCCCTCCTTGTAATATAGAACCACGATCAATCCTAATATGAAGTGCAGTCAGATCAAGAGTTCCCAAACACTTTACCTCATTGGCCCCTTCAAGAAGTTTCAGATTGTTCATTGAGTCCCCAAACAGTTATGATATAAAAATAATTTAATAAATACCCCTTTAACTTTAAATACTACTCTGAATAATAATATTAATAAGAAGTAATTATATGGCATGCAGTGGCTCGGTGGCTAAGACACTGAGCTTGTTGATCAAAAGGTCGGCAGTTCAGTGGTTCAGAAAAATAGGAACCACCCTTGGTGGGAAGGTAACAGCATTCTGTGTGCCTTCGGCGTTTAGTCATGCCAACCACATGACCACAGATACATCTTTGGACAGTGCTGGCTCTTTGGCTTTGAAACAGAGATGAGCATCGCCCCCTAGAGTCGGGAACGACTAGCATATACATGTGAGGAGAACTTTTACCTAAGGACTAATTAGGTGGACAAACACGCCATGAATGACGAGATCAACCATATCAACAACAATAATGGATAGTCCTATTGACTCTTGGGTTGATACAGACAACTTAGATATTTAAGAGTAATATCTCACCCAAAGTATCTTAAGTTGAAGAATGCAAAGACTATAACATTTAAAACAAGGGATATGGAATGGATATCTTTCCAGATGTTCATGTTCTCCCAACAGTATGTCAGGATGGCTTAGAATAAGGGATCCTCGGAGTTTTTCTAGTCAATGATCTGCTTTTGCCACTGTTGTCTCTTGTTCCATAACAATCACCCTCTTTTTTTTCCTCTGCCACTTCCCAATCAACACATTGTAAATCCATTCATACCTTTGGAAATGTTAGTATCCATGTTCTCTTATAGCATTCAATAATATACAGGCTACTTTAAATACTAGCCAATAGTCCTCTGTTTTTTTAATTTGATTAAAGTGACTCTTTACCTTCTTTCAATTGATGATGAACTGCTTAGTCTAAGAAGTTTATAGTTTTAACAGAATAAATGGTAACTCTAATTTTGTCCCTTGTCCCAAGGATGCTGTCTTTGTCTCTTGCCAATCCATTATTTATATATCTCTATCCAACAGTTTTTCAAGCCACAAAACACTTTGCTAGATCTTTACTTAATTTGATCTTACAGGCACAACCATTATACCAGTTCTCGCTAAATAATCCTCAGTTTAATGAATTCTTACTGTTCTTCATAATTAGAACAACAAAAGCTATTTTAATAATTGGCATTCAGAACCATGCCAACCACAAGTATTATCTATTACTTGTGTGCCTGATTAAGGTTTCTATGTTTCCATTTTCTAAAGAGTTATAAGAAATTATCCTCGGAGTATTGGAAGAAGTAGTGAATGACATTTAACAAGTGTTAAGCAGATAAAAGTTGACCTATGGAATGGGATTAGTAATTCCTTCAATAAACATTGAACCTCATGCACAAGCAGTGATCAAAATCTATAGGTTTTCTTTTTTCAGTCAGTCATCAAGAGTGCTGCAGATGATTTTCTTTGATAACATTGCATTCCATTCCATTCAGTCTAAATATAGAAAAACACAAGTGCTTATTCCATGGTCTCACATAAGCTTTCCTCCTGGGATATTATAGTTGTACACAATGACACATACACATACACACCCAATTTCCCTCTGATTTGGAAACACTAATGTGAAGGACAGGAAAGGACACTAAAAACTAAAGACATATTTTTTAAAAAATTAAGTGTTAGGAAGTTTTATTTTATATGAGGTATTTTTTAAAATGGAGAATACTAGCATATAGTGTATTTCATTTCCATATTTGACTCTAGGGGGCAGTGCTCATCTCCATTTGAAAGCCGAAGAGCCAGCGCTGTCCGAAGATGTCTCCGTGGTCATATGGCCAGCATGACTAAACATCGAAGGTGCATGGAACGGTGTTACCTTCCCGCCAATGGTGGTTCCTATTTTTCAACTTGCATTTTTACATGCTTTCGAACTTCTGGCAGAAGCTGGGACAAGTAATGGGAGCTCACTCTGTTACACGGCACTAGGGATTCAAACCTTTCTGATTGACAAGCCCAGGATCTTAGCCACTGAGCCACTGCACTCTGTTCCTTTTTCATTCCTTTTTCGCTTATAATATACGTTAAAAAGTCAAAATTATAATTATGTGCTTACTGGGAAGGAAGAAACAGACTCTTGTTTTCATGTGTACATTTCATTTTCACAATTTTAGTTTGGAAGCAGTTTCTCTACTTTCCATTGTCTAATAACTGGCAAAATTAAAATTGCCTTGCCATGATTCCCTATAATCAAATAAGATAGGAGAAAATGAAATACAGTACTTGTTGCCAAATAATGAAAGTCCTGCCATGTTCAATGACGCATATATTCAGGTGGGTTTTCAGTTGATTGCAGCCAAAAGGTGCAAACCTAACTAAAAAATAACAGGTTCTTTGAAGAAAGTTAGGATGGGGTAGTTTGGCAAAGTGAAATAATTTTTGCTAGATGAGAACATCTTCTGCCAAGAGACCTCAGGATCTACCGGCAGAGAAAAATGCCAGCAGAATGAATATACAGGCTGGTAGAACAAGGTAGTAAAATGAAGAAAGAACTTAAGCAGATTATATCCAACACTCAGCAAGACCAGAAAGAAAACCACAGGGAAGGCACATAATTAAAATTAGGAAAATTGAGGACAGTCCTATAATAATTTCAACTTCAGTAATTTCAATTCAATAATTGAATCCACTGACAAAAACTCACTATCATTTACTGAGCCAGAAATGGATCAGTAAATTCAGAACAAAAAGATTTATCCCAAGCCCTTTCAACTAGCCTTTGGACAATCCATCTATGTAGGATTGGGTAACCTTGTTGTAGAAGAATCCAATAATAATAATTCATTACTGTTCAAAAAGTAGAGATAAAAGTTTATATACAAACCACAAACAATAATTTGGTTTTAGACTACAGTTGTTGCTTTACTTCCCATGGAAATTAATTATTTTAAGAGACTTCTTTATTTTCTGTGAACTCTCGTGCTAGGTTGCACTCAAGCTAACTGCAAAGTTCAGATACATATTTTAATCTGGATTCATCCAACCCAACTCATACAAAGTAAGGCAGTGTTAGAATATATCAGTAATCTATTAAAACTAAATCAATACCAAAGTCCGTTGTTTTTCTACCTGGAGTTGACCATCTTGAGTAATCTCTTAGTAACACTTAAAAACACTTAAAATACAAATTGCAATGAAAACAATACAAATTTGACAATTAGTATTGAGGAGACAGTCTCTTTTGTGACACAGGTTATGGAAAACTCAAAACCTTTGCGATTCTCCCTAACTTTACTTGCTTCCCTGATGAGTACTCAGACAAATTGATCTTTTTATCCTAATTTTCAAAGCTGTTCATGTTTTCAGTCTACCATAGAGACCATCTGTCTCTCTAAAACCATGACTTCTTTTGACAGCTCTGTTCCTCGGGAACAATGAAGCTGCCAACTGTAGAGGCTCAGCAAGCACATGGTGCACATCATTTTGAGCAGCTGATCTATTGCTAGGTAATTCACTCTTGAAACAGATTAGAATGACCACTCTTCTAAAACAAATCTTACAACCTCTTCCCATAATACAACATATTTTTTTTATTACAATGGATTATACTTTATAATTTTCCATAATTAGACACCACTCCATTCAATATTTGGCATAAGAATAGTGTTTGTAAAATTCAAAGGTATTCTTAGATGTGATTGTGTTTATGGCAATCCTGTAATGTGGATAACTTTCATATGCTCATGCTCTCAATGAGACAATGACAATGAAAAATGACTTCTTGTAGAGAAAGTTAAGGAGTACATCTGTGAAGTTTCCAAAGTTGCCCTCATTAATTTACGAGCCCCGAGACAAGGTTAAAAAGAAAACCATTCATTTACTAGGACTAACATCTTGGAACGGACTTCTGTGTAGCTGAAACTAAATCACACTTAAAGGCGTCTGACCTTTACCCCTGCGCCCCCTCCCCTCTGGCTGAGGTCATCAATCACATTCTCCAACAGGACGTTATGGCAGGGTTCTGGACATGCGCATTCACATCCCAGTACAGAAATATGAGACTTTTACTCTGGCCAAAAGTATGCATGGCATTTCCCCCCCCCCTTCTTAAGTTGATAGTAGTCATGGAAATGCCTTAGGCGTTTACATCCGGTTCCCCTCACTTCCTGAAAGTGACCTGTATAAAACAAAGCAATTTGAGTACAGTTGTATAACTTAGGGATGTGTCCCTCCCCCAGGCTTGCTTGGATTTTCTGCATGGAATTTTGCTATAAGGCGATCAGCCTGGATATTTCTACTTTTCACCCAAGATGCCTCTGACAAGGGGTAGCCGTTACATTTGATTAAGTATTGGAGTTGTCTCCTGTGCCACCTTGAATCAAGGATACGCTGAACGTCATAATGGGTTTGGCTCCCTATGACCATAGGTCCCGGGGGCTCCCGGGAATGCTGGGGGTATCTTCCCCAACAATCGAGGCAGTTTCAAATGCACTGTGACTGGGTTCATGATCTTTACTATGGGGAATGGTCCCATAAACTTTGGCCCCAGTTTCTTTCTAGGCAGTTTTAATCTCAAATATTTTGTGGAGAGGTAAATCTTCTCTCCCACCCGGAATGGCCGTTGCAGAGCCCAGTGTTTGCCTGCCTGTTTCTTATAGGTTTGTGCCGCTTTAGCCAGTGCCTTTTTGACATTTTCCCAGGTCGCTTTTAGCATCGACATCCAGTCAGCCAAGCTGACTGAGGAGGGGGGATCCCTTGGATACTCAGGCATTGGGACGAGGTCCATACCGCTCACTATTTTGAATGGCGTGAGTCCTGTGCTACTGTGGACAGGATTATTGTACACAACCTCAGCAAAAGATAAAAGGTCTGCCCAATTGGACTGCTGATAGTTCAAATAACACCTCAGGTACTGCTCTACCATGGCATTCAGTCTCTCTGCTGCCCCATAGGTGCTCGGATGAAAAGCTGAAGTAAGGCCCTAAGATGATCCAATGGACCGCAGGAACTCCCTCCAGAACTTAGCCATGAACTGGACCCCTCTGTCTGAGATAATTCTTTGAGGTACTCCATGCAGTCAGTAGATATGCTTCACGAAGAGTTTAGCCAGTTTGTGAGCTGAGGGTAGTCCACTACACGGTATGAAGTGTGCCTGTTTGGAGAACAGTTCTATTACAATCCAAATCACTGTATTTCCCCCACTTTTTGACAACTCCATTGCAATCTCCTCCCACGGCCTCGTTGGCTCTGCTACTGTTTGCAGTAGCCCAGGGGGTTTTCCTGGTCGTCTCTTCATTGTGGCGCAAATGGTACAACTTTTCACATAACTATCTACATCTTTCTTCATGTCAGGCCACCAGAATTGCCTCCGGGCTAAGTGTAAAGTCTTTAGGAACCCAAAGTGGCCTGCTGGTTCGGCATCATGACTCCTCTGGAGAACTAAGGTACGTAGGGATTCTGGGACATAGAGGGACCTTCCATGCAAGGTC
Source organism: Natrix helvetica (assembly GCF_964273705.1). Classification (NCBI taxonomy): domain Eukaryota; kingdom Metazoa; phylum Chordata; class Lepidosauria; order Squamata; family Natricidae; genus Natrix; species Natrix helvetica. Next base: position 116,905,067 of record NC_138554.1, on the reverse strand, counting down.
ATCTCTCTTTGTCAAGATGTGTTGGTTGGTTTGGAACCAGGGGTCTGCTAGCAGTTCAGTTTTGAGCCTCATGGTTAGGTTGCTTGCAAGTTGGTCTTGCCAGTCATGACGTTGCCATCTGGTGGTCACTTGGGCAGTGGTTTGGGTAGAGGGAATAATGGCGTCCACTATGTCCTCCCGTTCGCATTTGTACTGAGGCATGTGGGAGAGGGCGTCAGCTAGAAAGTTCCTCCCCCCTGGAGTGTGCTTTAAAACAAAATCAAAATGGTTGAAGTATTGAGCCCATCCGACTTGTTTGGGTGATAGCTTCCATGGGGTCCTAAGTGCCTCTAGATTTTTGTGGTCAGTTCAGACTTCAAATGGTTTCTGGCCCCCTTCCAACAGGTGTCTCCAGGTTAGCAGTGCCCATCTCACTGTGAAAGCCTCCTTTTCCCATGCGGCCCATCGTCTCTCTGTGTCTGTGAGCTTGTGGGAGGTGTAGGCACAGGGTTGTAAGTTTCCTTTGTTGTTTCTTTGTAGTAGCACCACTCCCACTGCCACATCGCTGGTGTCTGCCTGGATCACGAAAGGTTGATCGGGGTCAGGATGCTTCTGCACTGGCTCCTTTGCAAACATTTCTTTTAGTGTCTCGAACGCCTCTTGGCAGGTTAGGTCCCATGGTAGGGGTTGTCCCGGATGAGGTTTCGTTCCTGGGCTCCCTGTCTTCAGGAGGTCTGTCAGGGGTTTGGCAATCTTCACAAAGGAGGGGATGAATTGCCTGTAGAAGTTCGCGAACCCTAGGAAGCTTTGTAGCTGTCTGCGGGTGCGAGGGGGATGCCAGCTTAGGACGGCTTGCACTTTCGCTGGGTCCATCTCTATTCCCTCATTTGACACTCGGTAACCCAAGTAATCTAACCATGCATGGTGGAATTCACATTTTGATACCTTGACGTACAGGTTGGTTGCCAGAAGTTTCTCCAGTATTTGGCGCACCAGGAGTACATGGTCGTCTTTTACTCTGAGACTTTTACTCTGGCCAAAAGTATGCATGGCATTTCCCCCCCCCCCTTCTCAAGTTGATAGTAGTCATGGAAACGCCTTAGGCGTTGACACATTCATTTTTCTTCTTTATTCAGTTGATAATGGCTGAACTCACTCAAAAGTCAGTTGCAAACTTTTGAAACTATGCTTTAGAACAGTGGTGGGCAACCTTTTTTTTCAACTGAGCCAAATCTCGCCAAAACCACGATTGAAATTTATTTTGAGAGCCACATTTTTAAAACCGAAAATACATAGGATGGTACACTGTTTTTAGTTTCAATAAACTCTGGCATTTGAAGCATGCAAGTCTTAAAGCTGTCAAGTTACAAGATCCTTGCACCCCTAACCCTTTAGAAAAAAAAACTCCAGGGGTCTTCAAACCTGACAGCTTGAAGACTTGTGGACTTCAACTCCCAGAATTCTGAGAATTGAAGTCTACCAAGGGCATCAATCATATTAGCCCAGGGATCTGCAAAATTGGCTCTTAAGACTGGTGGACTTCAATTCCCAGAATTCTGAGAATTGAAGTCCACCAGTCTTAAAACAGCCAACTTTACAGACCCCTGTGTTAGCCCAAAGCCTGGTGCTGGGCCTTGCTCCCCCATTGGTGGAGCCCCAAGAAGCGAGGAGGGAGAAAAAGAGACGGAGGCCAAGGAGCTTCCCCCCCCCCAGCAAAAATCTAACCGGGGAGCCGGGCAGTAGCAAATTAGCCAATCATGCGAGGAAAGCGAGGTCTGACCGGGTGGGCAGCGAAACTCCAGGGCTCTCTGTTCTAATTCCCCGTGAAAACTGTTGCCTCTGAAGCGTTTGCTCTACTGTTTGAAACTTTAAGCATCCCTTTCCCTTTTTTCTTTTCAACCCACAATGATTAGGGAGGATCCTGAAGTCGGGCGGGGACGAGAAGCGAGGAGGCAGAAAAAGAAACGGAGCTCCGTTTCTTTTTCTGCCTCCTCGCTTCTCGTCCCCGCCCGACTTCAGGATCCTCCCTAATCATTGTGGGTTGAAAAGAAAAAAGGGAAAGGGATGCTTAAAGTTTCAAACAGTAGAGCAAACGCTTCAGAGGCAACAGTTTTCACGGGGAATTAGAACAGAGAGCCCTGGAGTTTCGCTGCCCACCCGGTCAGACCTCGCTTTCCTCGCATGATTGGCTAATTTGCTACTGCCCGGCTCCCCGGTTAGATTTTTGCTGGGAGGGGGCGGGGGGGAAGCTCCTTAGCCTGCGTTTCTTTTTCTGCCTCCTCGCTTCTCGTCCCCGCCCAACTTCAGGATCCTCCCTAATCATTGTGGGTCGAAAAGAAAAAAGGGAAAGGGGCGCTTGTTTTGAAGTGCCCGAGAGGAGGGAGGGCAGCAGGCGCTTCAAAACAAGTGCCCCTTTCCCTTTTTTCTTTTCGATCCACAATGATTAGGGAGGATAATAATCCGGCACACAGAAGAGCCACATTAAAATGTGTAAAGAGCCGCTTGTGGCTCGCGAGCCGCGGCTTGCCGACCACTGCTTTAGAACCACATGACAATGGAAATTCCAATCATAATCTTAAAACTATCTGTAAATTATATCATTTTTCTTTACAAATCTCCAAATTTCACAATAGTAAGAAGCTGAAAGCGTTATTTAATTTTTGCACAAATATGCTTGTCAGTCACCTAGATCACCAAAATGAAAATAAACTAACATTTTTAATATAAATTCTGTAGAACTCAAGAATTCTCAAATCAGAGAAAAATCTTTTACATTCAGAAACATACATACATACATACATACATATGTACATACATATCAACACAAGATAAAGATAGTCTTTATCACTCTAATCTATTCTATGCTGGTCTGAAGAAGGCATTGTAGTATGCAAATGCTTAAAGTTAATATTAATGACTACTTCTTAATTAGTGGTCCACTATAGTGTAGAATTCTAAGCTGCCATTAGCTCATAAATTTATGTCCGTTTGCTGGCTAATTAGCACATTTGTGTGCTAATACCATCTAAGTACTATTAAATTCTTCTCTATTACTGACCTTTTTTGGCTCTGCTCCTGCCTTTTAGAGTAATATCTCCACAAAGAATGGAATGCTTCCCATCTTGCCCAAAGTAATGGGTTCTTTTTATGTATGGCCAACTTACTTTGCTCCAAAGCCCAAGAAAGCCAACACAGGTTCCTAGGCAACACATACACAAGCCCTGAAACATAATACTTACTGCTCTCTATTCCACTCTCCTACTGCTCCTCCAACTATTACTCCTTGAGTCCTACTACTGGCAAACAGTATCTTTTTCTATCTGCTTTAGGCTTTTTATTTCCATGGAAGACCATATAGCTTTTTCCTTCTCTCCCACACACCATCACCACCAGCTGCCTCTGCTCAACCTTTATAGCCAAAAGTTGTTGGGTTGGCTAAGGAGAGACTTTAATTGACAGGGCAACAGCAGTGCATGTACTGGTCATTTTATAATTAGCCTGTCCTTTCTCACCCCTCTGTACGCATTCTTTTTTAAAAAACTGGATCTTGCTTCCTTGGTTTAAAATGGCTGCATTGGCCCCTTTAAGATGGAGAGAGAGATGGGAAAAGACGATTTTGTTCCCTCAGATTTTTTTTTTAGAACTATTTTTTAAACTTTGTGAACTCCTGAGTCACCTGGAATTGAACAGTCTACATGAGAAACAAACAAATCTAGGCCCAACGATAATTGACACTTATCAAAAATTACAATAATCTAGGTAATTATGACTCATTTTTAGCTATCGAATCTATCAATTTTATCATATAATATAATATTGTGCAAAAGAGAGGTTTGCTTGACAACAACTTGACATTTATACCTATCCTGCTACTTTAAGAAACAGAGGTGAAATGTTAGGAGCTAGTCTAATTGCTCAGACTCAGAGGTTGAGGGCGTAATTCTTCAAGTTGCCAATTTACCAGAGCTGGCAGAAAAATCAGCCAGTTTATTGAGGTAGATTCTACAGAAATTGTGGAGTAGGAATAGGTTTCGGAGAAGTCATTTAATTTATTTGGAATGCTGAAGGGGGCACTTGCTCAAGAAGAAAGGTGCCCTTGCCTGCAGTTGAGCCACAGTGGCATGTGAGTCTGTTGAAGAGTAGCATCAGCTCTTTGCGGGGAACAACTCACCACTTCTCAACTGTATTCCTGTATCCTTGCTTCCTTCTCTGCTTCTTGGCTCTTGGCACTCTAGTCACATCACCTGACTAACCTTTCCAATGTTTGATTCTTGGACTGTCATGGTCTGTGTTGCCTCTATGAATCCACACTCTGTTTGGACTGAAATCTCAAACTGCCTAGCTGCTAGGCAAGGTTCACTCCCCTGAGTTTTCCAGAGCATTATATGCATTTGCACTGGCAGCTCTCTGGCTGCCTTTGTAACTTCCTGGAGTGCTGCTCTTCAATAAACCGTTTGTAAATCAAGCCAGTGTGTGTGTGCAACAGGACATGAAAGAGAGATTGTTTCTTAATTCAAAGAGAAATAGATAACAATGCATAATAGAGATCATAAGCCAATCTAAATGATAGTCAATACCTGTGATTATAGTTGTAAGCAACATCCAATTAGAAGAATGTTGTTTGTATTTTGTAAAATACATGCATCAAGAAAAATTAATGAATTATTTGTTCTAATTTAAAGCTAGCAAGAATTAAATCACAAAAGATCGTGACATTTTTTCTTTCTTAATCAGACAGTATTAATTATATTGTATTTTGTAATCAGTTTAGTTCTTCAGCTGCATTATAAAAGAAGGGAACATACAACATTGAACTGTTTACCAGTTAAAAACTTAAAATGTACTATCTTATCTTAGTAGGTCATTTTATTTTTATGTTCTATCAACATAAGAACATCTTATGAATTTAGTTACTTATTCTGATTTAAATTGCCAAACTGGTAGATGCAATCTAAGGCAGTGAAATCTACTTAAGTACTTTTACTTTCACTGCTAACATGTACTCATTGAATTATGGTTACTGCTGAATTTAAATGTAAATCTATTTTCACCCTATCTCATGTACTTGTGAACCAGTTATGTGCTATTTCAATCAAATACTAATATTGGGGATAGAATTGGGGAAAATATTCATGTAGATAATTTAGGCTTTTTCTTTCGTAAATAAATATTCATTTCTCTGAATTTGATCTAAATCAGATCAAATTTATATGTTTTCTATTATTTGGTTCAAACTGATTTGAATGAATTTTGTAATAAGTTTTGATGTGCACGGACAGACTAGTATCAAATTGATTCAATTTGGTAGATTCAGTCTGAATTGATTTAATGATTCAGCTCAAACTAACTCAGCAAACCCACTGTAATAATTCAAATGGGAACAAGGGCAATTTGTGCACTTGAGGTCACATACATACACTGTGATAAAATATTTTTCTCATGTCCTATATGGCAATCATAAATAGTTAATTTTTGAATGATAGGTAATAATATTGGAGGAATGGTCAAATGAAATTATTTGGCCAAGGTGAATTATACTGGCTGCCAAAACTGTAATAATATTCCCAGCGTGTGGTAATTCAATGTTTCTTCATCAAAAAAAATATCCAGCTTGGAACATTTATTTGACAGCTCAATGATCTTGCCATTCAGAGAAAGAGCAGTATGCTGAATGCTTCATTTTTATTTGGATTTATAGTTATTGGAAAAGACATTGTGCTAGACTGCTAAATGAGGAGGAAGAAGTCACTTAGGGCCAATGGCTTATTTTGAAGGGCAGAAGACCCATATAGTAGAAAGTGTAAGAGCTGGCCTACAAGACCACTGAGGAACAATTGAGAATAATTAACCAGCTTACCTTCAGAAGTTGTCTATGCTCCATCACTGGATGCTTTTAAAAAGAGACTGAACAGCCATTTGTCTGAAATAGTATACTATAGGGTCTCCTGCTTGGGTAAAAGACCTTCAAGGTCCCTTTCAAATCTATTATTCTGTACCCTCAAAACCAAGTTATGGTGAACTACTTGTCTTGTTTATTTTGAAGTACAGTTTTCAGAAGCTGCACTGACAATATAACAGTAGCAGCAGACTTACATTTTTCACTCAGCATAACTTGTTATTATAAAATGAATGAATGATGCATGGAAAAAGTTGTTATACTGTTTTCTAATGTATTATAGCAAAAAGCAAAAACTAATGTGTTGACTTTAAGGGAAAAAATCAGAATTGGCATTACGGTAGTATTTTTATTACATCAGTGAAAGTTTGCACACAGCATAAATTTTTGTGTTACCAACAACAACATCATCATAGAAAATGGTTAAAATAATTCTTCCCTCCACTAAGCATCCTCCATATCAGTTCTGGAGGACTAGAGTACTATCAAAAGCTAATGTGAGAGAAAAAGATAACAATAAAAGGAAACTCTAGTTGTGGCCATACACACTCTAGATGTAGCCTACATTCAGTAAAACGGAAATGCAATGCTTGACTTCTTCAAAAAGAAGAAAAACGAAAGAAACTATATGTGGTTTAACAAGATAATTCAGTGGAGACCAATGTTTTTAACCATTATCTAATTTGCAGATTTGAATTTTTTTCTAAGAAAAAAATAAACAAGAATACATCTGGAAAGGTGAAAGTCTTTGGTTTATACAGTGGTGGAATTCAGCTACTTCGCACCACTTCGTGATAACCGGTTGTTAACTTTCTGAGCAGTTTGGTGAAGTGGTTGTTGAAGGGAAAAGGCGGAGAACTAGTTGTTAAATTATTTGAATCCCACCACACCTTATAAAATTATGTTAAGTTGATCTGAGGACATGACATTCAGTTTTTTGTATACTTTGCCCTTCAAAACAATATAAAGCTACATAACCAGTTTTTGGAAGCTGGGATCAAAACCACCTTCACAATCTGGTTGTACTTTATGTATGTATGTATATACGTGTGTGTGTGTGTGTGTGTGTGTGTGTGTGTGTGTGTGTGTGTTGTATTTGTGCTGATAAATAAATAAAGGGAGACTAGTATAGATCTATTTCAACCTATTTAGGTCTCATCAGCTAGCCATACCCTTACTGGGAATCGAACCAGGGCTGTATTGCATATTAGGCCGATGTAATTGCCACTAAGCCACAGGCTCTCTTCCTTATCAGCTAGGCCAGGGAAATAGGTATGTATTTGTGTTACAACCCCTGGTATGCCCAAATATGGGAGGAAGCTCACTACTCCCTCTTTCTGTCCTTCAGCTCATTACAGAAAACCATCCAGGCAGAAAACCATATATTTATTTTTAAGGTTGCCTTTTTATATTTGTGTTGTATTTGTGCTGATAAATAAATATAGTATATACCATATTTATATACTAGTCTCCCTTTATTTATTTATCAGCACAAATACAACACAAATTTCGCAAGGCGCTATGCTTTCCGACAGTGTATTCAAGGGGAAACAGAAACGGTGAGCCAATACATGGCCACTTTAAGGAACGTAGCCATCCACTGTGAATTCCCTGATCTGGATGACGCGTTATTAGAGCAGTTAATTTGCGGCGTAAAAGACCCCAGATTACAAAGGCGGTTACTGGCTAGATCTGATTTAAATCTGTTAATAGCCATGGATGAAGCCAGAGCAGCCGAGCAGTCCGATCAATCGGCTGCTGAAATTAAGCGTTATCAGTCACTACACAATCCTCCAATTCCTTCTGCTGTGGTAAATCAGCAAGCAGTGGAAGCGGCAGAAGAATTTTGGCTGCCCAAAGAGATGAGCCGCTTGAATATAAGCGGCGCCAGGAGGAGAAGAATCCCCAATGATTTACCTCAGGCGGGCTGCCTAAGTTGCGGGGGCAACCACTTACGGTCCACATGCAGATTCAAAACAGCGGTGTGCCAGTATTGTGGAAAGATGGGGCACCTAGCCTATGTATGCAAGGCTACTCAGCCGTCCCCCGACACCAGTGGTAGACCATTCAACCGTTCAAGCAACAGACCTACCAATCACAGACCATTTAGAGGTGCAGATGACTGCTATGCCGTGGAACCTCAAACGGAAGAAGACACAACATCAGCTGCCGCAGGCAGTCACAAGAAGAAATACATCACTGTCTGCATCGAGGGGACACCTTGCGAGATGGAGATCGACACGGGGTCCGCTAAATCCATCATCGCCTGGGATACCTTCAAGCAACTGGTGCCCAGGTTCCCTGAAGGCCGATTGGAAAGATGCAAATGCATCTTAAAAGATTACCAAAATAATCCAATCCCTCTTAAAGGGAGCGGAAAATTTTATGTGGAGCACGGCCACTTTAAGGGAAAACTGCCTCTGGTCATTGTATCCAAACCTCTAGCCATTTTATTAGGGCTTGATTGGTTTGAAACCTTGGGGTTAGAAATAACAGGGATCCACACTACTGGTGTGTCCAACGAATTTGAGGAACTCACCAAGGAATTTAATGAGGTATTCAACGATTCTCTAGGGACATTTAAGGGGGGCCCTATTGCTTTTAACTTAGATTCCAGTGTAACACCAATCAGGCTTAAGGCAAGGAGAGTCCCTTTCGCATTACAAGCCAAAGTAGATGCGGAACTGGAAAAATTATTGCAGCAAGGTATATTAGAGCCAGTTGATTACTCCAGGTGGGAGACACCTATAGTCATTCTAATTAAGTTGGATGGATTCATTAGGATCTGCGCCGACTATAAGGCAATAATTAATAAAGCCCTACAATCACACCCTTACCCTGGTCCAGTGGTGCAGCATCTGCTGCACTCCTTAGGGAAAGGAATTTTTTTTGCTAAGCTTGACCTAGCGCAAGCTTATCAGCAGTTAAAGGTAGATGAAGCTACAGCAGACGCCCAGACGATTGTCACGCATCGTGGGGCATTTCGTTGCCGCAGACTACAATTTGGAGTCTGTGTGGCACCTGGGATATTCCAAAGTATTATGGAGAGAATACTACAGGGAATCCCTGGTGTTTTACCCTATTTTGATGACGTATTAATAGCTGCCAATTCAAAAAAGAATTGCTCCACAAATTTAGAAATGTTCTGCAACGATTTAAGGAAAAGGGGCTTAAATTGAAAAAATCCAAATGCCATTTTGGGGTTCCCTCCGTAGAATTCTTAGGTTTCCACATTGATGTGCAAGGCATCCATCCCTCCCAAACTAAATCTCTTCCACTTATTTTAGCCTCGGATACCTCCCCATATGGGATAGGCGCAGTTTTGAGCCACAGATGCCCCAACGGTTCTGAAGCTCCAATTGCTTATTTCTCCCGCTCCTTGTCCAAAGCGGAAAGAAATTACAGTTAATTGGACAAGGAGGCCCTGGCAGCTGTAGCTGGCATTAAGCGTTTCCATCACTACCTATATGGTAGGCAATTCCTACTACAAACAGATCACAAACCCCTTCTGGGGATATTAGCAGGTGACAAACCTACACCTAACATTCTTTTGCCCCGCATGCTCCTGCATATTCATACCGTGTGGAATACAAACCAGGAAAGCACTTAGGCCATGCAGACGCCTTAAGTCGCTGCCCGCTTCCTATAGTGTCCCAAGACCCCGCTCCAGCATCCAATGTACTACTCATTGACGATTTGCAGCTACCATTATCAGCAACTGATATTGCAGCTCACACCAAAACAGACCCCATCTTAGCAAAAGTATTAGATTGGGTTAGGCAAGGTTGGCCTATTGACCAAATTCCGGAAATTTTTCAACCATTCTATAGACTGAGAACCGAACTCTCTGAACTTAAGAATTGCTTGCTTTGGGGTTCCCGAGTAATAATCCCCAGCATATTACATAAAGACATTTTGCAGCACCTGCATATCAGTCACCCAGGCATTGCCAGAATGAAGGCATTAGCTAGAGGATATGTATGGTGGCCAAACTTGTACTCCGACATATCCACTTGGGTAATGTCTTGCAGTCCCTGCCAGCTTTCTAGAGCAGCTCCTCCAGCAGCCCCCTCAAAAGAGTGGGACTTGCCAAGGGGACCATGGTCCAGAATACACATAGACTTTGCTGGCCCCATACAAGGACACACTTTTCTAATTGTAGTTGATGCATTCTCTCAATGGGTTGAACTTTGCACGATGCAATCCACTACTTCTGAATCCACAATAAGAATGTTACAACGTTTATTCACCACACATGGTATTCCAGACACTGTAGTCTCCGATAATAGACCTCAGCTAACCTCTGCCACATTCCAAACATTTTTAGCCAGTTTAGGAATCCAACATGCTTTAATTGCTCCCTACCATCCACGGAGCAATGGTAGAGCAGAACGAGCCATGCGCTCCCTAAAGGAAGCCTTAAGCCGCATGGGCTCAGGGCCATGGTAGCACAAGGTTAATACCTACTTATTAGCCCAACACACAACTCCTTGCCCCACAACAGGTAAAAGTCCTGTGGAACTCCTCATGGGTCGCAAATTACGGACAACATTGGACCGATTACATCCCTCTTACCAATCTGATAATCCATTACAATACGATGGAACTCGTACATTTCAACTGGGGGAAGGGGTATTTGCAAGGAACTGTATAGGTGATCCTAAATGGGTTCCAGGACAGATTATTCAGATAACAGGGCCATGTTCTTATAGGGTCCAGTTGGAGGATGGGCGTCTGTGGAGGCGTCATATAGACCAGCTGCGGAGATGCAAACTGGACCAGAGTCATTCTGGCCTGCCAAGAACTACAGCGATACCCGAAACTGACTGCCTGGCCAGGCCAGAGACGCACCAAGCAGAATAATCTCCAGGACTGTTAGTTTCCCCAGCTACAACCGCCACGTTCTCGTTGGTAAACTTACCTGTAGTTCCAGGACACTTGGAGCAGGCTGGGTCGTCCATAGGAGGTGATGAAACTAGTCCTCCCAGCGGCGAAGGGCCTGAGCAACATCCGGTTACTGACGCAGCAGAGCCTAGGCGTTCTGGAAGGACCCATCATAGACCTGCCTATCTCAAGGACTATGTGTGTACTAGCTGGGCGGAAGGAGTGTTACGTCCTTACGCGTCCCGCCCTCGCCTGTCAATCAGGCAGGGCATTAGCTAATAAGTTCTTTTACAACTGTGTTCAGGCGGGAGAATTAGAGTGTTCCCATTGGTTAACGCGCTGACAGCTGCTAGTATAAAAGAGCTGTCAGCGCGCAAGTTGTTGTCTTGTTCTGGTTGCTGTTGAAAATAAACCTGTTGCTTTAAACGGAGCTGCTTCATTACCTCAGACACTAAGTATTTAAATATATATATATATATATTATACAGTCAAATTTTAGCTTATAAAATGTAGTTCAACTGATCTTGTTCCTAATCATTCCTGATTGTCAATATTATTTTAGAAATCAAAACTTCTGATTTTCTATTAGCTAGCAACCAAAAGCCTTGAATAGCAATCAATTTGTTTTCATATAAAGTAAGCATAGAATTGCAGGGTTGGGCAAAAAGTCCTTTCAGAAAAGCACTCACACAGAATGTCTGGAATATTATTTTTTTAAAGATCATAACTGAAGTTCCAATTTTTTAAAATTATAATTAAAAGTTCCATTTTTTAAAAAAAAGAAGTGTGTTGTATACATTATGTGGTGCTTGGGATTACACCTTTCATTTCAAGTACCTCCTTTTCCTAAGCTAGTGAATATTTGTTCTCTATATATTGGTGGGTTATCATTCCCACTGGCCCCTGCTAATATGACCAACAGAGAGGAGATTGGAATTGGAATTGGAATTTAGCTAAGTAAGGATGTAAGGAAGCCATATTTTAGTATAGTATCATAGGTGCAAATCTCTCCTTGTAATGGAGAGTATTAGCTAAACCCAAGTTTCTATGGAGATTCTCAGGTCATGGTTGTCTTAAAAGTGCTTTCTCAAAAGACATCGGGCCTTTCTTGGTTTTCCTTTGAAGAGGTTTCGCTTCTCATCCAAGAAGTTTCTGAAGAACTGAAGAAGTTACTTAGAGGAAAAGTGAAACATCTTCAAGGAAAAACAAGGAAAGCCGAGTTGCCCTTTGAAAAAACATATCTGGGGCAAAAATAAGATTAATATGTTTTATTTATTAAATGTGTATGCTACAGAATATTATAGAAATATAGCTACATGAAAGCATTCTTCCATCTTTCATTTTTTATTTTAGCTAAAAACAACACAGAAATAGAGAAAAATAAAATAAATAATTCTGTCAGCATTTTGGCTAATAAAGAATTAGGGATTTTGAAGCCCATTGTATTTCCAAGTGTTGTATTGCAATGTCATCTGCCTTCATAACTCCCCTTTATATCATATGCAGTAATTAAATCAAGAATTCTTCAGTGGGAGCTAAAAATAAAGCCAATGTGACTTGAATAAGACACTATAGCCACAAAAACAGAAACATCTTGAATATCTAATTAGTGGAATGAAAATACTCTGACACTTCCATGTGTAATGTTTGTATTGTAACAATTAAATATAAATGGTTGCTAGTAACATACATCTAGTGAATCATCTAAGTAGCAAACATGACAGGCAAATATTTAAACTCTTAGAGTAGTTACTTTAGAAAAGAGACAACCAATCTTTTTACCATAGACGACTAGATCTGAGAATGACTGACCATAGACTTTCTTTTGTTAAAGCACCCAGTCACAAAATAGCCATTTAGAAGAAGGCAAAATATGCAAACTCTGCTGGTATTCATCCAGTTCTGTCAGGTTCTGGAGAACCAGTAGCAGAAATTTTGAGAATGGGGATTTTGTAGTAATGGGGATTTTGCAGTATCCTTCCCCTGCCATGCACACAAACCAGCAGTAAAAAAAAAATTGAATCTCACTACTGGTGGTATCCTCACTGATTTCCGAGAAAGCTGTTTATCATCTCAACTGAGACTCAGTCTGTAACCATTTTGTTTGAACCAGAGTTTTACTTTTCTTTTTGAAAGCAACAATGAAATGTTACTCTCATAAATTAATGGTAACTTGTGACTGTGTTTGAGAAAATTGGAGATTATACTTGTTTTATTTGAGGAAGATTATATAAAAATATTTAATTTTATTTCACTGACATTCCAACTTTCTATTCTTGTTCAAAGAAACGTTTTTTAATAAAAAAGTTAAAAAGAAACCTAAAATGTAAATACAAAATAAAGAAATATTAAAAGTAAAAATTAAGCTGAAAAATAATATTAATATTATTATTATTATTATATTAATATTATTATTATTATTATTATTATTATTATTATTATTATTATTAATAATAATAATAATATTATGAAGGAGATACATGGTAACATAATGTCTATGCAGAGGGAGCACTTCCCAAAGGAATATTTCATATCCTGGGAGCAACGCAGGAGAATATTTGCTCCCACATACTAGAAAAATGAATCTCAGACAATGAGAGCATCTTCAAAAGGAGTTTTTCTGAAATTCAGTTTAATGATTGTACATTTTAAGGATATTTTAAAGATTAGCAACATACTTTTTTGTTTTTCTTTGAAGATGTTTCGCCAGAAAGTCCAGTTGCCTCTTGAAAAAGCAGCTTTGGGACACTCATGACCTGGATGACTGAAAATCTCCATAGACAATTAGCAAAAGATTTAAAAAACAGGAGAGAGGTGCTGACACTGAGGTCTTAAGTCATTTATAGACTTAAAAATAAATACCAAAACTATAATTGTGTCTTGCACAGAAGTGGCAATTGCGCTTAGTTTTCATCCTTATAGATGCACTGATCAACAAGCATTTTATGAAGGTAGCACCATATAGTACATGCTACAAGAGTTAAGACACAATGATAATTTGATGGTAGTTGAAACAGACTTGATGTTGATATGAAATTTTGAGGGTCTGTTTGGTGAAAACAAAGAACTAAGGGTGATCCAATGCCATTCTTCAAATAATTCCAATGAGACTGTTAAATGGATTCTCTTTTTAATGGCCAAAAGATCTGAACATGGATCATACACTAATAGCATCTCTACATGTATCAGCCATAAGCAGACATAAAATTGGCATATTGTTGAATGGAACATCTGATTAAAATGATGTCATTACAACTGATTCCTCTCTCTGCCCTGCCATACTAACCTTTTGTAATGTTTATTCCTGGGAGAGATAACTTCCCCCTTTTAATTTGTTAGATGTATGTTACATGTACATATTAGTACTAATAGTAGTAACAGTACTAATAGGACTAGCACTAGCACTAATAATACTAGTACCGAAACTGGATGAAAGTGTTAACTTGTCATATACTAATTGTAGTATATGACAAATTAACACTTTCATCCAGTTTCATCCAACTGAACTTGCCTGTTCTTGCCTGGAGAATATCTTTTGATTTGGAAGCAGGCCAGGTATGCCATCAATCTACTTTCATTTTTCTACAATAGTCAAGTGATGTCTTTTTGCTATATCTCTTCTTGCCAAGTATTTCAGTGTTTCACTCCCAGGCCACTTATATTTGCTATTCTCACCTATCTTTTCATATAAATCCACAGCTAATCTAGATTGTCCTACCCTTTCCCTATAACACTATATTTTTAGCATTAGATCCTCCCATACCATGTAGCATATTGGCAGCATACTTCCATAGACCATACAGAAATAAAATGGAAGGCCCTTAGCTCCAAGGACATCTTGTGGTGCTCCTAAAGGTGAAGCACCCTCTGGAAATATCTCTAGATAGAAACTTGCTATCATAGGGCATCTTCTTTTTCAAGGCCAAGGAAGTAACCAGACTGATGTTGCAGGGAAATGGTTTTGTCAGGTATATCATATGCAAGCAGACATTCAAATGCCAGTTGGTGCAACATAGTTTTCTCTTCACCCATCTGAGCCAAACAGTGACTTTTTTTTAATAGACTTTATTCACAGCCAGTTGCTTTCTTCAGTTACCAAATATCACATTACAATTACAATTCTGTTCCCCTTATTTACAATAAAAGGATTCAAAATGACAAATTTATTTTTTCTGAAGATGGTGGTTTGAATGATGATGATGAAGTTTACTATAAAATACAGAAGTAGGCTACAAAACTATTGCATATTATCCAACATGGCAAATTTAATTCATTCTGCCTTCCAATAAAACAATTGAGTACCTTATCCTAAAATGTAACATAGTTCTGTCATAACATGTTGAACAGACGAGAAAGGAAATCCTAGGCTGAGCAAACTTTGAAGCACCAATGTGCTTCAATGAAAGACTATGCTAAATAAATCTTCGAAACAGCATTGCAAAGAGAACAGTACTTTGTTTCACATGAGAAAATGGGTTTCAACTAAGGAACTTGATGGATGGTATTTTATAATATGCAAAGCCAAAGACATGAGCTTAGGAAAAATGTTTGATTTAAATATAGTTAAATATATTTATGTAATTGCATACAAATTACATGATTATTACCATTGATAGTAATACTGTTCCTCGTTTTCTATTACAGTTCAGGGATACTATTTGAGGTGTTCTAGGTATTGTGTGTAATTCTGAAATTTCCACAGGGAATATCAATCAAAAATGTCCAGTGGATAGATACAAATCTTTGTTGTGTCATATACTGGGGTAGTTGCAAGATAAGCAACAAGAATATGCCTCAGAATTCAGTCAGAGGAACATAGATCTGAACAAAATTAAGTTCAGAATAAACAAGTGTTTTCATATCTTTTGATTCAATTAGCTGGATACAGCAATTATTTTGGTTCATCTACCATTTTTCGTTCCATTTATTCTGATACCTTAAATCTTTCATCCTGTTCAGGATTCAGATTGACTCTTGGTTTTGGCTTAGATCACATGGATTGATTCTTTAGAACTATAATAATTATTTTAGATTTTCCACCATTTAATATAATTTTCTTTATTTTGTTATTATTGCCAAACTTTTCTTCTCCAAATAAAATCAGTTTAAACTGGCTGCATTGATTCTCATTATTTACTCTGCCTCAAGTTTTAGCATTATCCGCAAATTTGCTTTCTGTGCCTTTAGTTATAGCAGCAACATGAATAACTGAGGTCTCCATAGAAGTAATCATTGTTGAGCTAAAAAACATGAAAGACTTGCAGTTTGGACTGGAAAAGAACTGAGAAAAAGTGTTATTGTGCTGAGGGCAAGAAAGGTCATTTGTGCCCTGAAGTAGTATTATAAGAAAAATAGTTGCGGCTGGAATGCTAAATTATCCTGTGAGGTTACTCTCTGACCCCTTTTGAACATGTAAAAACAGCTTGGAAGATGTAAGAAATGGCAAGCATAGGTCACGTTGCACATGGCAGGAAAAATGGTGGACCTGAGGGAATAAACTTAGGCATTTTCACCCCTCTCCCCATTCAACAGAGTGCTCTTCTTCCCTAAGGAAGCCTGCCCCGCATCCAAATTATATATATTTAGATACAAGCTAAGGTAACTGCATTTTAATCATGTTATATATCTTTGTGTTACTGCCTATTAATATTTAGATCTGCTTTATTTTGTGTTATTTTAATCTTGGCATTTGATGCTATCCTTAGATGAACACTGAATTGAAACAGAAAACACAACCAAAGAGGAAAATGATAGTATTGGTTTCAAATTGGTAAATCGGATAGCCTTTGCTGATTCATCAGGAAATAATGCATAGAAATAGTTAAATAAATTATGAAGCAGATATCAGCCTCTCTTTGGGAAAAATGTTTTACCACATAACAGTATTTACTCATTTTAGACTACTTATTTTACTTTATTCCCAAAATAATCCTTGAATTTTTCTGGGTGATGTTTTTTGAAATAATATTATTGTCAATGGTAGCAAGGATGCTATTGCTTTGTCAGGAGAGCTATTTAGTCCAGACTTGCAAAAAATCAACACTGAAAAGTTGATAATTTTTAATAAAATGTGTTACCTAGAAAAGGTACTACCATCTTCTTTTTGATATATTGGTGGTTATATTTCCTTTCTCCTGAAGTTTCTCAGGATTCCCCCATTACCAGACATAAAAGGTTGTACAAGAAGTCTTTTTGGAGATCTGGTTGAAGTTTGAAAAGCCAAGAAACCTACAGACACTGATACAGATTCCTTTTAATTTTTCAAGATTGAAATGTGGGCAGAACCATTTTTCAACAATAAGAATTTGCTTTGTTTTGAAAGAGAGTAAAAGAAAAATTTGTTTTCATAAATGAGAATGACAGGAAAACGATACAATAGAATTTCCTACATAACATTTATTAAGACCTGAACATTATGGACACATTTATATAAATGGAAGTGATGCTTACTGCTGAGAAATATTTGTCACTTCAATCTAACTTTTATAATACTATAGAGAATGTTAAAGGAGAACGTCCTTGGTGAATAAAAAAAAAAAAAAGTACCAGTGAAAACTGTCATTTCATGGTTTTTATTCATATTATTTTGGTCAATGAGACAGGAGAAATTTAAAAAGCACACTCCTAAATTTTATTGTAAACAATGGCTTAGGAAGTTCCAGATATGTTTTTGAGAATTATTATTTTTATATATAAAATAATGGTTATGAGTCAGGAGGAAAAAACATAATTCTTTTTTGTGTTCACAAACAATATTGGAACAGCCAAGAAGCAGTTTTTTTTTTTACAGCAGTAATTTTTCAGCTTGGTCAGATGAGAAAATGGGAATTAAGCCACTAGTGAATTTCAAGTGATATTCAAACAATCAAGCTGAGGTGAAATATTTTGAATTCAAGATCATAAATACACACTTTTTTTTGTTCTTCTCTAAGATGACTAGATAAAGGCTGTATTCCTGAGAGAAATGGGGAAAGTGCTTTTCAGGCTATAATCCTATGACATCATTAATTTTTGAATCTCTGTCTTTGAAGCTGGCAAAAAAGAAAACTGGAACCCTGTAGAAATCTGAGTTACCATGGGTTCTGCTAGGGTAAGGTGGAAGAAGTTTATTTAGGCTACCTAAATGTTGATATAATCCAATTCATTTGCTCTGATTGTGAAAGAAGCTTTTTTTTAATGCCCAAGACAGAAAGAACTGAACATTGCAGGATAATTAAAGTACATCCTTCCTCCAAAATTTTAATATGGTTTGCATGAGTTATGCAATTTATTGATAGTTTCTTGCTTGTCTCCCCTAAATTCTTGAAGCCAATGTCATTAAATCACCATGATTATTACAGCCCTTTATTCCAAAGCTTGCCAGAAACTATTCAATAATGGCTTTTTATGCAGCTATAGGAAAAATTCCCTTTTATATTATTTAAAATGTATGTCAAAGATAAATATAGAACAACTTGAGATGGTTTAAATTATGCTCAGAAGTGGAATTTGATTATGAGAATTCTCAACGAGCCTCAGAATACAGTACTTAATCCTTTCTCTATACAAATATCTGTTCAAACAACTGTCAGTTGAAACCAAAATTGTATTTACTGTAGTGCTAAGTAATCTCTAAGAGGATTAAATAGTATTAAACATGGAAATAGTATTTGTAAATATATGTCAGTGAACAATAAACATAACTGGTAAGTCATGAAGATTTTCAGCATATATAAATTGGAAAGAAGCCGTCACAATCCTATATAATTTATTTTTAAGTATGTCTAAGAAAATGTTATATGTATTGGATCTCGGCAAAAACAATAGGCAGACCTTAAACTCTGAGGGTTTGTACTGTATTAAGGCACCAAATAGGGTTTCCCCCCCCTAAAAACTATTTAGATAATTCTTGTCCAAAGTTAAAACTGATATAGAGAAAGGCATTGTGGACAGACATGGAGATGTAAAGTCACGAAAATCCAGAAATCTTAAATGTTATAAAAACCTTCTCTTTTAGAACAACTTTTATTTTGTGTGTGAGATTTGGTTTAGAATCAACCACATAATTCTTACCCAGCCTGTTCATTGAGTATACCAGTTGGGAATTAGGCATCAGGTCACTGATTCATTAACCTTTAAAAGTTGATGTTTTTGTACTACATGAGGTTTTCTTTTTGGGGGGGAAGTAAAAATCATATGGTCAGCATACGTTTAGCAATATGCAAAATGTATCATAGTTGTTTGGTGCTGGATCACATTTAGAACACTGTTTCATCACAGCAAGACTTATTTCTGAAAACCATCTGTGGAACAGTATATTCTGGAAGAAAAACAGAAACTTGCAAGCTTCTTTGGAACATCCCATCCCTGGAATATTGAGTTTTGTGCATAATCATCTATGTGACATTTCCCAAAGTCTTGAGCTGACATGCCACAACTTTTTCTAACTTTGTTCCCTAATTATGATTTTTAATAGGAAAATAATTAAAACAGACCAAATAATAAATGCATTTAATTAATTCTGTTTTAATTAAATCAAATACTATTTTTCTCTTGGTTCTCCATTTCCCTGACCCTTCCCCAGTTCTGAAATGCTACATCTTACTAACTTTTCCTTAGTCATTGTATTCATTTGAGTAGGTTCACTGTAGTGATAGCAATAGTTATTTGTGTTATGCACGAGGGCCAATGTGACAATGTCCCATCTGAGTCCATTTTTTCCAGTATTTTGTATCTTCATCTCATACATGATTCAATTTGCAAGTGTCTACTGTATATCATTTTTTGCCCAAATGTTGCCTCGTATGCCCACCCTTTCATAGTTCTGCTTTTGATAATATCTTAAATTTGCTTGTGCAAATAAATGCTTGCTTTTCCATTACATGCTCTACTTCTTTAATCTTCTCTGCTTCTGATTTTCTTAATTTTCAAATTCCACAGCTGTAGGTTTCTTACATTTCATATTTCATCACTAGTATGACTATAGAGTTAAAGGTGTTTGCTCTTGCTATGGGGATTTTTATCAGTTGGAAGACAGATATTGTTGAAAGTGAGGCATGCTGATATTCTTCATCACAGTGTTTCTTGGATAATGATGGGTATGACACTGGGTGAGGTACATACAGGATGTAATAACCTTGCTTGGTTTATAATCTAATTTGATTTATGGTGTGGACAAAACTGGATTTATAAGCATTAGGAAATATTTTGTTGATCTTTAGGCTAATTTCTGTACTTCCCATATTGCGGTCTTTTAAACTTTGTTTCTTGGATACTGGTTGATTATCACAACTTCAACCAGTAAAATAGCTGGATTAAGTTTCTTGCCATCAATTATTTCCCCAATTGATCATTTTCTTTGGAAATTTATTCAAGAACAGCTAGGAAGAACTTTGGAGAGATTGTGTCTATTTGTCAAAAACCTTGATGTATTTGGATGGTGGTTGGGTCACCTTTTGAAAATGTTGTTATTGTCTTCGAAGTTTTGCATTCTTTGCTGCTAGACAATTATTAAGGAGTTTTCACAAGCATTCCTCCACCAGTTTTGAGGATTTATATGGTAATACTGTTGAATTGAATTGGATGGAGAAATTCTGGTTTCTTTTTTTGGTAATATTAAATATTTATTTGAGTGGTGGTGCTTTGGACATGAAGAGGTCACTGTAGATGTTCTGGCATTCTTCAATTTCTCACTGTTTGTTTACATTGACATTGTTCTTGAGGGCTTTAAAGGATCCTCTTTTATTACATTTCCTTCTGATATATTATGATCCTACTACATGCAGCTGCTGCCTTCACATCTGTTATGTTCAGTAATTTTCATAGTTCTCATTTGAGAATCACTAATTACTGTGGTTCTTAAGATTTGCTGCCATATAAATATTTTAAATAAACAAATAAGTATAATAGAGATCAGAAGGCTGATGCTGAAACAATAGTCTTAAAATGCCAGCAGGTATCTTTAAATGGCTTCTTACTGTGAATTTCAGAATATCTGCACTAACAGAGATCCTTGAATTATACAATGCTACATTAAAGATAATTTTAATACTCCCAGTCATGTTATACACTTAAAAATTAAAATGCCACTATTACATACCTATGAAAAAACAACAGGATGCATTAATTGACATAGTTTTTTTCTCTAAATAATGGAACTTTTCAAAGAAACAGGCTTGTCCCTGTGACACAGCAATTAAAGCATTTCTCACAGGCTTCATAGCCTAGGGGTTGTGTTTATAGCTTAACAAATTATTTCACTATTAAATTTCCACTCTGGGCATATGGAAGTGCTGACTGAAATAAAGGCCTGATGAGAACCTTTCCAAAAGCTTGGGCTTCACTCAAGCAATAAGGAAGATGCTGGGAACAATTAGAGCCCTGCAAATGTTTAGTCATAGCAACAAAGATTGTGTGGCCTACTAAAATGTATACAATATTAACAATGGTTTCAGTTCATTTCCTTTAAATTGATTACATTGGTCCTCAAAGTCTTGGCAAAGTTAGGAAACAGTTTATACTTTGATGAAACAAGCAAGTAGAAAGAGAATATGAGAAATTCAAAGAAACAGCCAGCTAAGCGGGACGAGTAGATTTATGTAGCAAAAATGCTTTGGGCATTGGAGATTTGCAACATGCATCAAATTTAAATGGCATTTAGTCGAATAGAAAAGAGTGAATATAGACGGAATGAGGAAAGAATTAAATCCAGAAACTGAAATTACTCCCATAAGCTATCTATTACTTTAAAAAATACTTTTTTATTAAATGAAGTTCTGGAGACAAGAATTCATGTGTGGGTTAGCCTATAAATCCTATGCAAATGTCAAAAAAAGAAAGGTAGATGTTATAAATAGAGATCATTGGAGATCTAGCTCATGTCACTGCAGCTTACACTACTGTTGTAGTATGTTCCACTAATTTGTAGATTTTTTTAAAATCTGCAATTCCTATTACAGAGATTAAGAATGCATTTTGCCACAAGCTATAAATCATTAAGACACAAGGCTTAGTGACAATGTGACAATGAGAAGTGCAAACAACAGATATCTGTCTATGATGCCACTATGGGCATCTACTATGTATATTGCTGTAATAAGAAAAGCAAAGTGTTCCAGACAATATCTAGATTTGAGACAACTGAAGAAAAGTCTTGGGGCTAAATCAAAATGGCAGTGGGTAGATTCAATCCCTTCCTATCCCAGTCCACTGTCAGAACAGCTGCTTCATTTTTCACAACAACAATGCCTATCATGAACTCTATGCACTTTTTAGTGTGTGTCCAAGATCAGGGGTCCCTAACTCCTAGGTTGTGGATCAACAAGTGAGCGAAGCCCAATTTGGACATGTGTGGGATCCAGCCAGTGCATGAAACTGCACCCTCCGGTCAGAGGTGGTATTCAGCGGGTTCTGACCAGTTCTGGAGAACCGGTAGCAGAAATTTTGAGTATCACCTCTGACTGGCCCTACCCCCATCTATTCTCTGATGGGAGTGTACTGTATCATATCTACTGTATTTCTACTTCTCACATGATTGAAATCCCATAAGCTAACTTGGAAAATAGCTACTCACTTAACATCCTCCCCAGCTAATCAGGAGGGAGTGGGAATTTTGTCCCAGCTGATCGGGAGGGAATAGGGATTTTATAGTATCCTTCTCCTGCCACGCCCACCAATCCATGCCAACCAATCCACGCCCACAGAACCAGTAGTAATTGTTTTAATCCCACCACTGCCTCTGGTTTACAGAAAAAACACCTTCTTCAGAACCAGTTCCTGGAGACCAAAAAGTTGGGGTCTGCTGTTCTAAATTACTTTCTTGATCCTGCAATTTAATGAAACCCAGCACAGCTCAAATACATAACAGATCCCATCCACTGTTGCCATTCACGCTACAGTATTTATTTGGGTAGATCATAGTATTTTACAGTTATAAAAAAAGGTAAATGGATATTTCTTTTTCGTCCTTTCTAGTTTAAATGGTTCCACTTCCATTTTTTAGTTGCTACTTTACTTTAGCTCTTGGTATTTATTGTTTTCTTTGCAAATCTAGATTCTTCCTTTCCACGCTTTTCTTTTGGGTATATATTCTGAATGGTATACCTTGGGTTCTATTATTAGCATGAACTATATTGATTGCTGAACTTCTAGACAAATTTGACTGCACAAGTCACAGTAATATTTTCATGAATTTGAAAAAAAATTGCTACTGTCTTTGAAATTCCTAGTATCAAAATCATAATGGAACAATTTCTCTACTGTATCATATCTACTATGTTTCTAACCCTGGCAGGATTGAAATCCTGTAAACTGACTTGGAAAATAGCTACTCACTTAACATCCTCCAAGCTTAACCCTGAGAATGCCTGGAGAGAGGAATGGTTCAAAGTACCTTCTTATGGCCTAATCATTAGTGATGTTTCTGCCAAACCTGTCTTGCTTTGTCTAATTCAGAGGACAGTAACCTGTGGCTCTTAAGCCACAAGTGGCTGTTTCATCCCTCTGTTCCGGCTCCGTGTCACCGGTTGGCTCCACAATTGGACTTTCAGTTAGGAGAGAAAAAAGGACATTGTGCTAAGAAGGACACTCTATGGTAGGGAAACCAGACTTCAGGATTGAATGGGGGGCTTCAGATTACAACCTTTGTGGCTCTTTGAGTGTTTAAGGTTGCCGACCCCTGGTGTAATTTAAATTTAATAGAATTAGGTGTGATACTGAAAGAAGTATCTCTACCCTATATCAGTGGGGATGAAACAATTTCCTCTGTTGAAATTGTGTCTACGTTCACTCTGTTCTGATATGCAAACTGTGCAAGATTTTCCATCACGTGTGTTTTCTGGCTCCCTAGAAGATCTGCATGAAGCAAATGCATCATGAATTGGACATACAGTTATGATGCCACTGCCAAGTCCCCATAGAGGTTTTACTTACAATTACATGGACTGTGTATATATATTTATTTCTATTTTGCCACATTCTCATCATGCACTAAATAAATAATAAATCTACTGTAACAGAAACTTTACTGGCTGTCCCTAAGTATCTAAAACTTCCTTTGTAAATAAAATGTACTTCTAGGAATTTCCATCACTGAATTTGTCCACCAGTATAGCAGTGACCTTTGGCCAGAGGATTCTAGTAAGTTATTTGTTTTGTTTTGCACTTTTAGAGCAGCCATTTGGGATTCTTACAAAGAAAGGTTTGAAAGCATTCTCTCATTTAGCCTTCATTTTAACCAGTTGCACTGGATGTGGCCTCTGCTTCTAGTTAAAAAATAGGTTGGAGATTTTGGCTGAACCCTTTTCACATAAACACATAGCAGATAATATCAAAGCAGTAAAATTAGAGATAGAGATATTGAAACTTTGTGTTTCCCATTCCATCTCATTCCATTAGCTATTTGATTCTAAAATGATTCTGAACAGCTGACATGTTTTAATTAAAAAGGAGAGGGAGGGAAGGAGGGAGAGAGAGAGAGAGAGAGAGAGAGAGAGAGAGAGAGAGAGAGAGAGATCAATAAAGGAGCATATTTGTAGCTCAGGGTTGAACAAGAGAGAGAAAGAGAGAGAAATATATGCCTAGATAAAATCATCATATATATTCCATTACAAAATAAAATATACCAAAGGCCTGACAAAATTATCCAGAGCATGGCAGAAAAAAACTTGAGACAGAGCACAGATCCTCAACAAAGAAGGTGTGTTTTTGGGGTGCCATTTGATGATATTGTTTAGTTGAGATGCTCTCAAGTGCCCCTCCCTCTCTCTGCTCTTACTAGATGAGCAGAAACTGTTCAATAACAAGTGCAAGTAAGCACATGAAAATAAACAGATTTTAAAGAATGGTTTTCAATGAATATTTTAGCATAATATGAAAGATATCTGTACCTAGCCCAA
The DNA here is from genome assembly GCF_964273705.1 of Natrix helvetica. Taxonomy (NCBI): domain Eukaryota; kingdom Metazoa; phylum Chordata; class Lepidosauria; order Squamata; family Natricidae; genus Natrix; species Natrix helvetica. The sequence continues at coordinate 116,880,434 of NC_138554.1, read as the reverse complement.
AATTTCAAACATATGTTGATATTTGCAGATGATGTAAACCAGAAGTGTCATACTGGATTTCTTCAACAGCCAGATCAGCATTGTAGTTCTTCTCCGTGGGCTGACTGGGGAGTGGAGGGTGGGGGGGAGCCTGGTTGGATAACCCCTGCAATACCCTTCTGGCCAAAAGGTGGCGGAAGGCTGTACCAAGCCCCCATGCCCTGTTTTCGGCCTGCGTGGCCTCCTGCAGCACTTTGCTGGCACTTTACTGCAGGAGAACATCAAGGCCAAAAACAGTGTGCAGGAGGTGCACATCCCCAACAGCCCATTTTGAGTGCCAGAGGCACTGCAGGCCGGTCCCTTGCTATTTTCAGGCTGGCCCATGTTTGAGCACCCTGTGGGTCGGATCTGACCCACAGGCCCTGAGTTTGACATCCTTGATTTAAACAATTAAAAATACCTCCTTGTAATAGGAAATTCCAAACTAAAATAATTAGAAATGGAATAATTAGAAACAGTGCAAAAATAACTAAATCTCTTCATTGTTGTCCAGCATACCATGAAAATACATGTATTTAAAGGTACATGCAGAATTATGATAATGATAATTAATAATTATAATTAATTCATTAATCAATTCTTTTTATTAATTAATATATAGATGCAAAATAGATGCAAAATTATTCTAGTCAATTTATCTACTATTACTTTAATGTTACCTTCCATTTGGAAGCTTAGGAAAAAGAGGACAGATCTCAGAGTAGATAGCAGTTGGACTACTAAATTTATATTTAAGGCATTTAAAAGATTATATAAATGCTCAGTAGGAGAATCCTAGGTTGTTGTTACTTAAAATAAATAAAATAAAATGCAGTAAAATATATATCTATACTTTGCAATTAATTACCTTCAATCGGGAATTCCTGACATAGTGATAGGGATCATTTCTTTTAACACAATCTGTTCTAATAATTTGCTTAACTCTACAACACTGGACTTCAGTACTGAGGGCCAGCCTAGATGCATTGCTGCATGAACAAAATTAGGACTAAAGGTTTTCTTGTTTAAAGTTGAGGCCCTGATCCAGATCAGACTGAAAACAGATGATTTATGACTGAAAAAGATAAATTCTGATAAAAACTATATTATATGTTGTTTTGTCCTGATCTTTTTTTCAAAGAGAATGGAACAGTAAGTAGCTATTGATCTTCGTGAAACATAGATCCTTTGCAATAAAACTAAAAACAGGACTTTTTGGTCTTCTGACTTAACATTGTTACAACTAATCACCATATTATAAAATAAAAAATATTTTGCAAAATGTATTACAGGTGAGTCTTACTGGCCCTATCACTTTTAGCAGCTTATGTCTTTTAAAATCAAAACTGTTTTGTGTGCAGGCTAAGAAACCTGGAAGTCTTTTATTCATGCTCAAAGAAAACCAAAAGTAAAGGAAATGTGGTTCAGAACCAAGATATTGGAAGAGGAGATAGCTTTAAGGCTTAAGAATAAACTACTCAGATGCACATTTTATATACACGCATACTATATAGCCATGCAAGCATTAAAAACTGGCTATTTATCAAGGAAGCTTTATTCTGTGAACTGTATGTGTCATGAACCAAAAATGTCCTTGAAATAACAATCTGAAGAAAATGTAATATAAAAGGACAAATAAAAGTTTGGATTTGAGAATCTTAAGAAAATGTATATTAATTTCAAAATGGGATTTTAAAAAAAGTAGAATAAGAACTCTGTAAACAGAATTTATATGATGTTTTGGGAAGACATATTTTTCTTCCCCTTCCTCCTATATACCATGCTGTCACCCCACATATATTAACTCAGGAATTCTGGGTTAACTCAAAATCTGAGTATTTTCAGCCTGGCAGCCAAAGAAGTCACATTGAGGGATGGAAAGCATAATAATGTCAGAATCCTGGAATTATATACTACATACCCATGTTTCCCGGAAAATAAGATCCGGTCTTACATTAATTTTTGCTCCAAAAGATGAATTAGGGCTTATTTTCCAGTTAGATTTTATTTTGGGGGGAATGCTGTACTAAATGTGTCTGGCTGGCTGACAATATTAACTGGGGCTTATTTTGGAGGTAGGGCTTACATTATGTGCATCCTGAAAAATCATGCTAGGGCTTATTTTTTAGTTGTGGCCTTATTTGGGGGAAACACCATATGTGGAAAGAAAATGAAACAGTTTCATTATCTGCTGGCCCTCATGTCCAAAGTTGAATTTGGATAGTAAATAATAAATGCATTGAGGACAGTAAAGGAAATAAAAAATGGTATTTTATGCATTTTAAGCAATGGTTAGTAGCAAGTTTAGGATAGGTTTCCAGTCAGGATTCTGGATTAAAAAGAAGGTAGATACTTTGCACTGGATCCATGACAAAATTGATATTGTACTGCCTGAAATGAATATTCTTTTATATTTGGCTTTCCCAGAATAAAAAATAATCCATAGTGACCAGGAGGTATTTATTCTCTAAACTTATTGAGAAGGCTGAAAGGATGCTCTGGATGTCATTTCTCTCATTTTCTCTCCTCTCCTTCACTCTACCCTAAAACCCTTGACTTACTCCAGTCTTCAGCTTTTTTTCTATAGATTTACAGTTTAAAAGCCAGAGCAGAAAAATACAAAATAGGAAATCTGCTCTGAAAATAAAAATTTACCCGAAAAGACAGTTCTGTTTCCCACTCAGGAGTCGTAAATGGCATACTGTAGAAGAAATAGGTTATGCTCCTTCCTAGCTTCAGGAATGACAACTATGAATCTTATCATATGGTGAGTTCTGCAATTCCTCAATAAGCGCCTGGGGTAATATATGTGTGGGGGATTGCTGTAGTAAAATAAAAAACCAGCCTAAATGAATTTTAGCTTATTTTAAGAAACTACATTCTATCACATTTCTTGAAATCTTACTCCGAGTGAACAGTGATCATGGGAGCCTGAACTGTGAGATAGAATGTGGGGGGAAAACTTAAAATAAAACAACAAAACCAACTACCAATGAGAAAGCTTTTTGTTTAGCATAATAGCTAATTCATTCTGCAACATTTCTATTTCCTGTCATTTAATTTACACATTATTGTCAGAACTTAGAAATGCTGATAAAGAGAAATGAATTAGCATATTTAACATCCTACTCTGATATTTACCTATAGAGTACAGATTTAAGTGATTTGCAAAACACTTTTTTTACTGGTAGACATCAAAGTTGCTGCTATTATCTTCTCACAAATCCCAGGAGCCTTCATGGCTGATTGCACTCATGACTAATTAGAATTATGATTTTCATAGAGGCCTCTAGACCTTGCTCTGTCATCAGAATGTAGAAGCAAATATACCATTTCTATGTTATCATCCTCATGAATATTCTTATTGGAGATTTTAATAGCTTTTTAATCCCTATGTTATTATAAGCATTATTCAAAATATCATAAATGAATTTAAAATATGCCACCTCCCCTCCAAAGCATAGAAAGTTAAACTAAAATTAGTTGAAGACTATGCCTTTGCAGTAGGAGATATCAGTCCATGAACTGAATACAGACCACAAGCTTTCAAAGGTGTGTGTGTGTGTGTGTGTGTGTGTGTGTGTAGGAACTTTTCTCTGCTTATTGCTTTATATTGGATTGTCAACAGGAAATCAGGTCACTGACTGTATAATGGAGAAAACAGATTCAGTAAATAAAATGGAGACTGCATTGGTTTTCTGTGCCTTTTATAAAATATAATAAAATAATTGGAAGGGATCTTGGAGGTCTTCCATTCCAACCCCTTGCTTAGGCAGGAAACCCTACACCACTTCAAACAAATGGTTGTCCAATCTCTTCTTTAAAACTTTGGAGCATTTACAACTTGGAGCATTTACAACTTCTGGAAGCAAGTTTTTCCACTTATTAATTGTTCTTATTAATTTCTCCTCAGTTCTAAGCTTCTCTCCTTGATTAGTTTCCACCCATTACCTCTTGTCCTGCCCTTGGGTGCTTTGGATAATAGCTTGACTCATTCTTCTTTGCAGCTTCTGAGATATAAGAACATTGCTATTGAGAAGCCGGAAGCACTGCAATGAGACTGGTTAGGAAAATAGGGAAGCACTGAAGGGTTCCACAAAAACCCAACCGGACAAACCATTGCCAGAGACCTTTGGGTCAAAACTGTTCTGGAGGAACAGGGAAAGAAGAAGAAACATCTTGACAACCAAAGAGAAACCGCAGTTCCTCGAAAGGTCCGAGATAAAGTTCTTCAAACTGACAGTGTAAGTGACAGTGGCCACACAAATGCCCATTTCAAAGTCAGGGCAACCGAACCAAGCTACTTGAGCAGGAGCAGTGCTGGAACAAAGTGTTGGACTTGGGTGAAAGAGTGATCAACCCAAAGTAAAGAAATTTTAAAACCAGATTAAAAAAGAGACCCGGAGCGGAAATTAGCGATTATCTGGCAGATGGGAGATTTAATAGACAAAAAGAAAAAAGAAAAAAAGAAAGGGCAGAGACTAAAACAGAAAGCCCTAGAAGATTTTTATTCCCAAATTTAGACTTTGAAACATTAAAAATAATAAAAGAACCCAGAAGGAATTCTTTTCTTTCTTTTTCTACCTTTTTCTATTTTTTGTGGATTAAATACAGATTTTGACAGCTTTTGACAGCTAGCGGATTAGTACACATAGCTTACGGCGCTGAGAAAATTGTTGAAAGGAGGAAAGAAGGAAAATAATTTACTAGTAGAATAGAATAAAATTTGGTAAATATAGCCAATGGTATGTAGTCAATATGATGTGAGGGAAATAGATTAATACTATTAATTGTGGATAATTAACTAAATGAAATGTTTACTATATAAAATTAAATATGAGAATATATGTTATTGATAGTAAAACAAAATTATAGATGGAAATGCTATGTTAAATTTGATTAACTTGGAGATTCAAATAATGATATTGTTTATATATTAAGAAGAAATTAAAATTAAGCTGGAAAATATGGAAAGAAAATAAGATGACTGAAATGTGAAATGAAATGTAAAGAAACAGAAGATGTAAAGGGGAAAACCCAGACAACACTTGGTTTATAAAAGAAGTTAAAATATGTAACAAAAAGTAAAAAAAAAAGGTTTTTAAAAAAAGAATATTGCCATCATGTCACCCTTAATCCTTATTTTAATAAGGCTAGACATATCCAGTTCCAGCAATCGTTCTTTATATGTTTTAGCCTCCAGTCATCTAATCATCTTTGTTGCTCTTTCTAGAGTCTCCACAACTTTTCTACATCATGGCGACCAAAACTGAATGCAGTATTCCAAGTGTGGCATTAACACTTTATGTGACCTTGATTCTATCCCTCTGTTTATGCATCCTTTTAGATGTGACCAGTTCCTTTGTCTAATTCTATCTGACCCAAATTGACTTTTCTGACCCCACAGTCTCATCTAAACCAAAGAATAGAAGCCTTCTCATCAACTCACAGAACAATTGAAGGGAAGACTTTAAAAAGACTTTGATCTTTAAATAGCCTGATTACCTCAACACTCCATCTTTAAGAAGAAACTTCACTTTGATCCTTCTAAAAGGGCTGATTTGCTTAACAATAGAAATAACCTAGCCACATCAACAAAGGCCTGTTCAATGTCTCCAAAATTGGCCAGTTAACAGATGTCTAATATTCTTGTCTTGTAGCCCTGAAGTTCTGTAAAAACAAAAACACTTTGCTTTCTCATTGCTGAAGGGAGGAGGAATTTCCTTATTTAAAAAGAGTCCTACCTTAGGCATAAAGGCTGCTTTTGGCCTATTTGACTAATTTGATATTAGGGTAGTCACTCTTTGTCAACCCAACTCACCTCAAGGCTCGTTGTTGTGGGGAAAACAGGAGTAGGAGATAGTGTTACATATGTTAGTTGCTTTAAGTTATTTATAAAAATAATAAAGGCAGGATTTTTTAAAAGATATAAAAAATCCTTCTAAACATCATCAGCATGGATATTCTCCACAGAGTTGATTTCTGTATTTCTCAAATTATCACAACTGTACTGTGGTTTGATCATCAGCTACCTAAAGAACATAATTTTGTAGTACCATTTTATTTTATTCAGAGAAGCTCTATCTTATGACATTCAAAGTGCCTTTTAGTGGAATGAGATCAGGAGGAATTTGGAAGAAATCAAATCCAAATATGGCCATTATTGATGAAATTAAAGATTACAGTAAGTGTTAAAAATAAAAGGAGGCAAAATAATGTTTTATTCGCTCAAAGTAACAATAAATCTTTTTTTTTTTGCAGTGTTCTAGATTTTTTGCTGACACCAGGATTTAAAAACGTTTCATGGATTTGCTTATGGATAAAAGATGAGATATGGGATGAAGAAATGACTAATCAGTGACGTGCAGTCAGGTGAGGCAAGCGAGGCACAGCCTAACCTCTCATCATCAGGGCAGCGAGTCATTCGATGGGAAACTTGCCTTTTGGGAGGAATGACCCAGCTTGGCTCCTGCTTTCGATCTGCCGCCCAACGACCGACCGGAGAAGCGAAGAGGCAGGAGAGACAAAGCAGGAGCCAAGCCAAGTCATTCCTTCCAAGACGCAAGTTTCCTATCGAATGACTCGCTGCCCTAGACTCGAGGCTCCATTACAGCCTGCAGTGATTGCAGCCCCCGCCAGCTCCTCCAGGGACTCCCAAGCTCGGCACCAGAGAGCCACTGCGAGAGAGGCCGGCCAGGTTGCCTGGGCGGCGGCAGAGGTTCCCTTTGTTCTTTCGGGCACGGGAAGCGGGGGGGAGAGGCTTCCTCCGCTCCGTCCGCTCCCCACCTGCGCTGCCCTCGCCCGACAAGTGCGCCCCGGATTCTGCGCAGCTCTGGCAGGCGGTGCCGTGGCCAAATTCCAGGGCGGAGGGTGGCAGGTCGCAACTGAGCATGCCTGACTGTGGAATTCTGGGAGTTGAAGTCCACAAGTCTAAAAAAATTGCTGCCTCACCAGCTATAAACCTCACCGCACGTCACTGTGACTAATTGTATGGGGGATAAAGAGTTATAAATTGTTTATACTTCTGATGAAGGTTGGAAGTAATTCTTCCTTTCTTCCTTTTTTCCTTCATTCCTTTCTGTCCTGCACTTTTTATTTTTTTATTCTTTTCTTTTCCAAGTTTAATTTGTACTAATTTTTATAGTTTTATTTAGTTTTATTTATTTTTTATAAAAAATATATTAAAAAGAAAATATTTCCTTTTATTGTCACAGAATGGAGTGGCAGTCACCTCCCCTTTGTTTGCATTGATTCTGTTTTTACAGTTTTACAATGTTTTCAACTATTTGCTCTTATGAAATTCTATATCAACTGCAAATACAAAATACTTTCCAGAGTAATTTGTTCTATTATTTATATTGATCTTATTGTAATTTTTATTAGTATTGTAACCTAAAAGTATGTTTGTATTAGTAGCCCAGTACTATCAACCACGGCTTGAAAATATCTTCTAGAGATAAATATCTGGTAATCTATCCTTGTCTGGAGAGAAAGACTTGGAACCTAGAATGTAACACAAATTCCAGGAAGAGAAAGAAGCTGGTAGATTTTTCTTTATTATATCTTAATTGTTGTATATTTTGTTCAGATCTTAATAGGCTCCTTTGGGAGCCTATATTGGCTGAAATGCAAGAATTATTGAACCTCAGGATAGACAGATTCCAACAAAAGCTACTAAGGTTTAAGTCCCTGTAATTTCAATGTGCATGTGTAAATATATATGCATACACACATTAAAATTATGGGGACTTACACTATATATTTACTTACGTATGTATGTATATATGTATGTATGATGTATGTATGTATGTATGATGTATGTATGTATGTATGTGTGTGTGTGTGTGTGTGTGTGTGTGTTGTATTTGTACTGATAAATAAATAAAGGGAGACTAGTATAGATCTATTTCGAGCTAATTAGCTCTCATCAGCTAGCCATACCCTTACTGGGATTTGAACTATATATATATTGTTTGTGCATATGTGTGTATAAGTATGCGTCCAGCCTATTATTTTTATTTATTATTATCATTTTAAAACATTTCCCATCAAACAGTTTGAAAGTAGCTTACAATAATATATGTATTATCTATCTAAATAGATAAAATTCAGCAACTGTTCTATTGAATTCAGTGGAGCTTGCTTTTGTATGCCTTAACAATTTTTACAATATTTTATAACATTTCTACAATTACGTGATCAAAACCTGAAGTGAATGCAACAGAGTTAACTCTTCAATTATTTAACATGCATAAGATGTTGAAAGTATAATGAAAATCTTCAGAGAGACTATAACTTTCCTAGTTATGATTTTTCTTAAACCACAGTTTGCAAAAAGGATTGAGAGAGTGGGGAAGGAAGAATTATTCTATAGAATCCCAAAATATATTACTCTCAGTTAACAAGTATGCATATGTGAGAACAGGAATAAGTCTGTGTTGAATAAAAGGACCACAGCTCAACAATAAATCATCTATTTCACATCTCCAAAGTTCACCAAACCTAATTTCCAATAGAGGATCTCTAATTAAAACTTGGAAAGATTTCCATGTAATTTCATAGTTTAGATCTTAAGTTTCTCTTTGGACAAATGTCATAATACATGGCCAAGGAAGATGGCAAACAGCAATAACCTAGAATATTTTTCTTTTAAAAATCCTTTTTTTAGAGAAGTTAAAGAGTTTGTCTTCTATTTTCCCAATAGTCTTTGAGACAGTAGATAAAGACCTTTTCATTAACTGGCATATTTTAAACTTTCTTTGGATCAATAGACTTCATAGGAGGGAGAGAAGTTAAGTTACACTGATGAAAGCAAAAGTACTCCAATTCTTTTCTAATTCGGTAACTAATATGAATTCTCCCTGTGTAATACTTTGAAAATTCAGTAACTAATGGTTTCACATTGAATCAACCACAATTCATTTAATGTAGCAGTTTAGCTTCCTGAGTCAATCTTTTTGAAATTAATAAAATTTGCTTTTTAAAATGTCCTGATCTAAAAGCTGAAATAATGTGTGTTGACTAAAAGCAATAAAAATGAAATTGGCTAAATTAGAGAATATGAGCAATTAGCTTGAAGAGCCGGTAATTTCACAAAATATAGAGAAACATAGACACACACTGGCATACTCACTGTGCCTGATTTTCTTTTCTAGAGATTTTATGGTTGGATGGCTCAGTGCAGCCTAACATGTGAGATTGGAGGGCTCTGTGGACTGTCATCAAGAACTGACATATTAATATCTTAATAGTAGAATACTATTGCAGGAAACAGATGTCCCCCTTTCAATTTTTCCCTATTATTCCATCTATATCTCCTGACTCTTCGCTTGTTATTAGCAAAGTCCTTTTCATAGTGTTTAGCAGGATACTATAAGATGCATGTGGTCAAGTTTATAACAATTTTTAGGTTTAGCTGTTCAACTATTTAAAATAACTTGTGAATCCCCAGTTAGCATTTGCTTTGTTTATAAATTGATATTACATTATCTAAAAATATCTATACAATCTTATATAAATTTGATCAAGATATAATTGAAACAAGGTCTCACTAAAATTGATGCACTGTTTAGTTGAAATTCCATTTATTTCAACTGGCAAATTGTAGATGATCCTGCTGAGGGATCAAGTGCACCATCAGTTTGGAGTCCCTTCATGCTGCTAAGAAATCTAAATTCAGCCCTCTTTGAATTGACTCTTATAGACTGCCAATTTGCCTTGATTTCAATTGTTCAAATTCTTGTTTAAAGGTAGCATGAAATATACTTATTTTGTACCTAATCTCTTGATTTCTTGAACCGAACAATAATAGTAATAAGGCAAAAAGGAAATATTTGCTGACTGAGACAATATGAAATGCCCTCAAAACATACAAGACTTCTAAGGATCAGACATGTAAGTCTTGAAACTTTAGGCTATATAATTATGATGAATATGATTCTCAAACCTCTATTCTTTTACCTATTATTTGAAATTGCTACGAAAATGGAAAGGGCTCAAGAACTGGGGACATGCCAGCATTCTAACTTATAGGGAACCCACTGTAGTCTCCAGCAAGCCAACAGCTGGAGAGCAGGTGACAGTTCGAGCAGAATGGATGCCCACAACCATTTTTCACAGATGTCTGCGCAACATGGTGGGGAGAGAAAGGAAGAATCAAGATACAAGACCAACCACATGCCACATCCTGCCATATATCAAAAGCATTTTTGGAAGCTACAGAATGCAGCTTCTGAGATCTGCAAGTGGGCATAGCACACCATCAAGAGACTACAACCTTCAAATTATAAGAACACAAGTGAGCGGTCAGATGAGGACACCCGAACTCATTGGTAGCCTCACTGCAATGAACAAGGACAAACATTCAATTTTGCAACTACCATGAATGTCATTTGAACAGGCACAAAACCAGCCATGGAAGTGATTTAAACCTGGGAAACAGGCCCCACATAAGTCAACAGGAGTGCTGATTTACCATCAGTCTATCAAGTACTTAGAAGGTGAAGGCTGGGCAGCAGAAGTAAATGATAGCTAATGATTTAAAAGGTAGCCATCAATACACCTCCCTCCCCCATCAACATCTAAAAAGCCACTTGCAACAGGCACTATATGTACCACACACAGAACAACATAAACTCTGCTAGAGAGAAGTTCCCTGAAAGTAGGCTCCAGGATGAGTCCGAAAGTTTGGAAAACAAAACCTCTGGTCCCGGTGACCGACCAAAATGCTGCAACACTATCCCGAGATACCTTCATTCACTTCATTTATTTTAACTTTGTACCTGACAGACTAGTTTTCCATTGAGCCCAGTGATTATTAATATTTTTTTGCCAGGGAATGTTCGTTTTCTTTTGTTTTATGTAGCTCTTGAGAAAAGTAAGGGAGATAGCAAGTGATGTCATTGATTGGCAGGGCTGATTGGGAAGGGGCTATTTCTAATTTTGAAAGAGCTTTGGTATTCTTCAGAGAAAAACAACTTTATTAAAGTAGGAGAATTTAAGACATTTTATTTCCATGTTTAGAATAAAATGAACTAAAAGTTTTCTCAATCTAGCTTGGAGAAATATGAGTTGGACATGGAACTTTCACAAGCAACGAAAATCTGGCTGCAGGGGGGAAAATGACAACTTACGGCAGTACCATACCTGTGTTAAATTTACATTTTAGACAGTTATTGAAGCCCCACTGTCAAGAATAAAAATGTCAATAGCTATAGAAGGTTTAAAACAATAAACTAAATGAGCATACGCAAAAGATTTTAAAAGGATTGTTGGAGCCAACCTATATGACATTATATACCAGGACAGAAACATCATAACTCATATACCATGCATGGAAGGATAAATTTAATAGCAAAGAATGGATAGAATGGAAAGCAGAGGTTATACGTAATTCAGTTCTGACATTCAATCCTGACTGATAACAGAAATGCTATTAGCAAAATTGGAATTTAGGCAGACAGAAAAAGTACCAAGCATAGCCAATCCATAGGCTATGGTCAATTAGGACAGAGGGAGACAATTTATCCCAGTGATAGATTATAGTGATCATGGTACATTACCAATCACTCCTGTAAGTAGAAAGTAGAACAAAGCAATAACATAATTTTAGGTACCAGGGAATACAAATTTATTTGGGAGTAAGCCAATTAAATTAAACGGATTCTACTCCCCTGCAGAATTAAGCAATGTCTATTGAGACTGATAGTGCAAAGGGGGGAAATGGCATAAGATATTGGTTTTATCACCATCTCCTTTCCTAGCCAAGAAGGTAAGAAATCTTGTACTACAATGTAGTACAATTTTTAAAAATCATGTAACTGAATAGCTTTCTGTCTTGGTAATCCTCCGATGGAGGAGAAAAATATAATCTCTCTACCACTCCTGCCAGCCATCTATGTCTTCTAATTAGGTCATTGTCCCATGCAGAGAAAATTCTGGGTTAAGAACAAGCTTACAGTAAGAACACCTTCTCCAATCATGGATTCCAAATATGACAGGATGATAGGTGCCTTTAAAGTCATATTCTGAGCAAGTGCATATTTTTAATCTATCTCCTGTTATATGGCTTCCCCTCTGATTGGCTCGGGGTTACTGCCTGCAGAATTTCACCTCATTGCTGCTTTTGTCGAAGGAGAACAGCAAAAAGCCAGAATAGCTTGAAAGGAAGGCCTTTGCTAAATGCCACTGAGAGGGTGGGAAGAACATGAACAGGCCTAGACTGCACTTTATTATTAGCTGGGACAAGGTGACTCAGATTCCCCTCGTGATTCTTTGTCAGAGCAAAGAAACAATTTGATTTACCTTGATGGAACCCTTTGCTTTACTTCTGGCTTTTGTGGCACTCAAGAGAGCTGCAAATATATTCTCTGCCTCCAATTTTCAAGCCACAGAGAAAAGTAGGGGAAAAAAGTCAGGTCCACATACAAATTGAGAAGTTTCTGTGCAGTTGTTGCAGATCAGAAACCTCTTCTAATTTTTATTAATGGTGTAGGGTGGTGAAAGTGCTGGAAAATGTGGCTTCACTGATTATGGCAGCGGTAAAGGGGCAACTATGGCCCATTTATAACCTGTGGATCAACTGCCAATTTCCTCCCATGCTGGCTCAGTAATTCTGGGAACTGAAGTTCACAAGTCATAAAGAGGCTTGTTTATGGGATTCTGATTGCAGAGTCTTTCTACATGCATCTGCACAAAAGGGGCATGGCTACTGCATTTTGTATCATCACTGCCATTTTGGCTTTTTTCACTCTCCTTGCAGAAGCTGACACTGTTGTTTTGCAATCAGCTTAGAAATGATGTCTCCTTTCAAGAATTTGCACTATTATTAAACAGAAAAATTAAAGTAGACACAGAAGATGCTAAATCCTGAAACAGGATATTTATGGAAATTTGTGAGGATTTATTATTTTCTATGGCATCCAAATATGCTGAGGGTTTTCTGGATCCAGACAGAAGTATTATAGCAACCTAACAGAAAGCTTAATACTATTATTCAGGACCAAAAATTATTTGCTAGCATTTGACTTTCTTGCTGAGAAACCAGAGGTGGGTTGCTGTTGGACTTTCTAGCCCAGATCTTACCAGTTATCTGCCCGGTTACTGGGTGGGTGTGGGCATGGCCTAGTCGGCCTCCTTTACCATAACAGGAGGGGGCATTTTTGTCCTCCTTAGGCTTCGGAGGCTTTCCTTTAGCTTCCAGAAGGACAAAAACAGCCTCCCCAGGTTCCTGAGGCCTTCTGGAGACCACAAAATGGGCCCATTTCAGACTCTCCCTAACTTCCAGTAGGCCCGCTTTTTGCCCTTCCTGAGCCTCCGTGCATGCCCTGCACTTACCTGCATCCAAAATGGGTCGCGTGGGGACTCCTGGGAGGGGCAGGTTGGGGTGGAAAGGGGCCACTAGGAGTGGGATTTGGGGGTTCTCCTACCTGCACATAATCTTAGCTAGACGTTCTCCTGAACCCCCGCAAACCCCCAGCAGCCCACCCCTAATTTATTCTTAGTAGACATTAGCTGGTATTTGTTGGAACTGGTAAGGCAAAGGAAAAAATGGCCAGTAAGATTCTGGTTCTAAACCAGCTCCTAATAGGTATGAGTTCATTGGCCAGAGCAAACATTTTTGCAATCCACAATTGATTAATATCTTCTATAATAGACACGGGACAATATTTAGCCCCTGACTACATCTTTAAGCTTGCACAACTTCTCATCTTTTTAAAGTAGAAAGAAGAGCTTCAAAGGGCTTTTAAAAACTAAGATATTGCCTCTAATTATTGGGAAAAAATTAGCTCCACTAACTTTGCAATATGGCCCTGCTGCATTTTTGTCCTCCGATTCCCCAGATTCCTCCATTCTTGCATTGCTTCTTCATTGATAGAGAAACTTCGAGTGTCTAAGAGTCCTGGGGGCCAATGTTCCCTCTAATTTTTTTTCGATGTGAGCAGAAAAGTATAGTGTTTGAGCGGCACATTTTCATGCCTGAGCACCCGAATTTTTTTCACAGATGTCACCTAAGACAACAACGAAATCAGTATGATTTGAAACTCAAAGTTATGTTTCTTCAAGGTACCCGCTTAATTCAAAGTGTTATATAATATCAGTATCACTTAACAGCGCTCCTGCTTAGCAACCAAAATGTTGGCTCAGAAACTCTGGCATTTGAAGCATGCAACTCTTAAAGCTGTCAAGTTACAAGACCCTTGCACCCTTAACCCTTTAGGGAAAAAAACCCCCAGGGGTCTTCAAACCTGACAGCTTTAAGATTTGTGGACTTCAACTCCCAGAATTTCTCCTCCAGTCCTGTTGGCTCAGGAACTCTGGCATTTGAAGCATGGAAGTCTTAAAGCTGTCAAGTTACAAGACCCTTCCACCCCTAGAAAAAAAATGCAGAGCTCTTCAAACCTGACAGCTTTAACACTTGTGAACTTCAACTCCCAGAATTCCTCCTCCAGTCATGTTGCAGCGACGTCATCTGCGTGGATCTGCTCCATCTCTGCTTTCTTCATTGTGGGCAGGGCTGCTGCTGAAGTTGCCGACGAGTTGCCAGCAGAATAACTGCTGCTACCTCCTCCTCCTCCAACAGCACCACCAGATTTGCTCCTGAGCTCAGCGCTGGGTAACCCTTGCCCGCTCCTCCTCCTCCGTGCTTTTGAAGAACCATGAGGCTTTTTTCCCCCCTGCTCCCTCCCCGCCTTCCTACTGTCTCCCGCAGCACGGGAGAGGAGGAGGAGGGGGCAGGCAGGGGTAACCCAGCGCTGAGCTCAGGTGCTCCGAGCAGAGGGGAGGCGCCGCTGCCACGCGCGGAGATGCCGGCTGGGGCTTTGCCGGCTTCATCTCAGCCGCAGCGCCGGGCGGCAAATCCGGCAGTGCTGCCTGTTAAGAGGAGGAGGAGGAGGTGGTGGCAGCAGTTCTTCCGGTGGCGGTGGGGGCTTTGGGGCTTCACAACTAGCCTCAGTCGCCCCGTGCTCCTCAAAGCAAGTCTGGGGAAGTCCCTTGCAGGCGGCCCGTTCTAGCTGCCTGCAAAGGACCTCCCCAGCTTCCAAAGCCTGTGGCAATAGAAATCACTGCGCGGCAGTTGAAAACTGCTGCGCGGTGTTTTCTTGCCACCTGCGCGCTAGCGCAGCCGCGCACCTTAGAGGGAACGTAGCTGGGGGCCTCTATAAATACTTCACTGAAGGAAGTATTGAAAATGAAGCTTGTATCTAAGACTGCGATATGGATTTATTTGTTATAAGTAAAGATGAAAATAGGAGGTGACTGGTTGTGAGTAGATGAATTTTATAGGTAATTTCCCTGCTATAGGACCTGTATACTGCACAAGTCAAAAAGAGAGCTGTGGAAATATCTACAGACCCCTCACATTCTGGACATAAATAGTTTCAATGTCTACCCTCAAAACGACACTATAGGACACTGCACACCAGAACAACAAGACACAAGGACAGTTTTTCCCCGAATGCCATCACTCTGCTAAGCAACTAATCCCCACAACACTGTCAAATTATCTACTAAGACTGTATTACTATTATTCTTCTCTTCCTAATACCTATCTCTTTCCTAGTACCTATCTCTTTGCATTTATGACTATAACCATATTGCTTGTATCTTTAAATTTTATATTGTTTTATTTGTTTCCTAGTATAATTTGATTGGTTATTAGTAATTTATGACTATCACTAAGTGTTGTATCTTATGATTCTTGATGAATGTATTATATTTTATTTTTCTTTATGTACATTGAGAGTATATGCACCAAAGACAAATGTGTGTCCAACCACACATTGGCCAATGAAGAATTTTATTCTATTCTATTCTTTTCTATTCTTGCTCTAACAGGTCAGTCTCAATTGATAAAGATGTGTACATTGGTTAAAATTAAAGTTGTTTAGGATTTTCAAACCTAACAAATCTATTATCATTTAAGTGTTTGTGGTTCAAATTTAATTAATCATCCGCATATAATTCAGAAAAATAAATATTAATTAAACTTGTCAATTTATATAGCTATTGTTGTGGAAGATATAATGGAAATGGGAAAACTTACAATCGCTTTTACCAACTTGGAAGCATCTTGGCTGCTTAGTTTATAATATGTTGTCCTCCAAATATGCCTGAGAGTCTTCTAATAGTTCTCTGGTAAGCCTTTTGTAGAGAACCAAAAGCAAAGCTTTCTAAAGTTTATTCATATCAGCACCTTAGTTATATGCAATTATTTTGCAGATATATTGGATCTACAATTACTATGATAATTCAACAAGCAAAAGCAAAAACTCTTAATAAGTTTTGATTTATTGAATTGTTTCTCTAACTTGGAGGTTGTTATAAATTGCTTTTTCTATTTCAGCTTCAAAATTCCTTTTTTGTCTGCCACCATGCCATAATTTATTGAAGACTTTTAGCTTTAAAAAGGAACAAGCAATAAAATCTGCTTGATTACACCTACTTACTACTTTATTTGATAGATTAAAAGGACCTAGGCATTCTAATTTGAAGATTAAGAAATAAAGCTTACAGAAGAAGGAAAACACATCACATTTTATCACTTGAATAAAAATCCTTTTTCACCAGTTTTTAGGTGGGTTATGCAATGTTTTGAATTGGCACCAGGAGAAAGAAATCCTAATGAAAATGACAAATTAATGAAGCGTGGGGATTCTTTTATGGTTATTGTGTTCTTGTTTCTGATAGACAAATACCAGATATATGTTGCTTTCACAGCTTATTTAATTCAAAAAAACATTCATTATAATTTTATGTAAGTTAAATCCTTCTTCTGCATATTGTTATTGCATTTAATGTATTTCCATTATTTCCTAACTTATTAAGCACTGATCCTCTCCTAAAAGTTCTGCTGTACGGAAAGCATTTTACTTTATTTCATTTTTAAAACATATTGTTTCCTTTCAACACATTTGACTTCGTGTAATCTTGTATTTCTAAAGAATCCTGAAGAGGGAAACATCCTAGGAAAGTGATGTAGCAACATTAAAGCCTTTGACAAGCTTCAAAGCAAAATATTTTGTTTCTTCATTATCCGTAAACATCTAACTCCCTCCCTTTGTCTATTTATTATAACTGTCAGAACTATCCTCTCTATCAGCTTTCTGAATCTGGTGTAACATTAATATAAAAATATGGTTTATGATTTGTCTTTTTTGTAGATCCAATCAGTTATAATTAATTCAATAAATTGCACTTAGGTTGACTTATATGGAAATTCTCAAATTTTGCAGAACATGTATTGCTAAAAATGATAAATAAATTTGTGTGGCACCCCACCTCTACTAATAAAACAAATGATTTCATTAGGGCCAGGTTATGCATGAAATAAATACACCCACTATTTACTAATTAAATTTTGAACAATGTATCATATGGGTTTTCAAAGTTTGTAGTGCAGCTGCCCACTAAGGATGTTGGGTGCAATGTTAACTAGGTCAGAGGTTCCCAACCCCTCTGGTACTTGTCCACAGCCTGTTTGAAAACTAATCATGTAAGTGGTGGACGATTGTGTAAAGTTTTATTTGTGTATGCATGGGAGCTAGATTGCTATTGTGAAACCATCTTGTCCACTCTGTTGCTTCCACCACCACTGAACCATGGAGCCAGAAAGATTGGGGACCGCTGAACTTGGTGGTCCACTGATTCTTCAGCTTTGATGCAGAGCTTCCATTTGCTATCTGTAACTACTTTGTGGAGCACCAATTGAATACCTTTGACATTGGCAACAACATCACCAGTCAGTTGCAAAAGGCAGCTTTATTTGGAACAGCTTAAATTCTGTAAAGATACCTTTAGCACAATCTTTGCCTATCCCAGTTTTATGGGAAGAACTTGATAAAAATGACAAAATCCAGACTAAACATCTGGCTTTGTTATCAACCATAATAAAATGTTATTGATTACCTGTCATATCAAAGAACAATAATAAGGTCATATATTATAAATAGAGTACAATAATCCTCAACTTCCAACCACAATTAAGCCCCAAATTTCTGTTGCTAAGTGAAATATTTGTTAAATGAATTGTGCCGCATTTTATTATCTTTCTTAACACAATGGTTAAGTGAATCATTGCACTTGTTAGGTTAGTAACACAGTTATTAAGTGAATCTCACTTCCCCATGGACTTTGCTTGTCAAAAAGTCACAAAAAGGAGATCACTTCCGGTTCTTGTAGGTGACGGATGTGTTGTCCGCTGCTCGTCTCCCAGGTGGGCTCCGTTCAGGAGCACAGGAGGCCCTGGTGGGGTCTCCTGCCGTAGGGTGGCTTGCTGGAATCTCCCAGATTCGGTGGCAGCAGGCGGGGGTGTTTCCAGCCTCGCCCCAGGAGCTGGGGAGCGGAGGGGGGGCATGAGACAGCTGCGGGCTGTCTGCCCTTTCACCAAATGGGCTCTGGGAGGAAATAGTTAAGCGAAAGAAGACCGGCTGAAATGCCGGTGGGGAGAGATCCACCCTAATCTCCTTAATCATCGTTAACAGATAAGCAGCAGATTATTGTAAATTTTTGTTCAATCCATTTGAAACTGGAAGATTAGAGGGGGGTGTTTCTTTCTCTTTAACCCCCCCCCCCGGACAAAGCGTCATTTGAACTATCTCTATATTGGAATGGAGAGAGAATAAAAGCTGACTTGCCACTTGTACTAACTATCTGAGAATGATTGATATCACAGCTGCAAGAGGTGACTGCTGAGCTGTTTTCTTAAAATGAAATTTTTTTATGGAACTCCTTGTTCTTCTCCCTGTGAAAGGAGGAGCCAAGATGGCGCCCCTCCGTCTTTGTTTTTGTACCTATAAATTAAGCCTGCCTTTTGAAACTACCTTTGGAAAAAAAAATCTGGTAATTGTCTCAATAGCCCCTCTGAAGGTGTTCTGGACCTCTCCCGTTACGTGGTCTTCCTGATTAATTCTGACTATTTCTGATCCCTTGCTCACAATTCAACCGAAGCCCTAGTGAAGGCCTGGGATAGGGCTGCCACTGGGGCTTTGGATCGTGTTGTGCCTTTGTGGCCTCTGACCCGGTGTAGATCCCGGATGGCTCCCTGGTTTACCGAGGAGCTCCGGGAGATGAAACGCCAGAAAGACGCCTAAAGAGTGGCTGGAGGGCCAGCCGGTCCGAATCTGATCGAACACTAGTAAGAATTCATATTAAATCCTACTTAGTGGCGATAGAAGAGGCAAAACGGCAATATTTTTCTGCTCTTATCGCGTCCGCAGATAACCGCCCAGCCGCCCTGTTTAGGGTGACCCGCTCCTTACTTAACCAAGGAACTGGGGAAGACCCCTTGCAGGGTAGCGCTGAAGAATTTGTTCAGTATCTGCAGGATAAAATCGCTCAGATCCAGACAGGCTTGGACTCTGACTGGGTAGATCCAGGTGAGCCAACAGGGATGAATCTTGAGGAGACAATCTGGGATGGGTTTGACCCTGTGACCCCCGAAGGCATGGACAGGATTATGGGGAGACTCAGTGCTGCCACTTGTGTGCTGGACCCGTGTCCCTCTTGGTTAGTTTCGGCTTCCCGGGAGGTGACACGAGGCTGGCTCCAGGCGATTACCAACACTTCATTGAGAGAGGGGCTCTTTCCCACCGCCTTGAAGGAGGCGGTGGTGAGGCCCCTCCTCAAGAAGCCTTCCCTGGACCCAGCTTCTTTAGCCAACTATCGTCCGGTCCCCAACCTTCGCTTTGTAACAAAGGTTGTCGAGAGAGTGGTAGCACGTCAGCTTCCCCAGTACCTGAATGAAGCTGTCTACCTGGATCCGTTTCAGTCGGGTTTCAGGCCCGAGTACAGCACAGAGACGGCATTGGTCACGTTGGTCGATGATCTCTGGCGGGCCCGGGACAGGGGCTGTTCCTCTGTCCTGGTCCTATTAGACCTCTCGGCAGCTTTCGATACCATTGACGATGGTATTCTACTGCGACGACTCGGGGGTTGATAGTGGGGGGCACCGTTTTACGGTGGTTCTCCTCCTACCTGTCGGATTGGTCGCAGTTTGTGCTGACTGGAGGGCAGAGATCGACCCCCAGGGTGCCCCAGGGGTCGGTTCTCTCACCCCTCCTGTTCAACATATACATGAAACCGCTGGGCGAGATCATCCGTGGTTTTGGGGTACGGTATCATCAATATGCTGATGATACCCAACTTTTCATCTCTACCCCAAACCACCCAAATGATGCCCTCGATGTGATGTCTCGATGCCTGGAGGCTGTGCGGATCTGGATGGGGAGGAACAGGCTCAAGCTCAATCCCTCCAAGACTGAGTGGCTGTGGTTTCCGTCATCCCGATTTGTACATCTTGTTCCATCTTTGACGATAGGGGGAGAAATTTTAGCCCCCACAGAGAAGGCTCGCAATCTGGGAGTCCTCCTGGATATGCGGCTTAGTTTAGAAGAACACCTGACGGCCGTGACCAGGGGGGCCTTTTACCAGGTTCGCCTGGTACGTCAGTTGCGCCCCTTCCTGGATCGGGATGCTCTGTGCACAGTCACTCATGCCCTCATCCTTTCTCGCCTGGACTACTGCAATGCTCTCTACATGGGGCTGCCCTTGAAGAGCACCCGGAGGCTTCAGCTGGTCCAGAATGTGGCCACGCGGGTTGTCATGGGGGTACCTAGGTGCTCCCATGTTACACCCCTTTTAGGCGGCCTGCACTGGTTGCTGGTTGTTTTCCGAGTGTGATTCAAGGTATTAATTATGACCTTTAAAGCACTCCATGGCTTAGGCCCAGGGTACCTGCGAGACCACCTACTGCCACCAGTAGCCTCCCACCGTCCAGTATGATCCCACAGAGTTGGCCTCCTAAGGGTGCCGTCGGCCAGGCAGTGTCGGCTGATGACCCCCAGGGGGAGAGCCTTCTCTGTGGGAGCGCCTTCCCTCTGGAATGAGCTGCCCCCGGAGCTTCGCATAATCCCCGACCTCCGGTCCTTCCGACGCGCCCTAAAAAGTTGACTTTTCCTGCAAGCCGGCCTGGCCTGTTAATTTTAACTTATTTTAAATGTATTGTTTTCTTTAAAAAAAAATTCGCTTTGTTTTTTGGGATATGGATTTAATCTTTTTTAACTTTTGGGATGTGTGTTTTTTAATGTTGTACGCCGCCCTGAGTCCTTTTGGAGAAGGGTGGCATATAAAGCCAAATAAACCAAACCAAACCAAACTATTTGACTTTTCCTCTTTCTGGTGTACCTTCATGCCTTGGAACTGTGAAGGAGAACTAACATTTTTACTTTTGGATTTACCTGCCGCCTGGGACCGACACAGCTGCGCACTCCACTAATGCCATTCTCTTTGTAAAAGACTTATCATCTCTGAACACAGATAAATGGGCCCCCCAAAACCTCCAATGGGCAAGTCATTCTCGGCTCCTGCCTCTGCCACCTCCAGTCCAAGCATGCAGCAGACAAAGATTACTTCATTGTTACAACAAGAAGGGACTGGAGAGAGCTCAAAAGAACTATCTGTTAACCAAATGTTTCAGGAAATTATGATGGTTCAAAATGAGTTGAAAAAAGAGGTGACAGATCTTAAGGATGAACTCAGAGCTGTACAACAACATTTAACAGAAAATAAACAAAGAATTGGGGTTTTGGTGGAGGGGGCAGCTGGATTGGGGAAGAAGGCAGTCCGGAAGGGAAATTTAGAATTGGAAAATTTTATAGCAAAAATAGAACTTGAAAGAATGTCCTTTTTTCTCAGATTCCAGAACCCACCAGAGACATAAAATGAAGATCTTAAGAATATTATGAGTACAATTTTAGCAGAATATATTAAGAGAAATAAAGAACAGTTGTGGTGGGATATGGATCTGGTTTACAGGATTAATTCAGCATATGCCAGAACACATAATGTTCCAAGGGAGGTACATGTTAAGTTTCTTAGGAGGACCACGAGGGATGAGGTGCTAGGGGCCCAAAGGGAGGGACCATTAAAAGATAAAGATAAAGAAATTACCATCCTAAAGCAAATTCTGAAAAAAATAAGGGAAAAGAAATTATACAATAAAGGAGTTTGGTTTAGATGGTTATTGCCAGAGGGAATGTTGATTTTTTGGGAGGGAAACAGAATTAGAATTAATACAGTGGAGGAGGCTGAAGCCTTCATTAAAAAAACATAGTTCTCTCCTAGAGGACGAAAATAAGGGAGGTGGTAAAAAAGGTAGTAATGTGCAAGATATGAAGGAGGGGGGGCTGTGGCTCCATCTGGGGACAGGGAGGAGGGAACAACATAGAAAAGGCCCAGGTCACAAAAATAAATGTATTTGAAATACTATGTTGTTGATATACTAGAAAGTGACAAAGGAAGAGATGATTGAACATAAGGTTGATATAATGTAAAACAAGACTCTGTTTATGCCTATCTTTTATACATTGTTTATAACATTGTAAAAATTGTGAGATTTGGGGGGATTTCTACCCCTAGCACGGGAGCTGCCAAAATTTTCTTTGTACCCTTTTTACCTTTCCCTATAAATGTTCAAAAACCAATAAAATTCCTTTTTTTTAAAAAGGTCACAAAAAGTAATCACATGAATCCTCATTATGGCACCCCATAAATATGCGTCAATTGCCAAATGTCTGAATCTTGATCATGTGACAATGGAAATGTTGCAATAGTCATAAGTGTAAAAAAATTGGTCACAAGGCACTTTTTTCAGTGCAAATATTTTGAACAGTCACTGAACAAACTATTAAGTTGAGGACTGCCTGCAAAAAAACAGAACCAAAAGAAAATACAAATCATATTTTTGTATCAACCCCATAATTTTCCCCAATCAGAAAAATTACAGTGTATGTTGGCAATTATTATATGCTCTTTTTTTGTAAATCAGAGATGCATGGACTCTAGTTTCTGTAATTACATTGCTGCCAAAAGTTTGATTATAGAATTTAATATTGGTTTTATTTCCTTTGAGAGTTTTGCTTAACAATTGTTAAGCAAAATTAACAATCTTAATTAAAAAGCAACAGTTAACAATTGTTAGAATATATTTTTATTTGAGTTTGCTGAGTGATAGATTTCTATGCTTTTATTTTGTTTACTAATACTTTTAACAGTTTTTTCCAGAAATATTATTTGGGGAACAGAGGTGTTTCACAATGTATTTGACAGGTATCTATCTATAGGGCTGTGCATATCCAGAGAGTTTTTAAATCATGAAATCTTTGAGAAGTGGAGAGAAGGCTTGTTTTGATCATTTCAACATATTGCTTAGAGATGCATATATTCAGTGGGGTTACTCAAAACATATGCTTTACATCACAACAAATATACAGCAAATTTCTGATGACAGTGACATGGTTGTGTTCCTTATATCACATGTGATGGCAATAAATGCACAATACCATTTCTTATACTGGGGAATATCACATTCTTACATTAGAAGCTCAACATTATGGATAAACATGAAGTCTGTGAAACATTATTGCAGAAAAATAGAAGCTGATTTACTGCATTCATATCTACTGTACAGACCATAATGTAGGGATTAGCCCATGAATCATATTGAGCTAGAAGTGAAGCCAAAGTGCACGAAGGCAAACTATTCACAAACGAAACAAGTGGTTTGATTTAGAAAGCAACCCATTTCCATTCAACTTATAACATCTTATTGTCCCTTGATTTGCCTTTTAAAGGAAGATGAACTTTAAAGTCAGTAATTGTTTCTTAATATTGGGCATTCTGTCACACAAGCCGCAACTGCTATCTTGGAGAAATATTTTACAGTGATTTGCTCTACTATTAAGGCCATTAGTGAAAATCTGAAAATTGATTTATTTTACCCCTTGCATTAACCTTCTCTGGAAAACTCATCACTTTTTAGTATAAGGCATGATAAATGTTCCTTGTTGTCTAAACATTTTTTAAATAAATACTTAACACTGAATGTAAAAATGATAGAACTTTAAGCTATTCATGTCATTATAATCTGAAATAAGCAAAAAGTATAATGATTTCTGAAATAAAACTGATTGCGCTTTTAGAGTATTTTTTAATGAGCTTTGTAAGAACATTTTGGTTACTGTAAAGTATCATACATTAATTTGATTTAATAAAATTTAAGAGATTTAGAACTTGATGCATGCTCAGTTCTTTATATAGGTCCAAGATATTTATTTAAAAATAGTTTATATATTTTAAAAAGGCACCAAAATATGTTTTATTGAATCATATGTTGGAAAAAATGTCACTGAGATAAAGCTACATATCAAATACTTCTGTACATAGAAGCTTTCAAGACCAGCTTCTATTGTTGAAGAGACAAGGTGCTAGTCAAATTAAAAATCTAGTTTGCAGAATGGCTTAGAAAAAAACTTAAAAGCAACAATGACACAATTCTTTTCATATGGAAAGCATCTACAGTAAATTATACCATATACATATATGGTATATATTTAATTTTTTTCTATTATTTTTAAGGTTGAAGTCAATCTATAAATTATTTATTATAGTGGATTCAATGATTTACAAGAGTAAAAACTTTGAAATGGATTAGAAAAGGTTGGACACTTTATCTAGCCAATATATTTGGGAAGTCACTTAATCACTGGTTTTGTTGTAGTAATATACTGACTCTGTTGCAACAATAAGAGATGAAATAAAGAGATGAAATAAAGAGATGAAACAATTCTGGAGAACTGGTAGCGGAAATTTTGAATAGTGTGGAGAACCAGTAAATTCCACTTCTGACTGACCCCTCCCCCCCATCTATCCTCTCCTCCTGAGTCCCAGCTGATCAGGAGGAAATGAGGATTTTTCAGTAACCTTCCCCTGGAGTGGGGAGGGAATGGAGATTTTACAGTATCCTTCCCCTGCCACGCCCACTAAGCCACACCCACAGAACCGCTAATAAAAATTTTTGACTCCCACCACTGAAGCAGATGGCACGCATGCATCTTTCTGGATCCTTCTCCCAGTGTTTTTTTTTAAAGAAATCAGTTACAGAACTGCTGCTAGATGATTTGGCCAACTCTGCCTTTGACCATAACAGCCACAAAAAACCCACTGGTTTTCTTATTTTAAAGAATCAGAAAGCTAGTGGCAGGGGCACTCCAATTCCCAATGGCAGTGTGGGAAATTATAGTTTAAAATATTTGGTAGTTTGCAGCTGATGGTTTATCATCTATTTTCAAATTCAAAATAATTTACTATTCCTCCACACAGTTACTTTTCTGTTAGTGGGTGTCTTTTGCAACCCTATTCCAAAAAGGACTCCAGGGGTTGGGCTGTGCACAGGGGAAGTCAATATAGGATTTCCATGCTAATGTTTAAGGAATTATGCCTATGACCAAATGATAATTGTAAAGAGCAGCCAGGAAATCATAAGAAAGATGTTGCTGTTTTAAAGAGTTGCAGACAAATGTTAATCCTGTGCACTCTACTTTGTTCAAGGCCACTACACAATTCCATTGCTTTTATTTGGATCTGGTTCTTTATTACTTAAATCATGTATATTTATGTTACACGGATATACTATTCTTGATTTGGAATGCATCAAGGCTCCTGCTGGTTCTAACTAGATGTATTATGCCATTGCTTGAAACAGTAACATTTAATTATTTCCAATAAATGCAATGTTGAACAGAAATTGCATGAAGAAGCTCAGGACTCTTCCTGTGCCTATCTGTCTGTCCTTCGTCAGGCTAACTATCTGAAAATTAAAAAAAAAAGACCCATAAGGGAGAAGGTATTTAAAAAATTGAACCCAAAAATAGCCAGAACTGTCTTGGACCTCTGAAAAAAAAATTCTGGAAAAAAATATCCCTGAATGACTCCCTATAGTCATGATGGCAAACCTATGGCATGAGTGCCACAGGTGGCACATGGAGCAATATTTGCTGGCATGGCAGCCCTCAGCTCCAGCTTGTATGTGCGCACTGGCCAGCTTATTTTCAGCCTTCCAAAGGGCTGGCCATTTTCACCCTCCCCAGGCTTCAGGAAAGCCTCCAGAGCCTGGGGAGGACAAAAAAACAGCTCAATGGGCCAACCAGAATTTCATTCCCAAACTTCCAGTTGGGCCATTGGGCCAATTTTCGCCCTGCCCATGCTACGGAGGCTTTCCTGAAGCCTGGGGAGGACGAAAAATGACCCCAACAGGCAAACTGGAAGTTTGTTCCCGATTTTGGCACACCAATTTTGGCACACCTTTAGAAAAAGGTTAGCCATCACTGTCCTATAGTAAAGCAGTTGGACAGTAGACTTGCATGCTGTCAAATTTCTTGGTTTTTTTCTTGGTTATGTGACTATATTCTGTGCTTTTTCCCAGTGGACATATTTAGACAACTACAAGGACAAATATAAAGAAAGCAGAAACAACACCACAAAGAGACAGTCTGCTTGATACATACTTGTATGAAAACCAGTGGTTAGAGCATCAGGCTAGAAAATGGGAGACTATAGTTCTAGTCCTGCCTTAAGCTCAAAGCCAACAGGATGACTTCAGGCAGTTACTTTGTCTCAGCCCTAGAAAGGAGACAATGGCAAACCACTGAAAAGTCTTGCTAAGGGACTTGTCCAGACAGCCTCCGAGAATGAGACACAACTCAACAGTGTGTATGTACATACTACATATACACAACACACAACACACACATACACCCTTATTGCACAGATAAATGTACAGATGTTTCCTGAGGTTGAAAAATTACAGCTTCAATTACACTGCATGTTTCCCTAAAGTTTAAAGAAAAATTATCTATAATAATGTGCTGCTTTTTACTTATACTGCAGGTGGGGGAAATATCTGATAATACACTATTTCATTCTTTAAGTAAATTCTGCTCTCACAGGAAAAATATTTATGAAATTTGGCAACATCTTGGAATCGTTATTTTAAGATAACTTTCTCCTTTGTTCTCTTCATTAGATTGCTGAGTTACGAGAATTTCTTTTCTACTTTTTGCTATCTCTGATGCAGCTTATGTTATACCTCAATCATGGTTCCTGCTTATTAATTATACACAAGGAAGGTGGCCTTTTAAAATATCTTCTACTCAACAGGGACAAATATATATCATAGAAGGAGAATGGTAGGAAAAAAGTGAGATATATATTATATCAAGACTTCCTAGTCTATGAAATTCATTTCAAATGCTCTCTTTATAATCCTACCTTGAAAACCCATTTCATTTTAAAGAGCTGTAAAGGAATGTCATGGCTAAATTCAAGGATGCTTATTGCAAGCAGGTCTTAAAAATAATCCTCCTGCCTTCCTTCTTTCCATGTTATTTCAGAGAAAAGAGCAAAGAAATATATCACTAGATAACAATTTGACCTTATGTTAAGTCATAGAAATAATAAAACATAGTCCAAGAAACAGATGACCAAAAAATGGCATAGAAAGCAGAAACCTATTAATACAGGATATTATAAAACTTGATTTTTTTTTTCAGTTGACTTCAATATTTTAGAATTCAACCTCAAGTCTATCACTTGGGGCAGAAATAGATCTTCCCCTCTCATCTTTATTATGTGGTCCTCTTGTGCAGTGTTTTTCTAGGACCAGCAGTGCTGCCCCAAGCCACTTAGGTGATAAGTAGCCAGATAAGTCTAGAAGTCATACCAGCATTTCACAATGAGTTGCTGTAAGGATTCCTTCGAGATATGGCTGCATGGCTCCAAAGAGTTACTGATTTAGGTCAGGGGTGGGTTCTTGCCAGTTCTAACCTCTTCTATAGAAGAGGTTCCACAAATCTACAGTGCCATTTAGAACTGGTTCCAGCTCCCTCCCTGTGCCTATCCGTACATCATCAAGATGAAGAGCGAGGAGGAATTCTGGGAGTTGAAGTCCACAAGTCTTAAAGCTGTCACGTTTGAACACTCCTGGGGGTTTTTTCTAAAGGGTTAGGGGTGCAAGGGTCTTGTAACTTGACAGCTTTAAGACTTGTGTGCTTCAAATGCCAGAGTTTCTGAGACAACATTTTGGTTGCTAACCAAGAACATTGTTACGTGGGTTTCACCACATTTTATAAGTTGGCCACGCCCACCCAGTCACATGGCTGGCAAGCCACTCCCACAAAGCAGGCCACACCTACAGAAAAGGTTCTAAAAATTTTTGAAACCCATCACTGATTTAGGTTCAATAACATTGCTGCTCTGGTTGGTTGCATAAAAAAGCAGAAACTTAATCTAATTCACTTTTTGATCCTGTTTACAGTTAGCCTTCAATTTACAACCATTTATGTTGTGACCCTTGTAAACTTCAAAGGCACTGGGGAAAAAGTGTTTCTCACACTTATGATCATTGCAGTATCCCAGGTGTCACATCTGCAAAATTAGCAGCTGACATGTGTTTATGATGGTTATAGTGTCCTGGGATCAAGAGATCCTTACTTGTGACCATTCCAGCTGTCTTCCAACAAGTAAAGGCAATAGGGTAAGCTGGATTCACTTAATGAATGTATGATTCACTTAACAATTGCAGTGTTTCATTTAACAACCATGGCAAATAAGGTTGTAAAATCAGATGCAATTCACTTAGCAATAGAAATAGAAATTTTGTTCCCAAATGTAAGTGTAAGTCAAGGACTGTATTGTTTGAAACAGCTGCTCCACTTCTAAAGATGGAACTAGTCCTGTTCAATGTCAGGCAAATGTTTTAAACCAGACATGATTTTGAGAGTTTTCTTTAACAAGATTTGTAGAAAGAGGGAGATAGAGTTAGAACTCCAGCAACCTATTTCCCATTTAGGATCATTTCCCCCTCTCCATGGATATACTTTAATTTTCTTTCTAATATATGAGCTGGAAAGAAGGTGGGTTTCTTTATCTATGATCGTATTTCAGCAATTTGTCCCAAAGATCCTGTCCAAATGCAACTGGACTATCTTGGTTTTTTCTCTTGAAAACGTTTTGCTTCTTATCTAAGAAGCTTTTTCAGTTGGGCTTCTTGAATGAGAAGCAAAATGTTTTCAAGAAAAAAACCCTGGAAAGTACAGTTGCATTTTGAACAGGATTTGGGATAACTTTGACTTGAATGACTGAGAATCTCCATAGACTTCAGCAGTTTATTTACATAAAATTTCCTGATCTTTATTCAATCTTGGAACCAATCTACACAATCTACACTATGTAGGGTTTGCAAATGTGTTCAATTTTGCTTAAATTCCTATTTTTCCTGATTTTAAATCAAAATATATAACAAACAAGTAAACAAGCAGTGTCTTGCCTCAGACACATACAGAGTAATTGAATCCCAGTTATTGAACCATAGAAAAAATATGTTTCAACTTCAGTATGCTCGCAAGTTCTATTATAATGCAATTTTATAAAGTAGATTTTGGAAAAAATGGAATCAGTGATGCTTCTCATCCTGAACTAAAATATGGGCTAAAATGGAAATGATTTTTTCATAAACAAGCTTATTGTTGCAAATGTTAATCCACAGATTTAAGGCATGAAAAAATATAGAACTCAGTTATAAATGTAAAATGTTGACAGTATTTGCTCTAATGTCAAGATATCGTGCAAAGAAAGGATTTCAAAAAGGAAGGCACAGTAATTACATTCATTAGTGTTTAATCTTTTGCAAGCAACTTGCTAAAAACCAGAAATGAATACATGAAGTTACAGGTTACATGTCTGTTCATGGTCTAAGAAAGGATTACTTTTTAAGTATATACTGAAAAAAATAAAGACATCCCTAAAATATTCTTATTTTTTATGAAGCAAATATCTGTGCAGTTATATTTTTCTTTAAATAATATTCAGATAAGAAATTACAAGATTAGGAGAATGGTTGCAAATCACAACAGGGAAATGTTCAAACATTAAAGCAGGAATTGTCAAATGCTTTGGCTTGTAAACGTAGTTAAAACATTGAAAGCCTTTCATGTGGGAGTATGAACAGTCACAAATTACTTATTTGCTAAAAACAAAATCCAGTACATATTGGGCTGCTCTACTGGTGACATTGTGAGGATATTTATTTACAAGGTTTACATGTTATTTTCTTAGTACGCTTAGTACACTTTTCAGAAAGTGAAGGGGAAAAAAGTTGGAGAGCCAGTTTAATGTAATCTTTAAGGTGCTCACTTAGAAATAGGAAATTGTGAATTATGGTCCTTCCTTAGATATGAAAGCTGGATGGGTGACTTTGGACCAGTTACTTTCACTCAACCTAGGGCAGCGATGGTGAACCTTTTTTGGCTCGTGTGCCACAAGTGGGGGGAGCGCAGGGGGGTCATGTGCGGGCGTGCCACACCCATAATGCAATGTGCGCCTCCCCCCCAGTGCGCATGCGCGCACAACAGGCGTGACCCCCCCTATTTTTACATGCTTTTTTCGCCCTCCCCAGGCTCCAGAGGCTTTATAGGAGCCTGGGGAGGGCGAAAAGAGCCTCCCCCGTCCCCCCTGGAGGCCCTCCGGAGGCTTCAGGGATCGTCTGGAGGCTTCCCTGACGCCTTCGGAGCGCTTCAAACGACCCTCCGAGCAAACCGGAAGTCTCCAGTTTGCTCGGAGGGTCGTTTTAAGCATTCCGAAGACTTCAGGGACCATCCGGAGGCTTCCCTGATGCCTACGGAGCGCTCAAAACGACCCTCCGAGCAAACCAGAAGTGACTTCCGGTTTGCTCGGAGGGTCGTTTTGAACACTCTGAAGGCTTCAGGGACCGTCCGGAGGCTTCCCTGAAGCCTTCGGAACGCTTAAAACGACCCTCCGAGCAAACTGGAGACTTCCGGTTTGCTCGGAGGGTCGTTTTAAGCGCTCCGAAGGCTTCAGGGACGCCTCTGGACGATCCCTGAAGCCTCCGGAGGGCCTCCGGGGGGTGGGGGCTCTTTTCGCCCTCCCCAGGCTCCTATAAAGCCTCTGGAGCCTGGGGGGGAGAAAAATGGCTTTTAAAAACGGTGAACTCAGCGCGTCGCGTGCCCTGACAAATGGCTCCGCATGCCACCTGTGGCACACGTGCCATAGGTTCGCCATCACTGACCTAGGGAATACCTCACATGGTTGTTGTTATTGTTATTTTTGTTGTAGTGAAAATAGGAAGAAGGAATATTATGTATGTATATTATGTACAATGTAAGTATGAATAGGTACTTCCAAAGTAATAAAGATAAAAATCAAATAGATAGATAGATAGATAGATAGATAGATAGATAGATAGATAGATAGATAGATAGATAGATGATAGATGATAGATGATAGATGATAGATAGATAGATAGATAGATAGATAGATAGATAGATAGATAGATAGATAGATAGATAGATAGATAGATGTATAGAAAAGATTTTCCCATTTTTTATTTTTAACAATTTTGTAATCAATCTTCAGTCTGGTTTGGCAGAAAAATATTCACACAATATTCACACACTTTTTGAAGTAACTTTAGCAGACAGGAAGACTCATTTGAACAATATTCAAACCCAGGAAAAGTGAACAAAAAACTTACAGAAACATATTGAAAACAAATGGTTGTAACAGTTTTAATAAAACTCATTTTAAATAATATGTTTAGAGATCTCTAAGCCTTTGTTGTTTTGTGATTATTATAAGCGTTCTAAGTATCTGTTGTGAATGAGGTAGATCTTGAAAAGAAATAAAAATTGAATTGATTTATGTTGTGTTAGCACTTTCTTTTTTAATTCTAGGTTATAGCTTTGTATTGGAGAGAAGACCATGTATTGGATGGTGGCTAGTCTGTAACTAAGTTACCTGTCTAGATGGTGAAGTGTGAGTTGAGCAACTGTAACTTAAATGAGGTGTAAATAGACTGTATATACTTCAAGACTGCTTATAGACTGTTTGGAGACTATTTATCCTATTTTTGTTACGCAAGTAAAGCTATTCTTTGTTTTACCTTTGGTGGCTTTGAGTGACTATTCAACGGCTTATTCATTACTACATTCCGCTGCTGAACTCTAGTCTCCTAAAGGGGATAGACTTAACACTGGTTATGGGCCCAGTCTGACCACTGGTTCAAGGCCCAGTCTGACCACTGGTTCAAGGCCCAGTCTGACCACTGGTTCAAGGCCCAGTCTGCCCAGAATACCATTAGTAGCGATAGGGTAGCTGCAGTCGCTGCACACCGTCGTAACAAGATAGCTATTTGTGGTAATGAATATCCCTAAGATGATGGCGAAAGAACAGGCGATGAATTTGTCGTCCATCACCCGGTTGGATGGCACCAACTATGTTTCATGGTCCACGAAATGCAGTCTGCTATTGCGAAGTGAAGGGCTATGGAATGTTGTGCGTAACTCGCCAGATGTGTCTGCCTGGGATCCACAGAATAATGATAACGCCAAGAAGTTAGCTGAGTTTAACCGGGACAATGAATGAGCAATGTGCATCATTGGACTCACGTTAGCTGACCAACAACTTGTTCATATCCGTGGTGAGGAATCAGCTGTGAAGTGTTGGGATACGCTGAGAAGATTATATGTATGTGACACTATGGGAGCACATATTAATCTGACACGTAGACTGTTTGGATCAAGGCTCCAGAAAGGAGGTGACATGTTGGCACATTTGAACTGCATGAAAGCAATGTTCCAGGAGCTGCATGAGAAGGAGTTAATATTTTCTGAACTGCACCAGGTCTACATTATACTGTCATCTCTGGATGAGAGTTATGATGGGTTTGTTTCGTCTCTCGAGGTTCTATCCTGACAGGACCTAACATTGACTGATGTAACGTCACGACTGTTAGAAGAATCCAGAAGGAGAGTGGAGAGAGAAACATTGAGAGAAGAACAAACTGAGAATATGAGTTTGACTCAAACAGCATATACTGTAAAGAAATGTTTTGTTTGTGGTGCTAGGGGGGATATATCTAGGTTCTGCAAGAAGACAAAGACACAGAACTCTAGAGAAGCTAAGAAGAAAGCTAACATTAATTTGACTAGGTTAGGTAATGCACCTGTAAACCATGATATGTGGATTATAGATAGTGGAGTGTCGATGTGCATAACTAGGAATAGACATAACTTAGTCAAAATGTCTGCAAGCAAACAACATGTGTCTTTGGCTAACGGGTTGAAACTAAAGGCAACTGGGGAAGGAACTGCACACTGTGAATGTGTAAAGGAGAAATTGCATATGTTGTATGTGCGGAGACTAAGTTTAATTTGCTTTCAGTAAGGGCTTTAGTCAGTATCGGTTACACAGTAACATTTAAAGGAGATACATGTCTCATAGAGAAAGCAGGTAAAATGGTTACTGCTAATTTAAAGAATGGTTTGTATGTAACGGCTGATGAAAGTGTAGTTAATTCTGTGTATACAAATGGTAAACCGCATGATGAATGCATACATTTGTTACACAGGCGTCTGGGGCATATTAACTTTAAAACATTACAGCAAACGGCTAAATTAGTGGAAGGAATTAAGTTGAAGCCATGTACTAAGTATTTGAACTGTAACGTTTGCAGTAAGGAAAAGTGTAAGGCTAATCCTGCAAACAGGCTAGAAGGCTTTAAGACTGAGAAACCTCTAGAAGTAGTATTTGCAGATTTGATAGGTCTCATGAAACCAAGTATTGGGGGTGCACGTTATGTGTTGAGTATTGTGGACCACTATTCCATATGTGGGTTTTGTTACTTACTGAAGGACAAAATGGAGACATTTCAGCAATTTTGCAATTGGATAAAGTTTGCTAAGAGAAAAACAAAACTTAAGTATTACAAAGCCTAGAAAGCTATTGCATATGACAGATGTCCTGAAGTTGGAAATACTATGATCTGTAAGGAATGCTAGTATTATTCAGGTTATACATATATACAATAAATACATTTATGCTTTAATGCACCTGTGTTGAGTTGTATCTCCAAAAAAGTGCTTCAGTTGACTTGTGCATTCATCAGAAGAAAATCATTTGTACAATAAAATAAAAATATGGAGATGTCATATGCCAATTTTAGATATACTAGTATAATCAGTCGTTCCCCCAAAAAATCAATCAACAAGGCAATTAGGAACAGCAGCAATCTGAGAGACAACACAGCAAGCACAAACTTTTCTATGAAGCTAATTCCCTGGTCATGACAGCTTATAGGGATTTTTGATATATGAATATTAAGGGATAGTGAAAAACCAAATTAGAAAGCCCATGGTGTTAGAAATTAAATGCCATAATAGAACAGTTGTCATGGTTTTTAGATTCAGCTTGTCTATCATTCAACTCACTTTTTATTCTTTGCTCTACTGACAAATGGCAAAATGATTTTTGCAGCTGAGATTTTATTGAATTCTCTTTAAGTCTGTAAATGATCTGTCAGTATTGGTCCAAGACAGAAAAGAACTACAATGAATGATTGAGAGAACTAACAGTTAGTTCTATCAAAAAGTCAAACAAAGAGAAGGACTAGGCTGATATTATAGTAGTCTTCCAATAATTGAGGGCTGTAACAGAGAAGAGGGGTTTATTCTCCAAAGCATCAGGATAAAAAGTAATGGATGAAAGCTTATTGAAGAGAGATCCATCCTAGAATTAAGCAAATTTTTCCTGACAACAATTAATTAGTAAAACCAGGGGTGGTTTCCAACAGGCACTACTGCCGGTTCACTCGTGGGCGTGCTGTGCGTGCACAATGCAATTAAAATTGTTCTGTGCATGCGCAGAACTAAAAAATGAGATGGTGACACCATAGGTGCCGCTTGCAGAATCAGTTCAGGGGAGTGCTGTCCTGGGTCGCTGCCAGTTCCAGCGACTCACACCACCAAACTACTACTGGTTCAGCCGAACCAGTAGGAACCGGTAGGAACCACCACTGAATAGAATGGCTTACTTCCAGAAGTTGTGAGTGGTGGTTATCACTGGTGGTTTTAAAAAGAGACTGAACTGCCATTTGTCCAGAATGATATAGGATCTTGTGCATGAGTAAGGGTTGCATCTAAAATCCTCCAAGATACATTCTACTCCTATTACTACATGTTCTATCAAGATAGTTTCTGAATATTTCATGCACAAATGCCAACTGGTCTGTCAATTGAATTTTCTTCAGCACACTTATTAGACTAGCATCTGCTCCCTCACCAGGAGATCCCAAACTATCTTCAAGGAATAAGAAAGTTTGCATGGAATGAAAAATTCTTTTCTCCACATGGGTGAACCAGTAGGTTGTCCTTCCACATATTTATCATTGGATGCATTTTTTTAAAGTGCCAACAGTTTTTCTAGTTTATGCTTTCTATGTAGGCGTATCCTGAAGACAAATAAAACAGGGAATTCACACCATACTCACTAGCACTGATGACATTATTTAGTCAGGTAATGAAACATCTGCAAACCAGCAACCAACTCAGAAAGCACCAAGGACTCCACAATTCAATCTTTAAATATTATATTTAAATGTAATAATTAAATAAATTCAATAAGCAATAAATAAAATATTACATTAAATTGTAAGCATACATCCCAGTTTAACCAATATAATTAATCAATATTTGTAGCATAAACATTTACATTCCTTTATAAGTATCATTTCAGGCTATTTCCAAACTTAAATTGTTGAGAAGATGGCAAGGAAGAGTAACATTTTATTATAGTATTTATTTTAGTAATACACAGACTGTTTTTTCTAGTAGTACTTGGCTATAATAATTAAAATTACCTTTAAATAGTTTGAGTTAAACTCTTGAACTGAAAATAGTTGGACACATGAGTTAAATATGTAACTGAAAAATACACTGCTCCTAATAAATGACTGGTTTTCTTTTGAAACTTGGCTTGAGGCTCCTAAATCAATTAGGACATCTTTCGGAAACCTGACAATATGTAGTTATTCATACAGCTTTCATTCTCTAGGCCATGTTTTCTCACGTAAAGTTCAAAGCTCTTCTCCGAGTCATTATGAACATCAAATTGTGAAAGTTCTTGGTTCTCTGCACATAGTACCTGCCTGGACATTTCCTTTTCATATTCTGTTATGCCATATAAAACTCCCTTTCCCATCAGTTTCCATTCTGAAGTACAGAAATATGTTATATCTATCTTGTCCTCCTTTGCAGTTTGTAGGACAGAATGTGATGATAACCCCTCATATATTATGATTTGAGATGTATACAGGCACATTAGATATTAATCTAAAAGTCACTTATAGTCCCATCTTTGTTCTTTTCCAGGAATGGAAGTTATCATGATTTCTGCATTTTTCTGATTATAATTATGACATGCCACATAATTGCTGGAATGGAAAATGGTAATTTTTTTAGACGTCATGTCATTTGAATATCTGCTTCCTGAGGTATACAGTCAATTTAACAAAGATTCTCTATTTAAGCTCTGTACTGTATCAGCATTGACTTACACTTAATGCAAAACTTGTATCAATGGTGAATCATCACCAAACACATCTTTCTGTGAAAAGTTAGAGTTAGGGAATTCTATTTTCCCGTGATCCCTCAGGTAGATGTAATTCATCATTTGCACCAACTTTTGCTATGTCATACTTTAACAGGAATGAACACTGATAATAAAGTAGACTTTATTTAATGATACTGAATCGGGATCAGCAATTAGCTGTTAAACAACACAAGTCATAAGTTTAAAGAAAATCACACAACCAAGCAACTTAGTGGCAGCACTTCTGGCAGTCCCAGTTGCCATTTTGTGCAATGAGCAGGCAAGTCATTAAGTGAAGACCTTCTGTGACTGCAATTTTCAACTTCCTGCTGGCTTCCCAACTAATCACAATCACGTAACCACGGGATGCTAAAAATAAGGTCCAGTTGTAACTACCACTCATTCAGCACTATTGTAATTTCAAATGGTCACTAAACAAATTATTGTTAAATGAACCACCTTTTTGAAGTTTATGGAATAACATCCTTAGTTGCTTTCTTTGATATAACAATTCACAAATATTTCAGCATAGAAACCAAGCAAATATTATATGTTTTCTTGAATCCAAGGTACAGTATAACAAGGATCTTATCTGTCACCTGCAGTAAAAAAGGCAAAATCTATATCACTTAGTAAATCATTTAAAATGGCTACTGAACTAGACTCACAACTCAAAATATATCAGAAATGTGTTCTAATTTTGCAGTTGTTTATCTTGTGTACTATCTGCAATCTTACATACAGTAAATGGCCACTATCATGTTGGTAGTTTAAACCCCATTGGACTACCAAAACTCTTCCTTTCAGAGAAAACTATTCCTTCTTTTATTTAATAACTATGGCCAAACCTGTGTATTGAAGTTTGATGGCATCATGATTTTTTCCTTGTTAAAACTAAAAAAAGAAAAATTTCTTTTTACCAAGTGGAAGGCAGTAATCTGAATTGATATTTTAGTCAGAGGAGCTGACATCAATGTTCAGGGTGAGCAGACTGAAAGTCCTGTGCATATAAAATACACAGTGCTTAAATATCTCGGTTCATAGGATAAAGCTTCAAAGCATTATGCAAATGATCAGTCAGTGCTTTAGCCTTAGAGAAGATAAAATTCTTCAAGCTATCCCCCACCTCACCTCACCGACATCAAACCTTCAGTTAATTCAAGAAAAAGAAAAACACTTTTAGACTTCAATAAAATGTAATTTACCGCTTATATCATTTAACATAGCCCATCTTAAAGATGATTTGTCAGCCAAAATGTTGTTGCATGTTTTCAAGCATTTGTCTAAGGGGACTATTGAAAAAAATCATACAATTTTTTAAAAAAACCCTGTGCAGTACAATGCAATTTAGTGAAATCAAGTTTGAATTAATAAAATCCATTAGAAAATTAATGGTGGATCTAGAAAAAAAATCTATGCTATGGATTGCTTCTATCCAACATTCTACATATTTAACCATCAGCTTTTTACAGGATACTTTAATTCATTGCTAAGTTTTTCTGATATTTGTTTGCAAGTATTTCAGAGATCCCTGAAATGCTTATTCTTCACTGAAATATTTTAGCATACTGACATATACAGCATATTAGCATACACCATTTTCTAGCTGATACCTAACTGGTTTTCTTTTAGCATACCCTACTTCTTGTATTTATTATTAACGTTTATATATTTCTGCAACTCTTAACATTTTTCCAGGACTGATGATCTTCCTGTATCATGCATGAGTAGAAATGAATCCATGAATTCTTGAATATATCACTGATAATAATAGCAGCATCAGGGACAATATAACAATATCTTAGCAATATAACAATATCTTAGCAATTTAGGATTCAATGCTCAAATAGTAAGTTTATTATATTTTATGTACAGGCAAATAGATATAAAATATTTTTATTTGAGTTTTTAGGACTACTTTCCCAAAATAAATAAGGTAATATTATCTACATACATACATACATACATACATACATACATACATACATATTATAGCTTCTGCTCATTAATAATCCCAGTTATACAACACTTTTAAAAAGGTTTCGGTGATGAAACTACCAAGACTTTGCTGCCCATATGCAGCCTAGGTTTCAGATCATGTATTCCTGTGATTGTATAATAATTGCATAACGTAGGGAAGGACACTGATAAAAAACATTCAGTATAGGTAGTTTTTATTTATTTATTTATTTGTTACATATGTTTGCTGCCCATCTCGCCATGGCTTACAACAATAAAAAAGAAATTATGAGTGTAAACAAATCTGAAATGAACTAATAGAACAATAAAATAAACAGTGAAAAACCCTACAATGAGAATACATCAATATGATAAGCAAAAGGATAGATGTGTTGTGGCCCACCAGTGGCCAGTGGAGCTGGCAGCAGATTCGGATAATTAGTAGGTTGAGGAGGAACATGGTCCAGTCATGGAGTCTGGGGAAGGCTCTGATGAGGGTTCTGTGTTGAAGGCAGAGAGGGGCCAGGGCCATATGCCAGTTATCAGCTGCCTTCAGAGTCAGGCAGACAAAAAGCTGGAACCTGTTTCCAGTGTGCGCGTGCGCAGAGTTGGCAGACAAAGGGAACAGATAAGGTACAGGGGTCAACTTGGGAGTAAGGCCACAGGTGGATAATGAATGGCTCCTCCTAGAGGAAATAAAAGAGGAGCAAAAGGGGAGTGGAGTTTGCAGGAGACAATTAGTTCACTTAATTGGTTCATGACTCTCCAAGACTCCTTGCCAAGTTTTGCAGATATTGGCCTGTCAGCGCTCCAAGAAAAGACCAAGATAAGGTCTGCGACTGTAAATCCTCTCATGAAAGACTTTGCTGGATGTGAATGAGCAGAATTCACAGTAAATTAATAAAAGGCATGTTTGCCAGGACAAGGAGTTTGCTTCATGCTCTTCGGAAGCCTTAGGTCAGAACAGGATGGTTGGGGAGCAGAATACAAGGGGGGAGGAGGTGGAGTCTGTCATCAATCCAGCAGCCACGTCCAGCTTGGAACTCTCTCATCTGGTCTCCAGGCCAATTGGGAGGGCCAGATCTTCAAACTCCTGGAGAAGGATAGGAAGGTGAGGATATATCTTACCCTAGAATGTAGAATTTCCAAAGGGCAGGCACTGCAACAGAGAAGGCTCTTCTGGATTCCAAAAATTCTTTAGCTCCTGTTGGGAATGGCCATCTGGCTAATAACTATACTTTGGATCTCTATTAAAGTTTGAATGTATAAAGAAAAAAGCCCTGATAATTCAGTAAAACAGAAAAAGTAGATTAGGGGATTGTAAAGGTTTTTCTTAAGGCACATTTCAGATTGCTTAAATGAAGTATAAATATAATACAATAGCTACCATAACTTTTTTCCTTTGAAATCTAATATTGTATCGTATTTTATCATTTATCTGCTTCCTTGGGCATAATGTAACCCAGATTCTGACAATACCAGGGGAAAGCAGTTTTTGTTCTAAAAGTGTGTGTCTTTACTTTCCCCAATATAAATAACTGCCTGTCAATTTTCCATTTACTAAAGAAATGCATCTTTTTATATTTGCAATGTAGGAAAAACTTACTCATCCTTCTCCTTGGAGTGGAAGATAATTTTTTTTTACAAAAATGGTAACCAGCATAGGTGACATGCTAGCCCAGGTTTTTACTTGAGATGACTTTACACTTCCAAGAGATCTTCCTCACTAAAAGTGCATTTGACACTGGTCTCAATAAGCATAGAACAAACTGACTTTGCAAATACAACTATGTAAGAAGTCATCTTGTTCTGAAAAAGTCAATGCTCCACAAAGTGTTCCCTGAGCTTTGTTGTTTCAGCAATAAGAACAAACTCATTCCCTTCTAGCACTTATGATGCTAGAAGGAAGGCAAGGAATGTTACAGGTCCCATCCTCGAGGGAGATACACTTGGTTGGACCCAGAAGAAGGGCTTTCTCCATGGTGGCTCCCTCTCTCTGGAACATCCTTCCCCCAGAGATTAGAACAGCCCCCATGCTAATACTCTTCTGGAAGGCGCTGAAGGCATGGTTCTGCCAGGGGACCTGGGGAACCAAGAGTGCAATGGTGCCCATTAAATGGCCCGTGTGATGGCTGTCACAGGGGAGGGACAGGGTGATTTCATTATATTATACTATATTAATTTGTTTCTTTTTATTAGTTTTGTTTAAAATGTGGTTTTATATTCTGTAAGCCGCCTTGAGTTACCGTGGGCGAATAGGCAGCAATTTAAATTCAATAAATAAATAAATAAAATATGATGTTACCTAACGTATTGAAATGCTACAAAACAAGCAAGCTCAGAGACCATCAAGGACTTCACAGTTCAATCCTGAACCACAAATATTTTCTTCCATTGGTATAGTCTAAGTTAGTCACAGTGTCTAAGTGCTGACTCTGACTGGCACTTTTCCAGACTATCAGACAGAAGCTTTTCCAGGATTGAATAGAAGATATCTTGCTTTTTACACATGTACTTTGCTGTGAGGAACAGAACCTTTCAAGTAGGAAGTCATTGGAGTGAGAAATGATAATAGCTCAGGATGCCTAATTATCTTCCCAAAAACATCTGCTAGCAATTGCTGGAAATGAAGAATACCATTAAAAAAACCTGTGGTTTGATACAACACTGTAAAATAATTATTTTGTCCCAGTGGTTTTTGTGTGCAATAAGCCTTAATAATGTGACTTTTATAAATTGCAATTTATAGTAAATGGTCATCTCTGGAGAAACTTGTTATATTTGTAAATCGATGAATCATTTAATGATTTATAAATTGCTGTCACAAACACAATTAAATATTGAGTCCATGGTACTGCATCCCATTAATGGAAAACTTGATTCCTTTTCAAATAATCTTTGTTAAGAGGCAAAAATAGTTCATCTTATTATAGGCTCCAGCTAGAATTTATGCAAGCTCCTTGATCAAAGAGAATACTTATGCTGTAGATTTCCATGGTAGTCAAAATTATAATGTTTTAAGTACTTTGACATTTTTACAGCAAACTGCATATAGACTAAAATATGTTTGTTTATAATGTGCACATATAATTTAGCTTTTACCATTTAAGCATCCCTTGCTGAGAAGCACAAAGTATAAATTAGGATGAATAAATGAATCATTAATTGTAGTAAATAATAATAAAAATATGAGTAACAATCCAACATATGCATTACATTAGCTTATGTTGGAATTCTTAATTTTAACTACGACATTGAAAGATTAAACTTTCCCGACCCTCTTTTTTAAAAACATAATGCCAAATAACTACTTTTTAATTGGTAATTCATTAAATTATTGCAATAATTTAATAGTAAAGTGTGCCAAATATAATATACTCAACATTGTGATCACTCTCTATCCAGAGGTGGGTTGCTGCCGGTTTTACTAATGGTTGGCAACCTGCATGCATGCACTGTTCAATGTAAATTGTTCTTCACACATGCGCAGAACAATTTACAGTGAATTGCACACATGCAGTAAATAAAACTGCACACACGCAGTAAATAAAAACCAAAATGGCGACGGCCCAGCAGTGGTGAGGGAACTGGTTCAGGGGTGTGGCAGGCCTGGGTCGCTGCTGGTTCTGTGACCCAGGCTTGAATTCCACTACCAGTTCAGCTGAACTGGGCCGATCCAGGAGCAACCCACCTCTGTCTCAATCCCATCTAAGGTAAGGTTTATTCAGTAACTATGTGGGAATGACTATTTTTAGAGAATAGGCTATTTGCTGCCCATGTGTTTTGGATTTCAATTTTCTGTTCATATAATCCTTATCTACCATAGCCGAAAGCAAAGGACAGTAGACTCATAGTTATTAAAATCTGGATAATATTAGATTGCTTATCTAAGTCCAGTTCAAATTGTCAAAGACCTTCTCTGCATCTAAGAAGATAAATGAGGCTTATTTTTCATTATGTTGCTCCAAATATTCCAATGCCAATACATTTTTTATATTGTTCTGTAACTGTCTGTTAAGTAAATTAGACATATTATACAAATTAGAACAATCCTAATGAAATGCTTTGTTGTTGTTAAATTATCCATTAATATAGATTTTTCCCTTGTAATATCAATATCATTTTCTTTATTTTTCTTTTCATAATTTATATGCTAGCAACTTTCCAGTTTATTTACAAATTTAAAATATTGTACCTTTACATAATTCAAATTATTTCAATTTCTCCTTAACATAGATGGATAGTTAAGAACAATGAAATATGAAGTATAAATAAAATAAATAAATACAAAATAACCCAATATAATACTGCAAAATATTTCTAGTATAGTCTGGACTACCAAAGCAACCCATTAAATTAACAAATTTGTCTTTGGGAATATATATATGAATATATATATATATATATATATATATATATATATATATATATATATATATATATATATATATATATATATATATATATATATATATATATAATTCAATTATTTATAATCTTATTTATAATTTTATTCAGATTTATGTTCCAAAATATTGCAATAGAGTTTTTGCTAAAATCAATCTACTTCTCAATTGTTATATTGCATTTTTCAAAAATAATCTTAAAACGATTGTCAAAATTATTAAGAGCCACGCCAAAAACCAAATTAGACACT
This sequence comes from Natrix helvetica, assembly GCF_964273705.1. Taxonomy (NCBI): domain Eukaryota; kingdom Metazoa; phylum Chordata; class Lepidosauria; order Squamata; family Natricidae; genus Natrix; species Natrix helvetica. Next base: position 116,837,527 of record NC_138554.1, on the reverse strand, counting down.
TTATCTGGAAATCAATTATTGTTTTCAGGACATCCATAAAATAAATTCTTACAATATTTTCAAATACATATTTTATTTTTCCAGCAAATTCCTTTAGTAGCATTATTTAATCTTGATTTATCACTTTTTCACACTAAATACCAGTAATTCCTCAATGGTAACTGTTATCCATTGGAACTTTATATTTTATACTTTAAAATTACAAACCCCCTGACAGAGTATCATTTCAACGGCCATAAGGTGAGATTAAATATCTAGAATTTCAAGATAGGGTTGGGTTGTAAAACTGTTTTCTTGCTATGAAATAACCATTCTTTGATGATCTTCAAATATAGTTCAATAACTGTAGCAGCCTAAGATTACTGTCTTCAACTTAGTCTTCAAATTATTTTCAGGTAATGAAAAGGTATGTAGGTTATTGCTGATTGTATTTATGGCTGTTTAGGTTTTTAATGGTACTTCTGTGGTAAGCTTTCTTTTAATTTTTTGTTTTAATTTTTCCTGCATTCTGCATGTTATTGATTACAAAGGCCTGATCTTCCCCCCCTCCTCTTCCTCCTCCTCCATCATCTGCAAATTGAAAATCATAAATATTTACTTCATTGTGATTATAAACAGAAAAGCATGCAGAGGCATACTGCATGCTTTGAGAGTGCAGTATGAGAGTGAAAACTTGAAAAGAAAACTAAAAGAATAAAGATAAACACAATTATCAAACTAAATTCTGGAAGTGGAAGGTTTTGTTTCGTTGCAGAAAGTCATTGAATGTAATTGGGAAAATGGTAATAGAGTTGCTCTTCTTGGTTTTGACAATTTCTTGTCTTTAGAAGAAAGCTAAAAGCTATAAATGAAAATAATTGTTACTTGTCAGAGATCTGGAGGTCTTGGTTAAAATTATTCTTTTTCTGTTTTTTAGGCACTGTTCATAGAGATTATAGTTAGAATTAATTAAAGCCTTAGCTGTAAAAACATACCTAACATTATCATTTATCCAGACAGGTAAAAGCACCTAGCTGAATTATAATTCATGAGTAATTATGGGTGACTATTAGTCTCAATGTTCCCTTTTATCTTAGTAGCTTAAAATAGAGTGAATAAACCTTTTCTTGTAAGCATCCTAGACAGAAGCTACTTATTAATTAATTATACTATTTTATTTTTCTTGGTAACAGAAAATAGAAAAGTTTAAAATACGTTAGCAATATAAAAGCTATACTGCTTTTCTATATAGAAACAGATTTTCTTCTATAGGAAAACAGTAAGCATTGGCTAAAAGCAACTAAAATCAAAAGTTTTTAGGGACAGTGTATGTACTAGGCAATTGAGCAATTCAACTAATTGCCAAACATTTCAAGAAAAGAAGCTAAAAGCAATCTCAATTAAAAAAGAACATTCCAAGAAAAGAAAAAAACCTTTTTCTTTTTTAAATGCAGTCAACTTGCTTTAAATATTTAGTTATTACCAACAAAAAACTGCTGTCCATTCCAGATAATATCTTTTGACCTTTTCAATGCTCTGTATCCTTGATCACTTCATGTCTTCAACACATAAGCGCTCCAAAATTTCTACTACAGTTTTATCTACAAACTGTCAATTCATTATTACATACCCCCAGTTTAATTTAATATTTCTTTTTATAAACTTTAAATTGGTTGCCCTTCATTTCTCCACCAACCACTCCTTTTTAATAGGCTGGTGTTCTTTTATTAGGATAGACATGAAATCAGAGTATCTCTTGCTCATTATTCAACTTTAATTATCTTATGTACTGTAGGCTTACATTGCAACATAGCCAGTAATAAAGTAATAAAAATCATATATTGATCTCAAAAACATGCAGACAGTATGATATGAATTAAAGAACTAAGTTACTGAAATACAGAAATCATCATCTTTAACCTTATGGTGTCTAGACATATAGTACTCCATACATATAATTATTTCTATATATTTATTTATAATTATAAATATTTTTATAATTATTAAATATATTTAATATAATTTAATATATTTAATATAATTTAATAATATTTAAATTATTAAATATAAATATTTTTATAATTATTTATATGTATTTATAAATATAATTATTTATTTATACGCTCCTTCCGTTCAAAACTCAAGACCCACCTTTTTCAACTAGCAGGCCTGGCTCAACCATAGTTCCATATTACCCCTCCTGGCAATTTTTAAACTTGTAATCTCCATTGGGGTATTTAATTTTAACTTATTTTAATATTTCTATGTTATTATAATGATTGTATTATGTTTTTATACCTCTTCCGTACAATGTGTAATTTTATAATATGTGTTTTTATTTATTGTACGCCGCCCCGAGTCCCTTTGGGGAAAGGGAGCGGCTAACAAATTCAATAAATAAAATAAATTTATTAGCTAGGAATTTACTGCTATTTATTTGAATTTTGTTAATTCAATTTAAAATTGAATTAACAAAATACAAAGGTTCTTGTAACACCAAAAAGGCACTCTTTAGAATTTTATATGCTTGTTTGGGTGAAAACCTTTTTTACCTTGATTATTAATATGGTCGTCAGTTTCTTTTCACGAGAGAGGGTCCTTCAGAATCTAGTTGCTAGCATACAATATATCATCTTATTTAACTGCTGCTAAACATTAACCTCATCATTTTTAATGGGCAAGGCTGGAAAGCAAACAAATCAATCTACTTTCTTTTTCATAATTTTGATGATTACTATATTTTCTTTTACCCATAACTCTACAAATGTGGCAAAAAATTTCAAATTCATCACCACAGTTTTTGAGAAAACCAGCTGAAATATTACAGTGTTTGAGTCTTATGGGCATATGTAAAAATATGTAATATTTCCTTGTTTAGCTTTCCTTATAAATAAAAAATGTATGTATTATAGTCATATCCTTTTAGCATTCTGAAAAATAATGCTGCCAATACCAGGTCCCTAAATATTTATTTACTTCTTAGATTTATATCCTACCTTTAATGCAGGAGCTCAAAACATCATTCAAAGTATGCACTCCTCATTTTTCTCTACAATAAAAACTCAGTGAAGTAGAGAAGTCTGAGAAAGCAATTAGCCACTGAACTTCCACAGCTGTGGATGAATTAGCACTGAGCCTCTGTGGTACCAGTCCAACAGCTTCGTCAACTTGACTGGTGGCTGTTCAATTATGTCATTTGCTGTTTCACAGTTTTAGTATTTACAGTTTTCCACAATTATGTGCTAAAATACACTTTGTTGTCCAATATATTTACAAAAGACAAGGATAATATACTCTTTAGGATGTTTGTATTTATACTATTGTTTTTGTCATTAACATTCCTTTTGGGAAAAAAAATCATTACCATTATCATTGGCTAAATAATTTCTGGAAAAGCAAACCCAAGCTTTTATATAAAGAGTTTATTCAATAGGTTTTACCCAATGGCTAAATATTTTTATGCAAGTAATTCTTGCACTCCCATATTTGACAATATTCCTTTATTGTCCCCAAACTCCACAGACTTCCATCATTATGATGAAACTGCCATTATAGTTCAGATCACAGATATACAACCAGATGGTAAATTTCCAAATATAAGCAAGTCTTGCTTTCATTTCCTGGATTGTTAGGTACTCACCATCCAAAGGTACATAACATTTCAAAACTGAATATTTTTCTTATTTTAATCTCATATTTTATAATTACCTGGTATTAAATCTTAAAGTGTGATAGAGCATGTAATGCACATCTGCTTATAAAAATGAATAAGCTTACTATAGAAAGAATATACCCAATTTTCTCAAGCCTGCTATGCTCTGTTTACACAGAATTCAGTATATGTAAACAGTGCAATTGATCTGATGCCACCATTTCAGATCACCTAATCCAAGCATTGCAGAAAGGTTTATAGCAAAGTCAGTCTGAAGGCTTTCAATTTACAGATATAAGTATAATCTTTATTGTAATTGTACTTAAATACAACGAAATACAACAAGATATCTTGGAAATGCAGTTTTTGTTGCTTGCAGTAGAGTTTAAGTGTAATGGCAAACGGATGAGTAGATTGCAAGAAAATATACAAATGAGGTTAAAAAAGAGTTGTGTAGCTCACAACAAAAATGATATTAAACCTATGATCCTATTTGCAAAATGAAGAATCTTCAGTTTGCCTGGAACATGCAGACAAACTTAGGCATTTCTTTGGATCAAGTTGTGTTTAGGTGTGTCTAACCAACAAAAGATGTTAGTTTTAAGTAGTGTTCTGGATACTATGCATGGGACAACCTATGCTAGATAGAATCTATATAAATAAAAATGTAATGTTTGTTTGTTCAAAATCTCAAATCTCCAAACGTTCTTCACCGATTGCTGTGAAATTTTGACACAACGTTGCATTCGAATATGCACATGTTTTTATATATGTATCTTATATAGATGTCACACCTGTGACAGGTAAAAACATGTTTTTCTCCCCTCTCCTCCCGCCGGGACTTTGCTGTCTGAGGCGGGGTGGCACCTGCGCCATCCGTCGGCTGCCTCCCTTAAGCCACCTACCCCTGCCCAGCCCAGCAGAGCGCCAGAGGAGGCGGAGGCGGACATCTCCTCAGCCCGGCTGGTAGAGGCTGCCTCGCATCCAGCTATGTGAGGCGGTGGCTGCAGCATCTCTGGATGGGGCCGCGGCTGGTGGGGGCTGCCTCGCATCCTTCCTCCTCCACCTCATCCTGCTCCTCAGGGGACACCGACCGCCTCCTCTCGCCGCCGCGACTGAGGGAAGCTGGGTAAGGGGCGGCAGCCACCTTTTCCTCCTCTCCTTCTCAGCCCTACTGGGCCGGCGCCTGAGGAAGGTGTCGTCATCGTCGGTGGCGGTGTCAGGCTTCCGCCAGCCCCAATGCAGCAGCAGGCACAGCAGCCTGACACGGAAGAGGAAGAAGATGGCGCAGCCCGCAATGCTGCCTTGGCGGGCCGGCAGCAGCAGCAGCAGCACTGGCTTGGAGGATTTCCCACCTGACCTGCTGGCCCAGCTGACGCCGCCTCCCCCTGCCTCCGATGCGCCTCCATTTCGGTCTCCTCCTGCCCTCCTGGGGCATCTTCACCGCAGAGCCTGGCGCTGCTCTCATAGGGAGGAGAAGGCATTGGGGGTCCGGTAGGTGCCCAATCGAAGAAGAAAAGCGGCTTCCAGATCAGCAGCGTGACCCCAGCACAAATCTTGGCCAGCCTCAGCTCCAACAACAGCATCGCCAAAGACACTGAGAGCTACGATGACCTGGACAAGTCGCACACCAATGACTCCGACTCCTCCAAGATCCTGGATGTCTCGCTCTCCCGAGCCACCGACTTGGGGGAGCCTGAACACAGCTCCTCCAAGGAGATACTCAACAACTTCCACGAGGCCGACAGCCCCGATGCCGTCTCCCCCAATCAGCCTCGCTCGGCCCAGCAGTCCCGAGGCCTGACCAACAGCAGCACTCACCCACCACCCCACTACACCCACGGGAGACACCCCCAGCCTCCCGCCCACGCTGGGGTCTGGAGGGGCCACATCCAGCCTGCTGTTCCGAAGGCTGCCCATCGCGGGGAGCTAGGAGGGTGCCAGGCCGGGGCCTGCAGGAGTGTCCTCCATGGCGGCTCTTGCAGGGGCCACTGTGGCTAACTTCCATCCCTCTGTCGGGGGAGCTGTGGCCGGTGCAGCGAGTGGCAGGGCTCGCCAGGTGGGCAAGACTCTCACGAATCTTGCTGCTGCTGGTAACAGCATGGCCCTGCCCGGAGGGAACCCCCCTGGGAATGTTTCTTCCTTCGCATGCTTTTGGTAAATGTGCCCGGTCCAACGTCTTTCCAGCAATTTAAAATTGTTTCTCACATGGACAATTATATGTTGCATGTCCTAGAGTCGGCAAACCAGACAATCTCTATATCTGCACAGACAATGGAACAATATTGTATACCCACAAGCATTGTGAAATTAAACATATTAGAAACTTGCACTTTCTCTTTTCTTTCTTTTCCATTTAATCAGACTGGGCCACAGCAACACGTGGCCGGGTACAGCTAGAAATAGAGTGAGTTGTAGGGTAAGAAGTAATGGAAGCAAAACAAATATATTGTAATATTATATCATCTTCCTGCAAAACACAATTCAGATTTGTTGGAACAACTTGATATAGGATACAATTAAACAAGAACTTTTAATTTATTTTGAAATCATCATCACATCTATGTGAGAACAAAATTTAATTTTCAGCAAGAAAATCAGAACCTATATTATCACAATTGAACACATAATTGATCAGGATCATTAAATTACATGCATTTCTAGTAATATTCTCTATATGACTCTTTGAGGCTTAGATAAACATATTTCAGTGTTCTACCCATTTCATTTTCTAGGTTTTTGAACAATAAAAATAATGTCTCAACAAGACCACCAGGCTTTTTTCCTCCTTTTTCCTCCTTCAATCATATGCAATGTCAAAACTCTTGTTGGATGTTTTAAAGACTATTGGTATTTAATTAAAATGACTAATTTCCCCCTATTAAGAGAATAGTGCCTCATAATAACCAAACTATATCCAACCAAAATCCAAAAGAATTTAGAAGCTAACATAAATATTTATATTTCAGTATGTATTGAATTATTACATCAAGGTAATCAATTTTATATTAGCCAGTTTCACAAATTTTCAGAATAATCAAAGATCTCAAAATAATGCATATTACATAAATCATTTGTTAATGCTATAAATCAATGATACCTAACCAATAACATTCTTTAAAAAGAAGCTCTGAGCAATGTGGAACTGTCACTCTGATATTATTTGTTCAGGGTGAAATACATATCCAGAAAAGGATACATATGGTACATTACCGCACCAGGGAACAGATGCACTGTGGTCATTTTTGATTTCTGCATCTTTTTAAGCAAAAAATTAAAAACGTACACTAGAATGAGATTTTCCTTTTGAATCAAGTGCTTCCAATTGTATAATATAGTTCTTGTTCTATAAAGCATACAAAATGTGTTTTCAAAGATAAATTATGAGTTGCCTCATCCAGTGATCTGTACACTATACATCTTTTGACCACAATATTTTCTGAATATAAAAATTAAATGTAGAAGATTTAAAACGTTCTTGGATAATTCTTTTCTTGATAGGCTTGTATTCCACGCGTAAAATGATTAAATATCAAATAAAGTATAAAAGTAAAATATTCTCACTTAAAAAAAATAGAAAAATATATGAGACACTTTTATAAGTAGAAATTTGATTTTTGAAGCACGTGTACATTATCAGAACTTATGATTTGTACTTGCTAGTGAAAAGACTCCACATTGTTCTATCACAGTGATGGTGAACTTTTTCTGCATAGAGTGCCGAAAAGGTCACATGGAAACGTTGCATGTGCGTGCACTCAATCAGGGCTGCACTCTGGAAAAGCTGCACTTCCTGATTCTAGCACATATGTGCACCTGATGATCAGCACACATGTGCAAGCCGGTTTTCAGCACTGCCACGCATGTGAAGGGATCGCGCCCTGGAAAAGCTGAACTTCTGGGTTCTGGTACGCATGCACACCCAACAATTAGCGGGCTGGTGCCCATGCACACACCGGTTTTAAGTATTGCCATGTACACGAAGGACAGCTGATTGTTGTGCATGCATGAGCACCAGAAACCCAGAAGACAAACATGTCAGGGGAAGATTTTTCACCCTGAACTAGATGAGGACTTAGACCGCGGCTTTTCCAAACAGCATTATCTTTAAGGTGCAAAGAAAAGAAATAAAAAATCCCGGAAAACATATTCTAATTAAAAACAAGCTTTAATACAAAAATAAGAAATAGAAAATAAAACAAATCTATCTAATTGTTACATTTTGGAAGAAGCAATTCTGTCTCCCAGTTTTCTGGTAGACGGACAAAGATCAAAAGGAAAGATAAGTCTCTGGAATGTGTAATGAGCAGGCGCAGTACATCATTGTCAGATAAGACCTTATGACCTGCGCAGTAACTCTTTCAGTAACTATTCAGTTTCAGTTCATCAGTTCAAGCTAGCAAACATTTTAACACAGTGACAAAACAGGCAAGGCCACGCCTGCCAGGCGACATTGCTTCGTGTACCACTTTGGGCAGGTGTGCCATAGTTTCACCATCACGATTCTATCAGGTTTAAGGAAGCACATGGGGTGATGACATTGTCAATAGTCATAAGTCAAATATTTCAATAATGGGCAGAGATAAGAGAAGGATGTGATTTCCCATAGATTCTATCCATATTACATTCCTAAAAGCTACATATTTGGGACCTAAAGATGCAATTCCTCTTATCACATAAATGTAATTTATGTAAAAATACTTCTAATTTTTTTTATCCAGAAGGTTGTTCTTGAAATAGAACTAGTGGAAGATATTGTTCTTACCTATCAGAGAAGTGCTCTTCATAAAGTGTGAAGGAATATTCCTTTTAATAAGAGTTAAATGAGAGCTCAAAGATTACCTGGCCTTTTTATTATTTGCTTTTGCTTTTTTTCCCTTGCAGCGCTCTTCGGGCTCTATTAGAAGTATTTAAACTTTATTGCTGAATGACATTTTCTATTTAATTTACTGGTAAATTAATATTATTAAAAGTAGAAAACTGGATTAAAAAAAAGAATAGCAGTAAGAGTGTGGAAGAAAAAAGGATCACAGCCAATATCTATTATTTAAGGAGAACTGCAATTATTGAATAAGGCTTAGGTGCCTGGTTCACAGCCTTTGAAAGACTAGAAAAAAAACATTTAAATAATTTAAATATAAACATTTTCTTGGTAACTAAATAATCTGCATCTTTTTCTGAAGTATGCTGCTATGTCAACAATGAACAGATCTGTATGTTGGAGGGCTAATTAATATTTATTTATTTATTTATTTATTTATTTATTTATTTATTTATTTATTTATTTAAACTTATTAGTCGCCCCCTCTCCCCACAGGGACTCGGGGCGACGTACACAAGCAACAGTTAGCACAGTGTCAGAGGAGGTAAAAAATAAATAAATAATTACAATAAATAACATTAATAGTTTAAAAACTAAAATTGACAATTAAAAATGACCTAGGGGTGGAAAAGTTGTCGAATTATGCCAGGCCGGCTAGCCGAAACAGGTGGGTCTTCAGTTTACTGCGGAAGGAGCGGAGATCGGTTGTTGTTCTAATGTCTGGGGGCAGGTCGTTCCAAAGGGTAGGGCCCGCCACAGAGAAGGACCTACTCCTGGGCACCGCCCTCTGACAATCTCTAGAGGACGGCACCCGGAGGAGACCCTCTCTGTGTGAGCGAATGGGTCGCAGGGATGTATGGGGCAGGACACGATCCCGCAGGTAACTGGGCCCTGTGCCATGGAGCGCTTTGAAGATGGTAACCAGTACCTTGAAGCGCACCCGGTAGGCCACAGGAAGCCAGTGCAGCTCGCGCAGGAGCGGTGTTATATGGGAGAACCTCGATCTCCCCATAATTACCCGCGCGGCTGCATTCTGGACCAACTGCAGTCTCCGGGTGCACCTCAAGGGGAGCCCCATGTAGAGAGCATTACAGTAGTCCAGGCGAGACGTCACCAGCGCGTGAGTGACTGTGTGCAGGGCCTCCCGGTCCGCAATTGGCGCACCAGGTGAACCTGGTGGAATGTCCCCCTCGCCACGGCTGCCACATGATCTTCCATAGCCAGCCGGGCATCAAGGAGGACGCCCAAATTGCGTGCCCGTTCCACCGGGGCTAATTGTTCATCCCCGATGGCCAGCGATGGAATGTGCTGGTTGTACCGGGGTGCCGGAAGCCACAGCCACTCTGTCTTGGAGGGGTTGAGCTTGAGCCTGTTGTCACCCATCCAGACCCGCACGGCTTCCAGACAACGGGACATCACTTCAACAGCCTCGTTGGGGTGGTTTGGGGTGGAAAAATACAGCTGAGTGTCATCAGCGTACAGATGATATCTCACCCCAAAACCACGGATGATCTCGCCCAGCGTGATACAGGCAATACAAGAATTAGTGTAAAATTAGTTTTGCATAATTCCAGATGTTGTGAAAAGGCATGTTTAAAAAAAGCAAAATTTATGGAACCTAGAATTAAAAAGTATGTAAATAAGTAGAAAAAAGTACAATTTAAGAACATTTGTGCATAAAAATGAATTTGTCGTGCATCAACTTAGACTTGAAGAAAAATTTCAAAATGATGTATAATTGGAAAAAAACAAATTTAAAATCAGAAAAATGTCAATAGAGAAAGGTATCTATTTCTTGTCAAATTCATGGGAAATGAAGTATGGATTTAGACAATTAATTCTGTTTGGACAATTACAGATCCCAAGAACATTAGCCTCTTGCTCTTAAAAGAAAATCATCATTTTTTGTGGAAGAAACTCAAAAAGTTCTGATTTTGTTCTAGAATCAGCAATTTAAATGAATTCCAATCTCTTCACTGTTGACCAGATCAATTTCCTAAAATCTACACTGTCCTCTTAAAACAAAATAGTTACAAAGCAATCCATATTCTTAGGAATATTTTTTTTCTGTGATGTTCCTTATTTTAATGTTCTATTTATAGATTCGTGTCACACATCAGTTCAATTCAAAAGACCAGGAAATGAGTTTTACTCATAATAAAATCTAGAACCATAACAAATTTATCACCTGAATGAAAATTCCCAATCTGTCAACAGATTTATTTCAGAACATCAAAATTTAAATAGTTGAATTTAAATTTAATTTTTAAAGGTTAGAGGGAGAATTGTTTGGTTTTTTTCCATATGTTTTATGTAAAAGCTTCTCCATAGTATACTCATACATTTATGTACTTTTCAATATTTATTAAAATAAAATTTGTTTCCTAACTCCCAAGAGAAAAAAGACATGCATTTAGGCATGCAGTAAACACACAATTAGAAGCTTTCTAGTAGAACAGATCTTCTCTCCTTAACTTGATTCAGTGGCTGCAGCTTTGTCATCACTAGCCCCAAAGCACTGAATTTTCCATACTCCACAGCTCATTACAAACAAAAACTGAACCGTAGACTATCGTGAAAATTGGGTAAGATTTCTCTGCTTATCATTGGTGTGCAGAAATTGTTCCAGAAACACAGAATATCTTAGTGACCTAGTTTAAAGGCAAGCAAAAGAAAATACCCAGAAAGAGATAAAATTCATGTACAGGTTATGGCTGTTATATGCTGTGATAGCTGTGGGCAATATCTACACTTTATCGGTTTCTACTGAGTCAGTGTGTTTATTCTTTTTATCTGTTTCTTTAGACTAGTACTTGTCATAAGCGTATGAAATAATACCAGCTTTATGTGTTTTCATACAGAAGGAATAATTCATCGCTTTCTTTTTAATGAGAGGGAAGCCAACATTGCATTCGATAATCAGGAAGACAGAGAGAGAGAGAAAAATATATGAATTTAAGTGCTTTGAGAATCCCAGAGGCACAATAAGCATGAGAATTTTCTGTATAATTGAATGAAATAACTATCCATGCAAATAAAGTGTAGCAAATAGTATTAATGAAAAAAGGGAAGCTGCATTTTGGTCATCAACGTATTAAAGCAACATTAAAACTCTCCAAACATTTTAAAATCAATAGCAGCTCACCTAAATGAAATAATACTTTGAAATATGGTAAATATAAAATGAAATACCATTTATCTCCTTCCCCCTCCAGAATTATACAATATTTTTATAAATTAAATCCCTGGAGAAATTTGGGGGACATTGACTACACAATCAAGTTGCAATGTAGTAATTTCTGTATAGTTATTACCTCAGCCGAGCATTTAGATTTACTGCATTATTCATTACACTGGAGATATTTCTTTCTACTGCATATTAAAGATTATTCAAAGCAACATTTTCCAGACTTTTTTTGCCTATCTAGTTGACAATTGTAACACAGAAGAATAGGGATAAATTTTATACATAAGGATAAGTATACCATAATAAGCTTAACCCCAACACAGGGTGCTCCACGCTTCTCTGCCAGCATTTATGATTATTATTATTTACAGAACAATTTGAAAACACAGCTGCTAGTTCTTTAGATGGTGTTGGCCTTCATCCACAGAGTTCTTCCCAAGAACCTAGGATGTTGGAATATATCAGCATAGTATGCTTGCAGGTTGGGATGCTACGTGTCCTGTCAACCAAAAAATGTCTCCCCTGGTTAACACTAGTAGTTATGCCTACTCTGCCACAGCCCCTATCTTCTGGAACATTCTTCCCTCAAAACTGAGGATGACTCCAACTCTGTTGGTCTTTTGTATGACCTTGAGGACTGTGATATGGTTGGTAACACAGTGAGTAGGATGTTTAGATACAATTTGGCATTTTTGTCCACTTACCTATCTTATCTTTATCTTTCCTAAAGACCTGGAATAGGCAAGTGTTGTTTAATACTATTAAAGATATAGTTTATAGGATATAAGCTTTTCCAAGAAAAGCTGCTTTTTGTGACTGAGTAATAGTAATTTTTGTCAATGAAAATAGTGTTCCAGCAGTGTTCCAGATGTTTCGGATTGTGACCAAGGCATCTATTACTATTACCTTTCCTTCTTTTGCCAGAGTCATTATACCATTATTTTCAGGTCTTTATATTTTGTTAATTTCTCCAGAACATTTTATTTTGCCATTTCCACTTTCCAAATTTTTGTTAAGTGACAATGGTTAAGTCTGTGGTGTTATGTGGCATGTGCCTGCCTGCTTGAAGTCTAATGTCCCAAAGCAATTTAACTTCTTTATTTTCTATTACTTCCTCTATTTTTATGGTCACACTTGTTCTTGCTTCCAAGCAAATAGTTTTCTTGCCGATTTTCCAGTGTTCCATTGTTACTACTTTGTCATGGTGTTGTTTGTAGTCAATCTGCGAGATATTGCAGCATCTAATTATGTGGTCCACTGTTTCTGTGTCTTCTTTGCAGAGGCGGCATTTAATGTCTATTGCTGTCTTTTCGATTCTGGCTTTGTATGCATTTGTGTTTGGTCTTGTGCAGCCAGAATTAGCTCCTCTATCTCTTTTTTCAATGTTCCTGCTCTTAGCCTTTGCTAGGTCATGTTATTATCTGCTTGCTTTCCAGGTTCTTTTTTAATGTATTGGTCATTTATCTTTTCTATTCTTTGCCTGCCATGTCTCTTTTCTATTGTTCATTTGGTTTTTCTTACAGCACAGTTTGGTCTCTCTTACAGCTCAGGTTGGAATATTGGGGGAAATAGCTTTAGAACCATGTTAACTGTAAGCAAATCCAATACACAACATATTTCAGTCCAGATGTCAAGAGATCCAAAAAGAATCGCCCAAAACAACCCCTTATTCTATTTTTATCCTGATCAAATAAACTTTTTCTTACTCCTTTTTATATAAAACAACCTTGCCCTTTAATTCAGATGATTTCTTGTTTCAAATTTCTTCTAACTAAACAGCAAAAAGAAATTGTTCCAATTGTTCTCTGGAATTGTCATTTTTATTTTCTTCTTTATTTCTGAAGCCTTATCTATTTTTTATGACAAATTCCCGTTCAAATTCTTGATCTTAGATAGACTTGGTTGCACATCTTTTTCTGTAACATTTTCTCCTGGGCACAAACTATTCCCAAAGAGAAACAATACAGCTGACATTATTGATCCAGAATCCCAATGCAGCTCCTCAAAAATATCTCTGGACACTGTTATAAGCTGCTTCTTTTGTTTTATCATCAATATCAAAAACAGTTTCAATATTGTCTTGTCTTGTTGAATCTTCAATATCAAAAACAGATTTTCTTTCCCATCAAATACATTTATATTTTAAAATTAATTTCAAAATCTCAACAAAATGTATTTTAGCACATAATTGTGGAAAACGGGGTCTGTGCATAAGGTGGCAGCCCAGGGCCAAAGTGCCGCTGGAGCACCAGAAAGTTGGGGAAGGTGCTGAAGCAAGTGGACATTTTGCCTGCAGTGCGCATGCTGTCTGCCCCTTCCTAGTCAGAGCTACAACGCCACCATGTTTAATTGCTGGTAGATGCCAGCCTTCCCTCTGGGCAACTAGGCAACTGCTGGAGAAAGACGGGCCCATTTCAGGACCTGGCAACTAGATGCCCTCACTTCCCCAAAAGCATTACCTACTTTATTTTCAGGTCAGTCAAATTTATACATCGCATTTCTTGCTGTCGTATGCAGAATCCACTTTGATTTTGTGTGTGTGTATGTGTGTGTGTAATTTAACAACTGGTTCACCCAGCATCTGGTTGGCCATCGTGGGAGGCTCGTCCCGCATGTGCAGCAGAGTTGGAGGATGGGCTACATCTCCCACAATCGCCAACCTGACTTTGGGCGAATCAGTTGTTAAATTATTTGAGTGGCAGGGTGGGTGGGGCCAGCCAGGGGTGGGATTTGAATACCACTACTAACCAGATGGCTAATAGTGACACTAAACACACACTATTGTTTTAGTCAATCTTTTTTAGATAGATTGTGTATAGAATAGGTGACTACTCTTAGCTATACCTATGCAGCATTTCCTAACAAGGCCAATTTTGACATATTTTGACAGGTGGGTTCCTACCAGTTTGGCCCAGTTCAATTGAACTGCCAGTGGTGTGGCAGCCTGGCTCACTGTAACCGGCAGCGACCCAGGCCTGCCACATCCCCAAACTAGTGCCCCCATCGCCATTGCCACCATCTTGTTTTTGAGTTCTGTGCATGAGCAGAACAATTTTAATTCAATTGTGCATGCGTGTGCAGCACACATCCAGCGTGTGCAGCACACATAAAGTGCATGCATGAGTGAAGCATGTGCACAAGCGAAATACATGCACAAGCGAACCAGCAGTAGAGCTGGCCAGAACCCATCCCTGATTTTGACCCATAGGTTAGTGGACTACAGCTAGCAAGGCAGGGAACAAGGAACCTGGGACAAGACAAAACTATTTTAAGTGCCATGCAGTTTCCATCAAGAGACCAGAATGATAAACAGGCTGTAAGCAGACTTTTACAACAAAATGGCAGGAATTAGAAACCTTGGGTCATACACAGATAAAGAATAGTACACAATATATCCTATTGTGTATATAGAAGTTGATTTTTATCTACTCAGAGTGAATCTTAACCTTTTTGTGAGAGCTCTTGAATGCAGTTTGAGGATGCTTTAGGTAACTCTCTTATATATTCATATTAGCAGATGTTTTCTCAGCTCATTTTCTCAGCTCACTTAACTACATCTATTCAAATTCCCCTTATGTACATTTAATTCACATTGTCTCTGTTCCCCCCACCAAGAGAAAGTAAATTCCAGCTTTGTCTATATAAATCATTATCTTTTTTATTATAGCACAATAATAACATGAGGTTTTCTTTAAGACATATCATTATACCTTGAAATGGATTTATTTCTTTTTTTTAATTACTTCTCTCTACTAAACATTTATCCAATTCTGCTGATTTTTGTCCCTTGCACTGGTGCTGGTAATTTCACACATGTTCTTGTATATAATAGTTCCAGTTTGGAACAAATCCATTCCAATTTGATCAGTAATAGTTGCTGTGTTGGAAATAAAAAAGTGAATATGCTTTCAATAATAACATAAATGTATACATTTAATAGAAATCATATTTATTTACACAAAAGGACAGTGCTATTCAGTTTCAATTAAAAAAAATACAAAGCTTTATCCCCAGTCTTGAAAAATTACCAATGATTTTAAACAATACTCCAAGTTTTTAATTATTAGCTAAAGTTTTCTTGTTACAAAAGAGTAAAGAATTTCAGTTTGCTCTGAAAGAAGCTATAGTATCCATCACATATGAAAAGGAGCAGTTGATTCTGCTAATAACTGGAAAATGAATAAAATAAAATCATGTTTAAAGAGCCAAAGGGAAGGAAAGCTTGCAAGGATAGAAAGAGATCTGAAGATATTGTGAATGGCAGCATTGTAAACTTGATTTCCTTCCCCTTTTTTCTCTTTATCTCATGCTTTTAATTTATTATATTTATTATTTATTACTCCTTTTTGTACTTTTGCATAATTTTTTTATACTGAAAAAGAATTTTATGAGTCTTTGAGGCAGACCAGAGGATACTCAACCTATGAGGCTAACACTACCTTTATTGTAAGAGTACCATGACAGTATCTTGCAAGTTTATAAGCACTTGGCCTAGGGGTGGGCTTTAAAAATTTCAGCAATGCCGTTTTCTGTCCAGTTGGGTGAGTGTGGCCTTCTGCACCATGGCGAGGATGCTATTTTTGCCTTCCCAAAGTTCTGGAAGCTTGCCTTGATCCTCTAGAAGGGTGAAAACTGCCTCTCCGGGTTCTGGAGGTCTTCCGGAGACTGTAAAGAGCCCGTTTCTGGCCTTCCAGAACTTTCAGAAGGCCTATTTCCCCCCCATTCCATGGGCCCTGCACTTACCTCACTCCTGGGAGGGGAGTGGCAGGGTGGGTGGGGCCAGCCAGGGGTGGGATTTGAACCTGAACTGGCCATAACGTTAGCTCCAGGTTCTCCCAAACCCGGGAAAACCCATAGCAGGCCACTCCTGACTTCGCCTATTCCTTTACTTCCTAGAAAACTATGATTGTCTTTTCTCACGTGCTTTCTCACCTCTGTTCTTTCTTGCCTGAGTATTATCCACTATCCACTATGAGGATAGTGTTCTTCCTCCTATCTCCCAAAGTTATTCCTACAGTTCATCACATAATATGATGATGTAGTGTGTGTTTGTGTTACATGTAAGTATAATTAAAATGAAATGTTTTCAATATGAAAAAATGTCTTCTCTGTCACATTTAAAATTAAAATTTGATAGCAGTTCTTATCGATCTCTGAAGACTCTAGCCAGGATTTTAGGGTTCTGCATGTAACTCAATTTCTATGCACAAGAGATTTAGTGACTTACATAGCTGCAACTGGTGAAATAGACCTTTTTTACATTGTATTCTGAACTCATGTAAGAATGGAAAACATTCAGCAACAGATTGATAGGTTTTGAATGCAAAAAGGAGCAAAGAAATGGATAAACATTCTTTGTTTCTGCTAGTTGCTGATTCTTAATTTTAGCTTTCTTTGTCTATTTTTCTTTAAATTGCTCATCACAAGTTTCTCCTGACTCAAATATAAGATTCTCCTTTAGCTTCAAGAAAGATCCAATGAGATTGTTTTACTTACATATAAAAAATCATCAACCTTCCCCAACTTGCATCAAGATCCTTGCTGTCAATATATACCACTGAATAATAGATATTTTCAGTATTGGCTTTGTTCTGTTTTTACTTCAGTCAGCCAATTCCGAATTTAAACATAAAAGGTGTTTTTGTTAAATGGAGGAAAAATACTTATCTTCTAATTTAAAATATAGAAAAGGTAGGAAAAGTTACCATTTTTGCTTCTTCAGCCCCATTTCAGCTATTTTTTTATATTTTCAAAGCAAGAAAATACATCTTCAAAATCATTAGCTGATAAATAGACACAGAAGAACGAATAACGCTACTCTTTAATTAGAATTAATATATTTACCTGAGCACATAATCATTGGCTTCTATTGGTTTCCAGTGATATAACAGAGAAAAATGTGCTTCATTGTACATTAATCATGAAAAATAGAAGGTAGTATCTCATCAAATAGCAATTTTGAATTTGTAACATCAATTGCTGTTTTAATCTTTAATGAATCACCAAAACACTTTTCTTTTATGAGAGTCAAATAATTTTTGCCTATGTGTTGCTGTGATAGCTGATTTGTGTTTTGCAAATTAAGGAGATATTAAGGACATCTTAACTACTATCCTTTTAAAAATATTGTATTTTCTATTTTGTTTGTATGTGTTCTTTTCATTGGAGTTTATAGCAATGTATTATGATTAAAAATAGTCTTCAATAAAACATAATCCACAAGCCATAAAAATAAATGTTACTGTTCTCAAAAGATAAATAAGTTGTTTGGAACTGAGGTTCCCTCCCAGCTGAAATTCCCTCCAGGCAGGCAGCCCTCTTTTTTTCTGAAGGGCTGCCTGCCAGGGTAGAATCTCAGCTCTGCAGCAGGTGGCAGCAGCTTGCAACCTTCCCTGTTGGCTTCCCCATTGACTTTCAGGGGAATCCGGCAGAGAAGATTACAAATGGAGACCACATGGTCACAGGTACTTGGCAACCATTTCTAAGTGTAAACAGGTTGCCAAACCTGAGATCATGTCACCGCAGGGATGGTGGTGCAAGTCATATAGCACTTATTGTGTGGCCATTGTACCACCCGACCATCATTAAATGGTCAGCCCTAAACCAATTCTGATATGAAGTGTGCAAAATGTCATTATGGCACCATTTATAAATCCTTATTAGGAAATTTAGTAGGCAAGTGTACTAATAAAGGGAGGATATTTAAAAGAGAAATATTACAATTTTTGTACAGACAATTTTTGTGTGATTTCAGATAGACTTTAATATTAAGGTATCTAATAAAATTCCAAAAATTCTGGTGAAAAGAGAAATCTGTACCAATACTGTGTCTTCTATCTTCTTCCAGCCAAATGTTTCTATGAGGAAAAATAGTATAAGATATGGAAAATACATTGGGGAAAAATTGGTAGTTGCTAGAGATGATCAATGAAGTTGTTATCAATGGTGGCTTATAAAATCTCTATCTCTATTCAGGTCATCCTTGATTTACGACCATTCATTAAACTATCGGTATGGTGTTGAATTACAATAATCATAGTGTGACTTTTGGCTGTCACAAAAATGTTCACCACCACAGAGATAAACTAATGTCAGCAGTTTTTAACAACAAAATCAGTTAATTAAAAAAATCAAGTGAAAAACTGTAAAAAGTAGAAAATAATCTTTATTTTGTTCCAACTGCCTTATAGTCAATCAACATGGGATGTTTTTTCAATACAACTATATTCTCAGGATAAAATTTAACACAAAATGCTATCATTAATTTGTTATTATGTATTTATATCTTGCACAAATTTAAGAACTGACAAGATCTATGCATTTGTTAAACATCTGGTTACGTTATTTACATTTTTTTGTTCCTCTCTATAAATTCTCTATAATTCTTCAAATTAATACATTAAAATGTAGCATAAGTTAAAAAAAATAGAAAAATATTGAAACTGTGATATAGTAGTAAATCCAAATTCTATAGCTGATCCATGTAGAAGATAAATCCTTGCAAACAAAACTAAAAACATATCACTATAGAGTACATTTCTCTCCACAATCAGAAAGAATCGCTTGAACTGTAACATAAATCTTACATTGCACTGTCTTCGTTGCCAGCTAAGTGGGAATAAATTCCTTCTCATTTTTCCCTCTACATATACTGCATGTAGTACTTTACTGCAAAAGCTTCACCTGGTTTAAACAGCTGTTATTTGAGGCAGAAGATGAAGTTCATTCCAATTTAATTACTGTGCCTTACCCCAAAGAATTTTGCACCAGGATGACTTCTTAACACTTCTAAGACAGATCCCTAATTATCTATTCTTTATAAGAAAACATCACTTTCTGAAAGTGGGTTCGTTGTTCCATATACCTTTCATTCAATGTGGTTGACATTAGAGAAATAAAAGTGGTTGGTGAGGGCCCAATTAATCAGGAAAAATGAAGTTGCAATCCCCAATTGAACTCACTTATTAGTGACATATATGTCTGTGTTGTAAGTATTTTCCAACAATGGAAATATACATTATTTCATTTTGATATCCAAATGCTATCTTATTTTTATCCATGTCCATCTCCTTAGCTCAAAAATGTATTTTCCTGGGACCATATGGCTGCATGAGATGATCAGGAAAAGATTCAGCATCCTTAAGAAGATGTTGACAGGTAAGGTGAGCATCCATACCAGCGGTGGGATTCACTTATCTTCCCTACCAGTTCACAAATGTGAATGCACACCTATGTGTGCTTGCTTCACTGTCATCTGTGCTTGCTTCACTGTGCATGCGCAGAAGGTCACACATTGCATTGGGGCGCGTAGTCGGAGTCTCCCACAGCTGCCGCTAACGGTTTGCCCGAACTGGAGAGAAGCAGTGGAATACTACCTCTGATCTGTACATACTGGCCTGCTTTTATTTGAATACCACAAACATCTAGAAAGAATGCTTCTTCCCTTCCGACAACCCTAGATCAAAGTCTTTTTTAATCCCTCATTGGGGAGTTTAGTAATTTTAAAACAAAAAACCAAATTGTCCATATAGATTTAAGAAATGCATTGCTAAAATATTAATCAGAAAGCACATAAAATGAAGGTTTTTTCTTCTTCTCATGATTTGAAGAAAGGGAAAGAATATTTCTTAGCATACATATGTGGGTCAATTTATTGACTTTCAATCAATGAGAAACAGGATTGTAAGCAATTGTCCTAAACAAAGAACGTTGATTGGATTGAGATAACAGCAAGACAGATAATTTTCAATGCTTCCAGATTTGGCATTTTCTTTAAACATAAATGCTTACATGCTATTGTAATGTTATAATATAATATATCTATATCTATAATAGCTTTTATTTTTAAACTTACATATAAAGCAAAACTAACTAGAAACTAAATATAATCCATCCTTGTCTATTTGGTTTAAATAGGAAGATTAAAAACATATAAGTAACTCAAAACTGTCAAAATGTTGTCAGGATAAGTAAAGCTCATAATAAGATGAGGTTCGCAAAAGATACTAAAAACAGCGATGAGGGCTATATTCAAGATATATTCAAAATTTGAGAAAAAGAAAAGAATTAATATATCAGCTTCTCTGTAAAGGTAACACAAAGAATCTATTCAACTCATTTTTGTGTTTTCCCTCTTTCAAAATGAAAGGATATGTGAAAAGAAGATGAAAAGGCAGAACAGAAGTGTAATGTTGAGAAAAACTTGGTTAGGAGATATGTATTATGGAAAAATGTAGGGCAGACCTTGGAAATGGGAAAGAAATGAATGAAGTATTAGGAGGAAAGTTTTAGAAAAGATACCTTTAGAACAGATCATAAAGAAAGCAACATACATGCCTCTTGAAAACAATGCAAGAATTACCAGAAATCAGCATGGAGCTGTCATGAACAAGTCTTTGTTGATCTTTTCTCATTTTTTTTTCTGGGTAGCTTACTTAATAGATTGTGATAATAGTTTATGTAACACAGTAGACTAGAGTATAATACATCTTGATGCCAGCACAGCATCTGATAAAATACACAATAATATTTGCTTCAGTAAGAACTAGTTCCTCATCAAACTGGAAATAGTATTGACAGTCCTAGACTTATCAGATTGTCAGATAATGCAAAATTGGATAGAATAATTAACATCCCAGAAGGTAGAGTTATTATTAATAATAATTAAATTATTAGATATATTAGATAAATGAGATAATATTTACTAAACACGATTTAACAGAAACAAACATTAAATTCTTCACGTAGGTATGAAAATTACATTGGAGGTCTAGTGGGAGAACATTTGGTTTTATAATGGTACCTCTAAGAATCATCTTGAAACAGTATCTGACTATAATCTGATTGTAGATTGTATTAGTATTTTCAAAATTTCGGTAAATAATACTTCCACTTTATTCTGCACAGTCAGACTCCATTTCTGTGTCCATTTCTGAATCATGTTTGGGATTTTTACATTGTAAAGGATATGGAACAACTTAAGAGGAAACAAATGATGCCAAATACAGCTATTATACCGATTTTATTACTGCAGAACTGCCTTCAGCAACCTTGCAAGATTTGACATTTATGAGGACAAGCATATATATCTAATCTTCATTCCTTTGCTGAGGATGTGGGCTGGAATGACCAGTTTTGATCATCCAATGTATATATGGCTTATCTCAGTTTATCTGACAAGGTACTCTAAATAATTTGAAAACATTTCTCCAACACTTCATAGCTATATACAGCAACTATGGAATCAACAACTAGATGGACAACAGCATTTTCTCTCATATTTCTATCACTCTTCCTACAACTTCTTCTCAGAGATTCTAGATCCATGATGGCGAACCTATGGCACACATACCACAGGTGGCACATGGAGCTATATCTGCCGGCACATGAGCTGTCAGCTGCAGCGCACATGACTGATTTTTGCATTCTGGAGGGCCGGGGTAGGCTGTTTTCACCCTCCCCAGGCTTCAGGAAAGCCTCCGGATCCTGGGGAAGGTGAAAATGGCCTCTAGAGGCCCCCTTGAAGCCGGAAATGGATTGTTTCCAAACTTCCAGTTGGCCCATTGGGCCTGTTTTTCGCCCTCCCCAGGCTTCGAAGGCTTTCCTGGAGCTTGGGGGGGAGGAAAACTGCTTCCCCTGCCCCTCCTGGAGGAAACACCAAGCTCAGCTTGGAGGTGAGTAGTGCGGTGCGTGTGGGGGGGAGCATGTGGGGATGTGCATGCATGCGCATGTGGGCATGCGCTTTGTATTATGGGTGCTATCACACACACACCCTTGCATTTTTGGCCCCCAACAACAAAAAGGTTAGCCATCACTGTTCTAGATGTTAGATCTAGGCAGTGAGAGCCAACATAGCTGGCTGCAAAAGAGAAATGCTAATCACACTTATTAATAAGTGTGACACCAGTTTTGTACAAGACTGCTCTGAGAGCAGAATAAAATAGAACAGAACAGAATAGAATAGAAAATAATTTATTGGCCAAATGTGTGGATACACAAGGAATTTGTCTCTGGTGAATAAGCACTCAGTGTACATATCTCAGACTGCATATCTGGTAAAAAGAAGAAGAAGAAGCCGCATAAAGGTATTTTGTAAGCAAATTACCTAAGTTCCAGAGGAACTTATTTGACAATTTGATAATTCAGACATAGATGCTGGTTAATTGTAGATCCATAGGCTTAGACTGGAAGTCATACCCCAATATGCTTCCTGTTTGACCTACTGGTAAAAAAAGGATAGTTCCTTGGGCTATTTTCTGAATATACATTACTTCTTCATCTTATCATCTGTTTAGTTGCACTGATAACCCATTTGTCTATTACCTTTTAACATGAAAAACATATAGTGTTCATGCATTACTCTGTTTATTCTTAACCCAATTCACCCTTCATCATTGTAATATAAAAGTACTGGAGATGGAAACTATGTTCAAACTAGTCACTTAGAAACAGCTGGCAATTAACAATGTCATTGTTAATTTTTATATCTCCGCAATATGAAAATGTTCACTAAACGAAAAGCAAATATCTAATAACAATAATAAATAATATTCATGGTGGTAGCTCTTACAAAATTCCCTTTTTTTCTTTGGGAAGGATGCAACCCCTTTATTCAATCGTGATGCACAGGGGTAGGAAAAAGTAATAATCTTATATAAAGACAAATACAATGCACGTCTTTTACCTCCAGTATTTGAGCATTGATCCATTGCAAACACATTATTAACTCTAACCACACATGTTTATGTGAGGATTTTATCCAACAGTAAAAACCCATTGGGAGCTATCCAATTAACTTATGAGCCATGATGGCTACTTCTGCTGACTGCCAGCTGCCTGCAGGTTGGCAGATCAAATCTCACAAGGCTCAAGGTTGACTCAGCCTTCCATCCTTCCGAGGTGGGTAAAATGAGGACCCAGAATGTTGGGGGCAATATGCTGACTCTGTAAATTGCTTAGAGAGGGCTGTAAAGCACTGCAAAGCAGTATATAAGTCTAAGTGCTATTGCTATTGCTGTCTAGCCTTTTGCATATCAACTTAGTTCTTTTTAGAGTAAAATTTTATTTCTTTGAAGATTCTGAAATAATATTAAGTGCTTGGTTGAAATCAAAGAATATATCCACTTAGCTTACCCTTGTGCCAAACTTATTCTCCTATTCATGTCAGAAACCAAAAGAGCTTGTTATATTTTATTTATACCAATGTTGCCTCTTCCTTTATATTGTATTGAGCCTTACTGAAAACTTATTCTTTTAACTTGGCTATTATAGAAGTTGAACAGAACATCTATCTCTTATTTTCCTGATAAAAGGGAAAACACAGTATGATATTCCATTTATCTAGCTACTTCATTCATCTAATAAATGTTTAGGTGGTTGAGAACTTCTTTTGTCTTGAAAGGGGAAGCTATGCAGTGTATTAAATTTTATTTAGGAAGAAAAGAAGTATGTGTTGTGGGGAGACCTAGAATAAAAGTAGAATAAATTCAGGAATATAATACTTTACCTGAAACAGAGGAAAAGAATTTTCTGGTCCAATAGACAGAAACATGTGGCATTACATAAATAGAAGTATGAAAAAGACATTTGGTAGTCTGAAAAATGTTGTGGATGTAGAAAAATGTATATACGAGATTGATACAAAAAGCAGGGATGAAAGAAAGATATAAAAGGTAAAGTTCCCATCGCACATATGTGCTAGTCATTCCTGACTAGGGGGCGGTGCTCATCTCCATTTCAAAGCTGAAGACCCAGCACTGTCCAAAGACTTCTCCATGGTCATGTGGCCAGCATGTCTAAACACCGAAGGCACCCGGAATGCTGTTATCTTCCCACCAAAGTGGTCCCTATTTTTCTACTTGCATTTTTACATGCTTTCAAACTGCTAGGTTGGCAGAAGCGGGGACAAGTAATGGAGTTCACCCCATTACACCGCGCTAGGGATTTGAACCGCTGAACTGCCAACCTTTGGCAGTTCAGCATCTTATTCATTGAGCCCCTCTTACATAAAAGGTAGAGAAAGATCATTGCAAGCAACATAATTGAAGAAGAGCAAGGAGTCATAAAAAGCTAAGTACTTCTAGTGAAAATAAAAGGTTGTTCGAGGAGTGGATGAGGACGGCTAAAAAAGGAGCTCTAACTGAAATGATGTGGGATGAGAGATTCTGGAAGAAGCGTCTTAGAAATTATAATAGAAATGTTGATGTTCAAGAAAAAAATAAAATAGTGTGAGAATGTTGAAAAAAAGGTGTCCACAGTGTAACAATGGGAAGAATGAGACCACTATTTTTGTAAGCAGAAAGAAATGAATGCAAAAATCTACAGGGGTTTTGTTTCCTGAGCATGTGTGGGTGTTTAACAGAATTATGATCAAAAGGGTAAGAGAACTAACAATGAGCAAAATCTGGAAAGTGCAGTTCAGCTTTATGACTGTGAACATCCCATTGTTACATAGCAAACTAAATATAACAGGAACTTTGTGCCAGGCAGAGGGCATAGAAACCAGATTTTTGCACTTCACCAGGTCATGAAAAAATTTATGGATGTGAAAAGGAAGCTTTATTGTATATCTCTTGATTTATAAAAAGTAAAAGCATGATGAAATGAATAGTCCTGAATTGTAAAATTCTTGTACAATTATGGCAAAAATAGTTTGCAAGGAGCGAAAGATACAGAGAATTGGCGTGATTAGCCCTGATATAAATTTACCTAAACTTACCCAGATTTATCTAAAAAATCTTTTTTTTATATTTTAAATCTTTATTTCTTTGGGGAAGGAGACTTGTGAGTCCTAGTGACCATCTGGATTTGTTCCTGAAGTTTTCTTGGAAAATGTTTTTGGAAGTGGTTAGCTATTGGTTTCTTTCTTGAGCCGAGAGGGAATGACTGGCTCAAGGTCACCCTTCTAACTTTGTGCCTAAAATGGGACTAGATTAGAATCTTTCAGTTTTGCCTTAGTCACTAGAGATGGAACTTAATTTAGGATGTCAATTCAGACCAGAAAATTTGTCCTTAAGCAGTGCATTTGTTAAGTAACCATCATCTGACCACAGAAATTGTACAACTTTTTTTGCCATAGTCATTAAACAAGACATCACTTGGTTGTGATGTGTGACCTCCTTCCCCTATTGACTTTGCTTCTTGAAAACTAGTTCAGAAGATTGCAAATAGTGATAAGGTACCACAAGGTACTGCAACTATCATAAATGCAAGCAATTGCCTGGATCGCAATCACATAATTCAGGAACTTTAAATCATTTTTTTAGTGTTGTTGTAAGTTGAATAGTCACCTAACAAATGGTTCTAAGTCAATGACCAGATACCAAACCATCTTTTCTGTACTTGACTTTGCTACACAAAATAAATAACCTGATGGGGGTGTATTTACAAACACTTCCCCATAGGGAACTTGCAATGTGAATATGTGAATAATAAGAATATGTACACTTGTTGTCCTAAACAAACTACAATATTCAACTGAAAATTGCTTTCTTTATAAAATTAGTTTAAATATTATGCCTGTATATACTTAATACAAAATTCTTCTTTTATTTCTTATTTATTCAATGTATATACCAACTTTTCATTCATTGCATGTTTACAGGAGCTAACAATAATACAAAAGGTTTTTTTTTAGCAGAAATTAAATTTCTGGTATGCCATGGTCCTGCCTAATTGTCATCCCCAGCAATCTAATCTGCATTTTTTAGTATGTGTTAAATGTAAAACAGCCTCCCCCAGCTCTTTCGGAGATGCCAAAAATCAGCTGGCCGGCATGTGCATGTGTGCTGGAGCTGACATAGGACAACAGGTCATGTTCCCGCAGAAATGGCTCCATGTGCCAGGTGGCATGTGTGCCATAGGCTCGCCATCATGGTACTATAACAGGAACAGAAACTATTTAAGGACTTTTTTTGCAGTAACTTTTGGGGTAGATATGTTCAGGTTGTTTGGTGCTACTAAAATTCTTTAAAATATTCGCCATCATGGGTATAGGGTTTCCTGCCTAGGCAGGAGGTTGGACTAGAAGACCTCCAAGGTCCCTTCCAACTCACTATTGTATTGTATTAAGTCAAAAGCTTTATTAACCAACTGCTAACTAATCACAACTGCATTAGAACAACGAAGGCTTCCCTGTCTGACAGCTCCTTAAATACCCCTCTGTCAGATGGCTTAGCCAATCAGCATCCAACACAGCTCCCGCCCATGGAGAAGTCATTGAACGGATCTAAATATGTAACACTTCCAATATACACTAGATCAGGGGAGTCGAACTCAATTTCATTGAGAGCTGCATAAGAGTTATGTTTGACCTCAGGGAGGCACGGTGGGTGTGTCCAGCTCATATTGGCTAAGGCACCTAAGCATTCTGCCAGGGAAACAGGCTCCTAAGCTATGTTTTTGGCTGCAACAGCTTCCTGCAACCCCCTGCTAGTGAAAACGGACTCCCAAGCTCCATTTTCAGCTGTGACAGCCTCCTGCAACCCTCTGCCAGTGAAAACTGGGCTTGGGAGGGCCACACGATACTCTCTCAAGCTCTATTTTCGCTGGCAATAGCACTGCAGGCCAGTGCTTTGCTGTTTCTATGGAGGCTCCGCAGGCCAGATCCAAGCACCCCATGGGCTGGATGCAGCCCTTGACCCTTGAGTTTGACACCCCTGCACTGGATGGATGGATGGATGGGTGGGTGGGTGGATGGGTGGATGGACGGACAGACAGACAGAATGCATATGCCCACATATATTATGACACAGAGAAACAAAACAGTTTAGTTCGGATATATACATGTACATGGTGAGAAAAATGAATCATTTACCAGATGGGAACAAAGCTGTTACAGAATCTAACAGTCCTGCTACAAATGCTTCAAAACCTCATTCCAGAGGGGAGCAACAGAAACAGACCGTGAAGTTGGTGTGTGGGGTCTCTAACAATTCTTATAGCACATCCTGAATAACAGGAAGCGAGCTACCTATAATCAGACACACACCCAGAATTCCTTTTGCCATCTGTAAGTAAAAAGTTAAAAAAAAAAAAGACATTGTCTATGACTGAGGTTCCTAATAAATCAGCTATCACCAAGGCAATTGATACCTTTGGCCAATGCAACAGGTGTGTATTTGATATTCATTGTCAATGAAATAGCTATTGAAGCATACATGGTACTGTCACTTGCCTAGGAAAGTGGCTCTGATGTTCAGTTTTTTAAGTATAAGTATAATCTTTATTGTCATTGCACTTAAATATAACGAAATTTAAATAAATGACCTAAATATAGTTTGCTCATTATGCTCTGCAGACTAATGGGAAGATAATGGCAAGGGTCTATGGAAAACTCTTATTTATTAATGTGAACAATATTTGACAAAGTTTAGTCTTTGGGGATTATCTGAAACATCAACCCAAATAAAACAAAATAATCACATTCTGCTGATATGAGCATGAGAGACAAAAATGAGCTAAAACAAGCATTTCTTTTTAAAACAGGAAAATCTTCAAAACTGTAATTCTTCTACAGTCTCTCTAGTTGATCTAGATACGTATTGCTATGTAAAAATGCCAAAATATGACGAAAGGCAAAAGGTACTGAGTCCAATCCTTAATCTTTGCAAAAGTTTGAAGGAAAACATCACAAACAGATGGCAGTTCAGCCTAAAATACACAGTGGTGGAAGTTAATCCCCTCTCTGGGTGATTATTTTTAGTAAACTTGAACTGCTCATCCAGTTCTTTTTTCTAATAGTTTGTTGAGTATCTGAAAGGTGCTTTTTCAAAAGGCAACTGGATTTTCAGTGTTTTTTCTGTTGATGACATTTTGTTTGTCATCCAAGAAGCATATTCAGTTCTGAACTAATAATGTTATTACTTTTGATTCGCCATACAGTCAGCCAGATATTCAGACTGGATTTGGCATTTTTATCCACCAATCAAGTCCTTCACAAGGACCTTAGGTATAATTACTAAATGCATATTTCTCTGAACAGTCAAGATTATTTTGAATTTTGGACTTCCGGTTCCGGC
The DNA here is from genome assembly GCF_964273705.1 of Natrix helvetica. Taxonomy (NCBI): domain Eukaryota; kingdom Metazoa; phylum Chordata; class Lepidosauria; order Squamata; family Natricidae; genus Natrix; species Natrix helvetica. The sequence continues at coordinate 116,808,869 of NC_138554.1, read as the reverse complement.
GGCTACGGCGACAGGCAAGCCTTTGCCTGCTCCCGCTCTCCCGGTGGGCTTCCCCCGCTTCTGGGGGGGCACAGGACGCCCCGGAGAGGTGTCCTGCCGAGGGAACGGCTCGCGGAGGGTCCTGGCGTCGGCGGCGGCTGGCGGGGGCTCCTCCGCTTCGTTCTAGGCACCGGGGAGCAATATCGGAGGGCGCCCGTGTGCGCGCGCCTCGCCCCATGCCGATCGGAGAACGCGCTATTGAACGAAGCAGCGGCAATGTGGTGAGAGGCTGCCCTTCTCCATTCCCTCTATCTTAAATTTATGGACCCTTCAGCATCTTTTTAAGAAAAAAAAGTTAAACTTTCGGACTTTTGCCAGAGGTGCGGCTAGAGGGAGGGGGATTTCCCCCCCTCCCTTGGACAAGCGGCTTGAGAAAATTTTGCTTTCGCCCTCAGGGGAAGGAGGAGGGGGGAGAGCCAACTAATGATGCCTCACCCTTATAAAAGTGACTTTCATCGGACTTAGCTCCAGAATCTATGGGTGAACTGAGAACTTTTTGAATTTTTAAAACTTTATTATGCCTCTGAGCCCAAAGCTGGCAGGGCAAGATGGCACACGTCCGTTGTCTTCATGAACTGTGAAACCTGACTCCACCTCTAAAATTCAGGCTTCCGGTCTTTGTCTCCGAGCCACCCAGAGGAATCTTTTGTGGATTGTTCTTCTTTGAACTCTTTGGGGAAAAAACTTTCATCTACTGCTAGACTGACTAAAGAAATCCCCATCTGTTTGGATCCTCTGCCTTCTGGATTCGCCTGCCTGCTCTACTTCTCCAGCTGCCCAGTCTCTATTTTGACAGACTTCCTTGCTTTAAAAACCATGCCTCCAAAAAGACCACCTCCTGGAAAGCCTGGATTTGCTACTTCTGCCCCAACGTCTGCAACGTCTAGCCCAGCTACACAGTCAAAGATAACAGAACTGATGCAACCCAAGACTACAGAGATAGACTTTCAACAAATGCTTCAACAAATTCTACAGGGCCAGGAGGAAATTAAGAAACAGTTAAGGGAAATGAAAGATGAAATTAAACAGAACCAAGCCCAAATCTTTAAGAACTCACAGAGACTGGACCTTGTGGAGGGTGGGGTGGCGGAGGCGAGGGGGGGGGTAGAGGCTTTACAGAAGGGGAACAAAGAACTTGACATCCAACAAATGAAAATAGAGTTTGAGAGAATGTCCTTTTATCTTAGATTCCAAAATGTAATAGAAGCAGATGGGGAAAACATAAGGGACATTATGACTAATATTTTAGCTGAATACATACACAAAGATAAACAACAGATGGATTGGGAGATAGACCTAGCTTATAGAGTGAATTCAGCATATGCCAGAACACATAATGTACCCAGAGAGGTTCACATTAAATTTCTTAGGAAAACCACAAGAGATGAAATACTGGGTGTGCAAAGGGGGCAAACATTGACATACTGTGATAGGGAGATAACCATTCTAAAGCAGATTCCCAAAAAAATTAGGGAAAAAAGGAAAAATTATTCGCAATTGGCGAATAAATTATACCAGAAGGGGGTGTGGTTTAGATGGTTGATGCCTGAAGGTATGCTAATATTCTGGGAGGAGACAAGAATCAGAATTAATACACCCATAGAGGCACAGGCCTTTATGGAAAAAAACAAAGCCAACCTAGAAAAAACAGAAGATACTACAACGGTCATACAGGACACGGGAGGGGCCGGAGCTCTGCCAGCGGGGGGTGAAGGGGCAACACCAAGAAAACTCAGATCACAAAAATAAATAAGGAAATCACAATGTTATAAACAGACCGAAAGTAAATATGAATTTATAACTAGACTATATATTATAATTATATAAATTGATTGAAAATTATTTTTTCTAGAATTAAGATGCTGACTTTTTATGATTATGTATTAAGATTTGATATTTTGATGTAACCTAGGAGTTTGGAGGGAGGGGGCGTCTGCCACATTTGCAACTGCCAAAATTTGTAATTCCACCTACCCCTTTTCCACATAAATGTTTTTAAAAAAACCAATAAAACTTTTTGAAAAAAAAAAAAAAAAGATTATTTTGAATTTTATTTCTGTTTTTTGAGTTATCAACTCTCCCACCCAGTTTTACATTATATTTTTTTGGTAATTGTGACATAACAACATACTTTGTCAGGAGTCTTCATAAAGTAAAAGATGAGCTCAAAAATATGGATTCCTCCTATTAATTTTATGTAAGCAATAAACATATATCTATTATTTTACTTTTTTTTCCTCCACAATTAATATGTGGTGGCTTCTAATATAACATTGATCAGACAATTATCCACCTTCCTCAATAGTATGTATGTTCACTCTACAAGTATTATAGACAGAATTATTTCCAAACTTATATGGTTATGTAAGGAATAAAACCTGGAATTTTTATATGTAAGTCATGTCTTCTACCAAATAGATACTGGGCCTGTGCAAGATAAATTTGAAGCAGCTCAACAGACAGATTTGTACTGCAAAGATGATCTGATTCTCTTTATCAAAACAAGCAGACATGATATGCTTCAACAAAGCATTTTATTGCCTGGCAAAGTCTTCTACTTGTCACTTAAAAAGGCAGAATACCCTGATTCTGTGTGTACTCTGCAGAGAAAGCCGCTTCTAGCTTTAACAAGTGCTGTTGAATGAAAACTGAGATTTGCATTTATAGATGAAACCCAGTAGTGACCAGCAGTGACGTGCGGTGAGGTTTACAGCTGGTGAGGCTGGTGACGTCATCAGGAAGGCGGGAAATTTTTAGCAAGGCGCCAGCCACGACTCGGTTTCCAGGGTCCTTTCGCGAGTGAGCTGGCAGGGAAATGGTAGCCGACGATCTGAAAAATCCGTCCTTTCACGAGCAACTTCCCGTAAACCTGCCGTTGCTCAGTGCAAGGAAGGGAGCCGCTCGCACATGCGCATTCGCCCTGGAACATGAGCTTCGGCGTCAGAACCCGACAGAAGGTGGGGAATGGGACCACGTGTGCAGGAGGGAGGCTGAGGCTAGAGGAGCCTCCTGCACCTCCCTCTGTCCTGCACATGTGGTCCCATTCCCCGCCTTCCTGAGTCAACATGAAGGGGACCGCGGCTCGCGCAATCACATTCCCCGAGGCTTCTCAGAGCCTTTTCCCTTTTTTTTTCATGATGAGAGCGGTGAGGCTCTGCCTCCCCTGCCTCCCCTGACCGCACGTCCCTGGTGACCAGTGATTTTAAGATGGCATGAGTTTTTATTGACTTAAATCAATTTATGGTCTATGAGATTTTAACTAAAAATTAAATGGGTACCTAAAAACATCTACCTAACACTTATGAATAGGACATATTTTTCAAAGTTTGCTGAATTATTATACTGTTATTAAGTTTGCACTGATACTACTGTACTTTCTCCTCTTACTGTCAGGCCTGTAGTTATGTTCTTTTTAGGATCTTTGGCCTGCCACACTTTTTAATAATTTTCTATGCTGTTTCAATAGTGTAGTAGTTGGGAGGGGGGAATAGAAAGGAGTAGGATTGTAGAATGGATTGTTGACATTCTTTTGTAGAAGCCAAGGTCATCTTTTGTCTTCGCATCCCGACACCTGGCCGGAAGAAGATGGGTGTACATGCCAGCGTGGAAGATGATGATTGGAACATGTGATGGATTTGTGGGTGTGGGGAGAGATCATGAACTTTCAACTGGTTGAACTTAGAGGATGTAATTTAGAGTTGAAATTTCCATAGCGGTGCTAACATGCCTGCGGAATAAATTGCACCATTAAGGATGTTTTGCCTTGGACAATGATTTATTTCTGCATGGTATTTAGAACCCTAACACTTACTTTACTTCCTTTATAGGATCATAAGTATATATCTACCTATGGAGGACAACATTTTAGATTGTCAGTGTGGAGTCCAGTAAATGTCTGTGGAAATTCTCAACTCTCCAGGTCATAGTCATTCATTTTCAAGAGACAACTGGATTTTCTTGTTTTTCTTTGAAGATATTTTGCTTCTCATTCAAGAAGCTTCTTCAGCTCTTGGGGAAGAAGCAAAACATCTTGAAATGTTTAAAATATTGATCACCTCTCAACTCTTCAGCAGATTCATGGTCAGCCATTCTCCCTTTTCAAGTCCAACTTCTGACTTTGCAGTTATGGGGATAAAAAGAAGGGAAATACATGTACTCTGCATTGACATATTGAGAAAAATAAATAAATAAAATAGTCCTTAAATAGATTTTGAACATGAAATAATTCCAACTCAAACCATATTAAATGTGTTGATAATTGAAATATATTACTATGTCTTTATCACAAATATTAATATGCTATACTCTATAATATCAGTAGATGTTTGCTTATGTTCCACCAATATATTTATCTTCCATCTAAAATAACTATGTTTCAATTTCTACCTAAATGCATATGAAAAATGTACAAAGTGAAATGGTTTAAATGTTTATTTTGTTAAATACATTCTTGAAATTTCTTAATTATTAATCATCTCCAGTGTCTTTGAAAATAAAACTGATGTGTTCACAGGTAATGTAAATAAGGAAGACTCATCTCTCTTCTTATAGATCATACGCCAACAAGACTGAGTAAGTCGTTAGGTTGATGCAAATTTGAAGGATAATTTTCCTTGCATCAAAAGCTGTTGCATAAAAAATGAAATCTATTGTTTTGTTCTATTTTTTCTTGGGCTAGCTTGCTCCTTCTTTAAGATGAGGTCATAGTTTCTCTGGGGAAACCTTGACTTCATAGTGCATGGAATTGCTTATTAGTTTTCTCTACTTTAAAAAATGTGCAGATACAATATTTGTAACTACATTAGAAAATCAACCTTTTAACCTCTGTATTTATACTTCCACAGGAATATGATTACCATGGGGATATAAAATTCTGTTTACTAAAAGCAGGACAGGATCAAATTATGGCAGTAAAAATGTATAGAGAAGCGTTATTCCTACCAACAGTATCTTTGCATATTAAAACATGGGCAATGATTTCAAATTTGCTGAATGGATGATATGGAGGGAAGTATGCAGTGGAGTACCCCAAGGCTCTGTTTTAGGCCCAGTACTCTTCAACATCTTCATCAATGATTTGGATGAGGGAATAAATGGGGAACTCATCAAATTTGCAGATGATACCAAGCTGGCAGGAATAGCCAACACTCCAGAAGATAGGCTTAAGATACAGAAGGATCTTGACAAACTTGAACATTGGGCACTATCTAATAAAATGAAATTCAATGGTGAAAAGAGTAAGGTTCTACATTTAGGCAACAAAAACGGAATGCACAGGTACAGTATAGGTGATACCTTACTCAGTAGTAGTAACTGTGAAAGGGATCTTGGAGTCCTAGTGGACAACCATTTAAATATGAGCCAGCAGTGTGCAGCAGCTGCCAAAAAAGCCAACACAGTTCTAGGCTGCATCAACAGAGGGATAGAATCAAGATCACGTGAAGTGTTAATACCACTTTATAATGCCTTGGTAAGGCCACACTTGGAATACTGCATTCAGTTCTGGTCGCCACGATGTAAAAAAGATGTGGAGACTCTAGAAAGAGTGCAGAGAAGAGCAACAAAGATGATTAGGGGACTGGAGACTAAAACATATGAAGAACGGTTGCAGGAACTGGGTATGTTTAGCTTAAGAGAAAGAAGGACTAGGGGAGACATGATAGCATTATTCCAATATCTCAGAGGTTGCCACAAAGAAGAGGGAGTCAAACTATTCTCCAAAGCACCTGAGGGTAGAACAAGAAGCAATGGGTGGAAACTAATCAAGGAGAGAAGCAACTTAGAACTGAGGAGAAATTTCCTGACAGTGAGAACAATTAATCAGTGGAACAGCTTGCCTCCAGAAGTTGTGAATGCCCCAACACTGGAAGTCTTTAAGAAGATGTTGGATAGCTATTTGTCTGAAACGGTATAGGGTTTCCTGCCTAGGCAGGGGGTTGGACTAGAAGACCTCCAAGGTCCCTTCCAACTCTACTATTGTATTGTATTGTATATGTGTAATATTTTTGAGCGCCATGGTTATGGGTAACAGAACAAAAATACTCATAGTTATGCAACTATTTTCAGAATGAAAACAATATTTAGCATTTAAGCATCATCTAATAGCCATACCTCAAAACGTTGGAAGGGGTTAAAATAACAAAATGCAGAATTTTGTTCCAACAAAAATTAAAGTATTTTTATAAATTTAATCTTAAATACATGTGTGCAGTAGTTCCATATATATTTAATAGTTTAAATAGTTTATATTTAAACTATATTAAATGGTTATTTTACAATTTTGAAAGAGCTTGGAAAAAAGTGTTAAAGTAAAATTCCAAGCAATTTTGAAAGTGTAAAGTATAACCACCTTTGTAACAGATTCTACATTCAAAGAAATAGTGCTCTGAGTATTTGACTGTCTGCTTGTGATTTTGAGAAGCTTCTTATCCTTCTTACACTGGTAAAAAAAAGGGGACATTTGTCAAGCTACAATACTTGTAGTTTGAATAAGAATATCCAACAGACCCACCTGTTTAACTTAGCTGGCCTGGCCTAACTGTAGCTTTTGTGTCCCTCTAGCCTATATTTTAAATTTTAAATGTTTAGGGATAGATTTTTTAGGTTGTTTTAATTTTTAACTATAACTGTACAGCCTATCATATAATTTGTTTTAATGGGTATTTATAATTATCTAAGTTTGTATATTGTTTTATTGTGGTCTGTACACTGCCCCGAGTCCCTTTGTGGAGAGGGGGCGGTGTATAAATTTAATAAATTAAATTAATTAAATTAGTAGATATTTACAATAGGTAATAAATATGTTCATTAGCAGACCTGGCAGCAGACTCGGACAATGAGTAGGTTGGGGAGGACTCCAGCAAGTGTTGGAGTCTGGGAAAGGCTCTGATGGATATTCTGTGTCAGACACAGAGATAGAGCCAGGGCCGCCCGACATCTACCATCCACCAGAAAGGCAGCTGCCTTTGGAGACTGATATGAGTGAGGAGGAGAACAGCTGGGGCCTGTCCCAGGTGCACATATGCACAGAGCAGTTAGAAGAAATGAGCAACAAAGGACAATGAGTCGACTTGGGAAGCAAAGCACACGTAGATGCTGAATGGCCTCTCCCTGGCTGGGGAATAAATATAAGGAAAGGGGAATGGTTGTTGTAGGAGACAACAGTTCATATTTCTGAAGATTTTGCTCGTTGTGTTTTGTGCCACAAAGACTGCTTGCCAGAACTTGATTTGCAGCCTTTTGGTTGGGAGTTCATAGCCTTGCAATTATCTCAAGAAACTGATAAAGTCTGTACTGCAGTTAACTCCTTGAAGAATTCTTGCCTGGACTTTTTGGTAGGTGCATGCAATTAATTCACAAGAGGTAAATAAAGAGGGGGTTTTCATAACAAAAAGTCTGTTTCTTGCTTCTGTTAAGGCTAGGTCAGAACAGTACCAGGCTTTTTTTCAGAATAATATGGAATTTATTATATGAGGAAGAAGAAAACAACACTACTAAAGATTAAACAGAACTAAATCAATAGTGCTGCACTCCCAGTTTTTATATCTGCTGCAAAAAAACCTCCTGCCAAATGTCATTGTGCCACCCGTCTACAACTCTGATCTTGTCTTGCTGATCAGGCACAACTTTCTCTGCAAACACAGTCTTCTTTGCTGACTACACATAGCCTTCTCTGCAGATACTGTAATTTTGATCTCTGAGCAGCTAAACAGTTGTGAACTGTAACCTGACAAACTGAAACTGGTATTTGAGTCATTTATGCAGAACTTGATGGGAGTCAAATAGACAGCCTAAAGAGTCCTTTTCAAGCATGAATTTAGTTAATGACAGAAAGTGGATTGAGAAGTTACTCAGTTCATATATAGATAACCAAATACAGTATATGGGATCAATGAAACAAAAGAGAGAAGCAATAAAGAGCCCAGATTGAAACAACAATAGCAAATCCTTATCTCAGCTGAGACACAGCAACAAAAAAGAACAGGAACAGGATAGAGGATTTCAAAACTAATTCACCAATCCTCTTACCTAGTAAAGAATAATAAAAACCCAGGGAAACAGCATAATAAAAACTAAAGTAATTTATTTACTTATTAAACAACACACATACAAACACACCCTTCCATCCATGTCACAAAACACCACTCTTAATGCAGATTCATGCTTTCCGTGTTTTCATGTGGACTTGGAAAGACTTATCCCCCCCCCCCCCCAATGTAGAAGAAAGTATTTTATTTAGCTCGGAAGCATCCAACCATTTCACACATGTATATGAAAATGAAAATTTCTGAGCAGCTTTCAGATTATTCCAAATTGAGCCTTCAAGGATGTTTATATGCATCCCCTTACAAAAATGGTGGAAAAAGCCCTGCACGGTTACCAAATGTAGAGAATTTGGAGAAAGTCAAGGTCTTACCCCAGAACATGGGGTCTGTGTGGGCCTAGACAAAGAGAAACTTCTCTGACTCAATTCTACCATAACCAAGTCTTTGACCTTATCTACTGTTGGACAAGGAGTTGGCAGCTGTGGTGCCACTTGTGCCCTTTCCTAGATTGGAAAGTTCTTGTGATAGTTATTTATGCTCTAGTCACCTCTTGACTCAATTGTTGCAATGCAATATATCTATAACTGTCCTTGAAAACTACTTGGAAATCTCAATTAGTTCAATTGAGGATGCAGATATGGCATGCCTCAAAATGCCATGTAACACCTCTGCTCAACAAACTGCACCAGTTTCTACTTTTGCTTTCAAGTCTTATTCAATGTGCTGGTTATAAAGCCTTAAATGACTTAGGATCAGGTTACTTGAAGAATCAACTATCTCTTTCTATTTGGCATGGTTGCGATAATTTAACTTCCCTTGGTTAAACAATAACATGATCTATGAAGCATGCCCTGCTTTCTAGAATAAAGTGTCCCTGAGACCCAGAGATCTCACACTGCAAAACTTCTTTGGTGTTCCAAAGAACCATAAAGATTAAGCTGTTCCTCCAAGCTTTAGGCTAAGATATCTGGAGCCCCTTCTCCTCAATGTCAGATGTGGATGGTATGCCTTCAAGTGACTGCCAGGTTCATCATATTGCTCTTCTTTCTTTTTCCTTGCTTCTAATTTTACTGTTTCTTACTACATTGTTTTATATTGTCTGGTATATTGTAAGCTATTCAGTCAATCTCAAAGGGCCAAGCGTGAATAAAAGTGAGAAAAGAATATTTACGAATTTGAGTACATTATATCCACACTGATTTTGTCATAGCAGGAAGTTTTAATCCCAGGTTAGGGAGTTTCAATAAAGCCTTTTATTCTTATTTCAGTGTTGTGTCCCATAGATTTGAAGAATATCTCCTGCTGATTCATCAATGTAACATTTAAAATCAAATTATACAAAGTCTGCTTAACCAAATTTAAATGTATTTTATGTTAAATGTACCCATTCACAGTCTGAAGAGTTCATATTTTGACCTACAGTGAATTCTACTTCAATAATCATGGACATTATTTGTCATACATTAGCCCCATTCTCTGCTTTGTTTCCAAACTGAAAGACACATATAAATTCTGTCTTATCTTATAATTCTGCATATCTCATTGTAGAACTAATCAGCCTTATAAATTTCTAAAATAAAAAATGATTTTGACTCCAATCACAATCCCAGAAGGAATTAGTAGCATAGACTAAAGCAGGTAAAGCAGTAGGACTTATATTAAACTTTTTAAAAAATAACATTGGTGTGCCCCAATGCCCCCAAAAACATTGAAGTTCCCCAATAATCCCCAAAGACTAAGCTTTGTCAAATATTGTTCACATTAATAAATAAGAGTTTTCCATAGACCCTTGCCATTATCTTCCCATTGGTGTGCAGAGCATAATGAGCAAACTATATTTAGGTCACTTATTTAAATATTTATTTATTGTGAATAGAAGTCTGAAAAAAATATTTTAACAGAATGGTTTTAGAAGTGGCCAGTCTGTACCACTGCCTGGTGCTTGAACCTCTGGTAGAAAATACATTGAGCCCTTCAAGCTATCTTAATTGAATCACTTGATTCTGTCACATGTGACAGACTTTAAGAAAGCTGGAAAACTTCATGACAGATCAGAGGTTTATTTTTGTCTTGAATTAACCAAAAAGCAAAATGAGCACATGCTTATGGCACCAAGGGAAGGAGGCACTGAGTTCTTTCCCAACTACCAGGCCCTTAACTTTTTTAAACTCTCACACTTGACTTTCATTTTCAGAACTTACTGAGTCTTAATGTCTTGTCAATCAAGCAGTGAAAGAGCCAAGGGTTACCATTGTTGGGTTGTGTTGCTTAGTTTGTTGGGCTGTGTTGCTTAGTTTGCCTTAACTTTCATAAGGTCCAATATAAGGTTCATAGGCACCTCACACACACACACACAAATCAAATAAGGGGTGAGACAGAACTAGATAGTGACTCTTTTCTTGATCAACTTTTATTTACGCTCCACATGTTTAGAAACTTCACAAACGGTTTCCTATTTTTTAATCAATAAATAAATCCCTTATGATGATATCATTCTTTCTCTCACTATAATAATAATACTGCAATCCTTCACACATATTATGAGAGAGAAAGTCTTACTATAAATTACTCTAAAAGCAAAGCTATGATCTTTTTAAAAAGACATACATGACAGATTTGTAGCCAGGTTATTGAGCAAGTAAGGCAATGCAAATACTTGGTGCAATATTTCAGATTCAGGGACACGAAATGTTCAAATTCTTTAGACCCTAGAAAACAGCCAGAAGTCAACAATTACCATTCTATCAAATGGGTCTCTAATTTATAATCTTGGCCCTCCACATTTTTAGGGGAAAACAAATGTATCCATCAGGACAAAGACCTTCATCATCTTGAGAAAGTTCAACCTACATTTCTGAGGGTGATTTTTTTTGTATTCTCCCTTGCATTCTAAATGCCATCTTTCTTATGAATTTAAGTTAGCTTTATTTGCTTATAAAGCCATATTTCTATCTATGATCAGCATGACTTCAGGTGCATAATTTCACTGGAATCAAAACTGAAGAGTTGGAGCTTTTTCTCATTTCTTATGGTATCTTTTTGATATTAAAAAAAATCAAAGAATTCATAAAAACACATCTATGGGGTATTAATTAATTAAGACAGTGAGTTTGGTTTAGTGGTTAAGCACCAGACTACAAAGCAGAAGACCTGCCTTAGCCATGAAAACCAACTATGATTTTGGGATAGTCGTTCTCTCTCTTCTTGTGGGAAAAGTAATAGGACAAAGGTGTATCGAATATGTTCACTACCTTTAGGTTATTTGTAAAAATAATAAAAGTGGGATAAAAATAAATAAATAACAAAATTAGTTTAGTAAGCTAAACAAACAAATAAATACAATTAGTTTAGTAAACCACTGTTATTGTGTAGCCTGAAAGCCATTATATGTCCTTTCTAAACTAAATGTGACCTTAAAATGTCTTTGAATATTAGTACCTTGGGTTGCTAGTTACGTTGTTGGTTTGAGTTCTGAGCTTGGTGATTTGGTTGCAAATGTTTTATCCCCATTTGAGAAGACATCTTCAGTGGCTTTGGATGCTTATCTGGGGGAGCATTGGCCTTTAAATACCTTTCTGAGTCTGAATCTGCAGACAGACAGGAGGTTGAACAACTAGCCTTGTGGTACGACCGGGACAATTTTGAACTAAACACACTCAAAACCATAGAAATGGTGGTAGATTTTAGAAGAAACCCTCCTATACTATCACCTCTTACAATACTAGACAAAGTATCAACAGTAGAGACCTTCAAGTTTCTAGGTTCTATCATCTCAAGACTTAAAATAGTCACCTTGAAAAACATCATCAAAAAAACACAACAAAGAATGTGCTTTCTGCACCAGCTCAAAAAGCTCAGACTGCCCAAGGAGTTGCTGATTCAGTTCTGCAGAGGAATTATTGAGTCTGTCATCTGCACCTCTGTAACTGTCTGGTTTGGCTCTGCAACCAAACAAGACAGGTACTGACTTCAACGGATTATTAGAACGGCAGAAAAAGCAATTCCTGCGAACCTGCCTTCCATTGAGGACCTGTATATTTCATGACCTGTATATATTTTTGAATAGGGCTATGAAAATATCTACAGACCCCCCACATCCTGGACATAAATTGTTTCAACTTCTACCCTCAAAACAACACTGTAGGGAACTGCACACCACAACAACTAGACACATGGACAGCTTTTTCCCGAATGCCATAACTCTGCTAAACTACTAATTCCCACAACACTGTCAAACTATTTACTAGGACTGTATTACTATTATAGTCTCATCCTTTCTATAATCTATCATATTTTTCGGAGTATAAAATGCACCTTTTTCCTTCTTAAAAGAGCATGCAAATGTTGGTGCGTCTTATACACCGAATACAGCTATTTTTGACCTCCAGAAGCCCTATTCCCGCATTCCATTTTTGCAAAACATGGGTTGTTTTTTTCAAAAACTGAGGCTTTTTTGCCTTGCTTCAGCCCCTAGCAGCACTCTGCAGGCTTCAGCAGGGTTGGGCAAGGCAAAAAAGCCCCAATTTTTGTGAAAAATGGGCCATTTTTTGCAAAAACAGACTTTTTTGCCTTCCCTCAGCCCCAGCAGCATTCAGCAAGCTTCAAGAGGGCTCAGGCAAGGCAAAAATGCCCCTGTTTTTGCGAAAAACAGGTCATTTTTCACAAAAACGGACATTTTTGCCTTGCCCCATCCCTGAAGCTTGCAGAAGCCTCCTGGGGGCTGAGGGAAGGCAAAAACTTTTTTTCTTACTTATCTCTTTGAAATCTTGGTGTGTCTTATACACCGGTGCATCTTACACTCTGAAAAATATGGTATCTCCTCCCATTTATGACTATGACGTTGTTTGTATTTCTACAATTAATATTGTTTTATTTGTTTCCTAGTATGATTTGATTGCTTATTAGTAACCTATGAGTATCACTAAGTATTGTATCTTATGATTCTTAATAAATGTATTTTTTTTCTTTTTATATACATGAGAAAATATGTACCAAAGACAAATTTCTTGTATGTCCAATCACATTTGGCCAATAAAGAATTCTACTCTATCTTGCAAGATTTTTAATGTAGCTTTATAATGAAGGTAGGGCTGATATTCCTGGTTGTACTTCTTATTGTACTTCTTATCTGGACTACCTCACAGATCTAGCAAGATGTTTCTATACAAACAGATTAGAATTGGAATAAACTTTATATATCTATTATCTACACACAAACAGATTCTCAATGTACAGGTAGTCCTCGACCTATGACCCCAATTGAGCCCAAAATTTATGCTGCTAAGTGAAACCCCGTGACATCAGGATTACTTCCGATCTCCGCTCCTTCCGTGTACAGCTGAAGACCCACCTCTTTCAATTATCTGGCCTGGCTCAACCGTAAATTTTTCTTACTCCTCCTGACAGTTCTTTTAAATTTTTTAAATTTTAAATTATGTTTTACAATTGGGGTATTTTAATTATTGTGATGTAATTTGTTACCTCCTCCATGCATGTATGTCTTTGTATATGTGTATGTTTATGTGTCTGTACATATGTTTTGTGTTTTATATGCTCCATTGTACGCCGCCCCGAGTCCTGTCTGGAAAGGGAGCAGCTAATAAATTCAAATTTATTATTATTATTATTAAACATTATTAAGTGACTTTTTCCCATTTTATAACTTTTCTTGCCACTGTTGTTAAGTGAATCATTGCAGTTGTTAAGTTAATAACCCAGTTGTTAAGTGAATGTGGTGTCTCCATTGACTTTGCTTGTCAGAAGGTCGCAAACGGGGATCACATGATCCAGGGACACTGCAACAGTCATAAATACGAAGCACTTGCCAAGCATCTGAATTTTGATCATGCGACCATGGGGATGCTGCAATATCATAAGTGTGAAAAACGCTCCTAAGTTACTTTTTTCAAAACTGTTCTAACTTTAAACAGTCATTAAATGAACTACTGTTAAGTCAACGACTAACTATACTGTATTTGTAAAATCCAATCTGGCCATTAAAGTAAGTGTCCTCACCACTTGACTATTTCTGCATTCTAAGATTAAGATTTTTTTTAATGATTTTAATAATTTTCAAACTCAGTTCATAATTTCAATTGAATCAATCCAATTTCTACATGGCTGCATTCTATTACATTACCTCTTGTGTAAAATAACAGTATGACCTGTGTCCAGTGACGTGCAGTCAGGTGAGGCAAGTGAGGCACAGCCTCACCACTCTCATCATGAAAAAAAAAAGGAAAAGGAAAAAGCTGAGCTAGTTGCTGCCTCACCGTGGATGACTCTGCTTAACCTCACTGGTGCTCTCCCTCCCCAAGTGTAGTGACTTCCTCCCCAGGCCCCCATTCATTTCTCTCTCTCACACACACAGCTGGATAAAACTATATAAAAATCTAGCCCAGCTTCACTGATTACAAGTTTGAAAAGGCAATGTGGCTCCACCTGCAATCAAACTACACTTGGGGAGGGAGAGCACAAGTGAGCACTGAGGAGACCACAGGAGGAGGCAGGAAGCCAGGCAAAGAGCCATGCTGTAGTACACACACTTCCCCCCAGCCTCTTTCTTTTGGAAGGCTCGGCTTGGCTCCCCTCCGGCTTCTCTGCCTCTCCTCTCACCCCAGCCTGCCAGCAGGAGGTGGTGGGTGGGCTTTATTGTGTTCCAGGCATTTCCCACCCAGACAGCAGGCTGCATTTGCAATGGTGGAGGTGTTTGGGAAAGGCAGCAGGGGAATGGGGGTGGGATGGCAGAGGAGCTGCTTTCAAAGCCACTGGAAAAGATATCCAATCCAACTTTTGTGTGTGGGGGGGTTTGTTTGAGAGTGAGTGAGAGAGGGAAGGGGTAGGAGAGATAGTCCAATCCAACTTCTGTGTGTGTGTGTGTGTGTTTGAGAGAGGGGGAGGAAGGGAGAGAGGGAGGAAGGAGGGGAAGGAGAAGAAAAAGAAAAAGAAAGAAGGAGCAAAGGAGAAAAACAAATGCTGTCGCTTTAAATTGGAACTGAGCATGCCTGGCTGTGGAATTCTGGGAGTTGAAGTCCACAAGTCTAAAAATATTTGAAACCCAGCACTGTGTCAGTGCCTCACCAGTCATAAACCTCACCGCACGTCACTGCCTGTGTCAGATTTCTTTAATAAGTAATCCCGAATTTTAAGTTGTAGATCACTACTTTTTCATTCTTCTCATTCTTCTTTCTTTAGTGACTTAAATTAGATCCAATTAATTTTATTGTTTAAAGTAATAAAATAGCATCATAGCACTCAAATATGTAATTTGTCTTGATAATGAATGATCAACTTTTATTTCCTAAAATTCTTACCGGAAGCTTTATCCCAGCTCTCTGAAAAAAAATGGGATAACATGAAGTTTTGAAGCAATTATTAATAATTTAAAAAAACCTGAACTCTCAATCCATTCTCAGTGCTATTAGTTTACAATCAGTGTCCTGTATATGATAAAAAGATACTATTACTATTGATGGATAAGGATAGATGCTAAGAAACTACTTTATTAATTATACTAATTTTTTTAAAATTCAATACAGATACTCCTCCACTTATGACCACAATTTTTTAAAAATAATTTTTATTGAATGTTTTAATCTTTAAAAACAGTAAAGAAGACACAACAAGAAAGAAAAACAAAACACAGAACATACATAACAATATACAGTAATTTTATAGCTTTCTATATCGGCTTTCCTGTTTAGCTTTTATAATTCTCCCTTCTGCATTGCCTTCCTATTACTTTAACCTTGTCCTATAATGTAGCAAACATAGTATTAACACTTATAATAATATTCATTATTTGTATCATCATATATTTATATTCTCTATTTTCTGTTTTGGCTTCTGATTTCTAGCCACTTATACATTTTATTCCATACTTTATAGAAGTCTGATTCTTCTCTTTCTTTTAGTTCTATTGTCATTTTATTCATTTCTCTGCATTCGAATATTTTCCTGATTATAGTTTTATCTGAGGGTGTATTGATTTTTTCCCATTTTTGTGTGAAAGCAATCCTGGCTGCAATGAGTATGTGTATGGTTATGTATTGAGATTGTTTGTCCATTTTTTGGTCTAGTAGTCCTAATAAGAATGCTTCTGGTTTGAGTTCTATTTTTCGTTCAGTAATTTCTTCCAAACATTTCCGAAATTTGCACCAGTACTTCCTTGTGATGGGGCACGTCCACCACATGTGATAAAATGTTCCAAGCTTGTGGCTGCATCTCCAACATTTGGGGGATAAATTTGGGTACATTTTGGCCAATCTCGCTGGACGCAAATGCCATCTATAAAACATTTCATAGAGATTTTCTTAGTAAGCTACTGCCATTGTAAATTTATAATTTCTTTCCCATAGTTTATCCCATTTTTCTAACCCTATATTACGGCCAAAATTTCTTCCTCAGCTAATCATTGTCTCCTTTACTGTCTCTTCCTCCATTTTATATTTTAAAAGAAAATTATATAATCTAGTGATCATTTTTCCTCCAGTTCCTTCTTAGGACCACAACTGAGCCCAACATTTCTTTTGCTAAGTGAGACATTTGTTAAGTGAGTTTTGGCCCATTTTACAACCTTTCTTGCCACAGTTCTTAAGTGAATCTCTGAGTTCTTAAGTTAGTAACAGGGTTGTTAAGTGAATCTGGCTGCCCTATTGACTTGGGAACCTAGCTTCACAGAAGGTCACAAAAGCTGATTACATGATCCTAGGATACTGCATCATAAATATGAACCAGTTGCCAAGCACCTGAATCTTGTTCATGTGACCATGAGAATATTGCAATGTTCATAAGTGTGAAAAATGGCCATTTTTTCAGTGCCATTATAACTTTGTCACTAAATTATTGGTAATAATACACTACCTGTGTATTGCATTGCATTATATATATATATATATATATATATATATATATATATATATATATATATATATATATATATATATATATATATATATATATATATATATATATATATATATATATATATATATATATTCGTAGATTTTCACGGGTGTAGGTATGCTGGTTTTGTTGTATTCGGGTCTTTTCCCGTGTAGGATTGAGATTGTCTTGGCAACGTTTCGGCAAGATCTCACTTGCCATCTTCAGGCTTGGGCTTAAAATGCGATCGGAGCTGCTGTCTTTCTGTAAATCTTGGTGGGAGGGGATGGGGTGCTGGCTTTGTTTCAGTAAGTGGAATGATTGATTGTGTGGTTGTATCATGATTGGTAGATTGGTGCTCATTGGTGCTGGCTGTGTGTGCATTGTTGTTTTGCATTGTAACGGCCTGGGTGGTGGGAGGTGTTCGTTTGTTGACTGGTTTCCAGATGTTTGGTAGGCAGGAGGTATCATCATGTTTATTCATATTGTGGGGGTGTTTCTCTATTTCGATGGCTTCCATAATTATTCTCTTGTTGAGGTGTTGAGGTAATCTCCAAAACAGAACACCTCAACAAGAGAATAATTATGGAAGCCATCAACAAACGAATACCACCCACCACCAGGCCGTTACAATACAAAACAACAATGCACACACAGCCAGCACCAATCATCACCAATCCCCTCCCACCAAAGCCAGCATCCCATCCCCTCCCACCAAGATTTACAGAAAGATGGCAGCTCCAATCACATTTTAAGCCCAAGCCTGAAGATGGCAAGTGAGATCTTGCCGAAACATTGCCAAGACAATCTCAATCCTACACGGGGAAAGACCCGAATACAATAAAACCAGCATCGCAGAACACAAGAATGCAGTAAGAAAAAAAGAAAAAACTTCTTCCCTTTTCCAGCCCGTTAAAGGCTACAACCTCTTAAAGGCTACAGGATATGAAATTAATTTTGAAGGAATCAAATTAATCTCCAAAACTGAACACTTCAAAAAGAGAGTAATTATGGAAGCTATCAAAATAATATATTTCATTGGTATAAAAAGCACCAGTTTGTTCTTTAAATTATGATTGTTCCTAAAATCTAAGAAATGAAATCAGTCTTTTAAATATTTGCAGTAAATTGTTTTTACTGACTGACATATTCAATGAAATCTTCATATAAGACTGACCCAGAAATGAATATCCAAATAGTTTGTTGGGAAATACATAAATGGTAAAAAAGTTTGTAATCATCCATTATATAAAATATACTCTTAAATTGGATTTAGGAATGCATAGTAGAGTTATAAAAACGAGTAATCAGGACTCCATTTTCAACAGAAATGAACACAACGAATTAGTTTCAAAATGATATATCAATTATAATTGTGAATGGCCTAAATTTTAAAACCTGTTGGTTTGCTAATAAACATTAGTTTCTATATGGGAAATAGTGGATTAAATTACTGCAGCCACAAACTCCCATGTTTCCTATATCCTTCTCCTTGCCTAAAGCTAATAGTAAAATAGTCAGGGACTATTTAGCAAAGATATAACAGAAATTGAGATCTGATGAGCAGCTGAAAAACAATTTCTGGGTCAGAGATGAAGAACCAAGAAGGAAAACAAGTCTATTTCACCAAGCCAAAGATTGTACATTATAGGCAAACAGCAGATCAGTCAAAAGTGGGACTGATAGCAGGACTCATAGCAGGAAAATAAAGAAGCCTGAGATCCTAGTAAGACAGGAAATTGGACAATGCAGGCAGGGTTTCACTTGTCAGCAGAATAAGATGCTTGTATTGCTGAAAGGCTAAGACATTCCTCCATGCTGGGATAACTGATAACAAATCTACAAGGAAACTATAGTCCTACAAAGTCTCTGTTACAAGTGACCATACATCCTTGAATATACATGTTCAGTTTTTAGGACTTCTGGGGGAGGGATTCGCTTTCAGTTTATCAATACCAGCTGGGCAGTCTCTCTAGCTCTGTTTGACAATCCCTATCTTCAACTGTAAATTAGAAATCTGGGGATTCCTCGTGGGCTCATTTCTCTATCAATAAAGGAGAATATTTGTATGCTCAGGATTGAAATAAGGGGTCCTTGGTGCTCTGAGTTTGCTTATTTTATGCAGACATTTCCTTGTGTGTCCACAAGGAAATCACACTTAGCCAATAAAGAATTCTATTCAATTCAATTCTGTTCTGTTCCGTTCCATTGTTCTGTTCTGTTCTGCTCTGCTCTGCTCTACTCAACCCCCCAGTCTACTTTACTCTACTCCATTATTACTCAAATAGTAACATCATCAGTGCATCAGATTAAAACTGGTGATGTTATCTAATTAAGGTAATAAAATGTCTGCAAGAAAACAAGCAAGCTCAGAAAACACTAAGGATCCCTCATTTCTCTACATTTTCTTCAAATAAGTTCTACAAGAGAGAAGGTGACATCCATTTATAGAGACATGTAAGCAGTCTATCCCTCAAATGTCTCAAGTATAATAGTGGATACTAAGAGGCAATTCTTAACCCTACTGGAAAATACAAATAAAAAGAACTTTCAACAGTTATTCAATCCTATCTACCTACCTACCTACCTACCTACCTACCTACCTACCTACCTACCTATCTATCTATCTATCTATCTATCTATCTATCTATCTATCTATCATCTATCTATCAATAAAATTCCAGCTGAGCTGGTTAAATTGACGCTGTGGATTACTCTTCCTGATATAGAGCAAAGGAAATGGAGGAAACAAAGAAAATGCAGGCAGAAATGAGGTTGTAGAGCTGGACTACATGTAAAGTTAGGTAAAAATCCTCATAAGTCTGCACTGCCAAGTCTTTTTGTTTCAAATGTTAGATCTCTTCCTAATAAGATTGAGGAGCTGGAACTTACCATCTCTCGGCAGAAAAACATTCGGGACTGCTGTGTTATGGTCTTTACAGAGACATGGCTTGACCCTATTTTTCCAGGGGAGGTTATTGAATTACAAGTACTCTCAGTATATCGAGCGGATAGAACTATTGCCTCCGGGAAGAGCAGTGGAGGGGGGCTTTGTATTTACATAAATAACAACTGAAGCACAAATGTTAAAACAAGGGACACTCAGTGTTCTCCTGATCTGGAGTATTTGGCAGTAAAATACCATCCCTTTTATCTGCCTCGTGAGTTTAATATTGTAATAATAACTGCAGTATATATACCTCTTGATGCTAATACGACTACAGCCATGAGTCACCTGTTAACTGTTATTAGCAAACAGCAACAGGCCTACCCAGATGGAGTGCTGGTGGTTGCAGGCAATTTCAATCAAGCCAATTTAAAAACTGTCCTCCCTGAGTTCTATCAGTATGTTGACTGTCCCACCAGAGGGGAAAATATCTTGGATCAGGTATATAGTAACATCATGCATGGATTCAGGACTATACCTTTAACCCACCTGGGACAGTCAGATTATATATCTTTGGTCTTGATCCCATCATACAAACTTCTTGTCAACAGAATTAGACCATCGATTAGAGAAATACAAGTCTGGCCAGAGGGTGCATTGGAGCAACTTCAAGATTGCTTTAGGAGCACTGATTAGGCACTGTTTGAGGAGGACAATATTGATACTTATACTTCAACAGTACTGTTTTATATCAAAAGCTGCATTGATATTGTAACTACCACCAGACAAATATGGATGTTCTCTAACAACAAGCCCTGGATAAATAGAGAAGTGTGTCTTTTATTAAGAACTAGAAATTTTGCTTTCCCCTCTGGTGATGTGCTACAGTATAGCAAGGCGAGAGCTAAAATTGAAAAAGGACATCAGGGATGCTAAAGCTACATAGAGACAGAGGATTGAACATCTTTTTGAGAACTTGAACTCTCGTCGGATATGACGAGGTCTGCGACAAATGATTGTAAAATATACGGATCTCTTCTTCTTCCTGAATTTATATAGTTATATCCAAACATGAATTCCTTAATTTGCTCTAGTTCTGCTTCTACTTATCATCACTGCATAATATGAAGTGAAAAACAATATCATGTTATGTTAATGCTCACAGACAATACTGAATTTTAGGAAGTAGTATTTAGCTTGCATTAAAACAATTTCCTTTTCTTATTACTGAGAAAGGTATTTCTCAGCTCTATTTGGAGAGTATAGGATGAAAATACAAATAAATTCAGGTTAAATACAGTATCTGTGAATGATTCTTAAGCATCAGATACTTTGAAAAAGAGCAACCTATAATCAGGAAAGTTTAGGAAGAAAACAAAAGGACACCCATTGTTTTCTAAATTGTTATGGAAAATGTATTTTTCTGGCTGTTATTTTGCTCTTAAGAGAGGATATGGATGTTATTTAGAATTTTTTCTCTTATAAAAATATTTTCAGGAATAAGGGTTGAATTTTCACAGAGTCTTCATTAAACACTATTGCTGTCTCAGCCAGATTAGCTCTCAGCAATGGAAGAAAACAACAGTCAGTTCAGATGTTATAGCTGAGTACAGGGAAATCAAAGGGACAGAGTTGGAGGAGAGATAGGTTAATGGAGAGTTTGAAATGGAGGTGGGCTGCCTGCTTCAGGCTTCACACACATACACACACCTACACACACACCTACACATGCATTTTCTTGGAAGATTATCAGTTTTACTTCAAGGTTGGAGAGTTAACAATGAATTAAAGGAACATAAATGAAGCAGTCTTGCTTGCAAGATCTGCTTTGAAATAGGAGCTGCATCTAGAGTCAGTCTCAGTTTTAACAATCTGAATCAAGATTGTCATGGAGTCTAAAGGTCAAGGATTTGTGATTAGAATCCGCACACACAAGCTTCAAGTCCCGACATTGATAAAGATTCTCAATCATCCAGGTCATTGCAGTCCCAAAGGTAATGTCAGACCTGCCTTATCTTAAGACTCATAAGTAAAATGATCCTTGGCTCCATTTATTGCAAAAGGCATATCTTTATTAGAAGTCAATGAATTGCAATGAATCAAAGCCAGAACTATAGTCATCTGAACTGACTGATGTGCCAAATCCCCAAGTGTAACTTTCCTCCTCTTGGGCACTTCCCATTGTTGCCCCCACCCCCCAAATCATACAATCAATTTTTAAGATTTTTTTGGGGGAAATTATCCCTCTGGGCGTAGGCTACATTGCAGCTGCATTCTTCTTGTAACGGAGAGACCTTGAAATGCAGCCTTGGAAGGCTGCTTTTACTTCCATTATTTTCCATTTCCCCTTCCCTTCCACTCTCCCTTTAGGGTCCATGGCAGACTGGTACCAAGCAACAACAGAGCATAGGTGTGAGGTGGCAGTTCTGACAGGTGCTTTTCCAAAAGGCAACTGGACTTTCTTGGAGTTTTTTTTTTCTTTGAAAACATTTCACTTCTCATCCAAGAAGCTTCTTCAAAATTTATTGGATGAAAAGCAAAATGTTTTCAAAGGGAAAAAAATTAAGAAAGTCCAGCTGACTTTTGGAAAAAGCATCTCTGAAACTTCAAGTAAAGACACTGTTTTCAGTAAAGACCCTATATGAGAGCTGTTTCTTAAATAAGGCTACAGCTAGCTGTTACTAATCAGAAAGTTTATTCCTTTGATTGGCAAGGAATAAACTTTCATTATTCTGCTCTACTTGTCTGGGATGGGGACTGGGAGGCCTAATGTCAGCGATGGCGAACCTTTTTTGGCTCACGTGCCACAAGTGGGGAGAGCGTGGGGGGGCGTGTGCGGGTGTGCCGCACCCATAATGCAATGCGACCTCCCAGTGCGCATGCGCGCACAACAGGCGCAACACTCACATTCTTACATGCTTTTTTCGCCCTCCCCAGGCTCCAGAAGCTTTATAGGAGCCTGGGGAGGGCGAAAAGAGCCTCCCACGCCCCCCGGAGGCCCTCCGGAGGCTTCAGGGACTGTCCGGAGGCTTCCCTAAAGCCTTCGGAGCACTTAAAACGACCCTCTGAGCAAACCGGAAGTCACTTCCAGATTGTTCGGAGGGTTGTTTTAAGCATTCCGAAGGCTTCAGGGAAGCCTCCGGACAGTCCCTGAAGCCTCCGGAGGGCTTCCGGGGGGGCGCGGGGGAGGCTCTTTTCACACTCCCCAGGCTCCTATAAAGCCTCTGGAGCCTGGGGAGGGTGAAAAATGGCTTTAAAAAGGGTGAAAACAGCTGGCCAGAGCGCACATGTCCACTGGCCAGCTGACAGGGCAGCGCCTCGCGTGCCCTGACAAATGGCTCCACGTGCCACCTGTGGCACGCGTGCCATAGGTTCGCCATCACTGCCTTATGTCATCCTTCTCGGATTTTTCCAGTTGAGCTGGTAGTTCCTGTGTCTGATCAGCTTTATGTGATTCCTGGCTTTTTCTTTCCTGAGGCTCACATTCTCCAAACTTACTTGGAGCAACTTCTTTGGGTTTGATTCAGATTCAGAATCTGACTATTGCGTCTGGGCCATGACAACAGCAGAGCAAGAAAAGTTTGAGGTCCTTACATAACAGCAGCAGTCCTCATCTAAATGACCAGGACTGGGATCACTGAGCAGTGTGGTTGCGAAATGTTCTGCCAAATGACTGTTTCACTTAGTGACAGAAATTCTAGTCACAATTAAGATTGTTAAGCAAGTAATATGTGGACTATAAATATAACTTGACTGCACTTTTCTGAATCAAATTTTCAAAATGAAAAAGCAAAAAAATAATAACAGTACATGCAATGTCCGCAAAATATTTTCTTATAAAATAATAATCAAGAAATAATACTGCTAATAATTATTAATGGAGAAAAAGCAACCACTTCCAAATGTTTTAGAAAAAGCATTTAACCATGAGAAATTTTTTTGACATAATTATTAAAAATGTAGTTTGCCAACTTGAGCTTTCTGTCAAAAAAAGCTAGCCTTTTATAATAGTTGATGTTTTTGGGTTCTTTGTTCTGCTTCACAGAATTTAGACTGTTGGAATTATCCTGACTGTCTAAAAGAAAGAGATTTATAAAAAAAAATACTGTAAGGTTTTACATATTTTGTCAACCATGAAAATTATAGTATTTAGCTCCTTTGTTGTGGTGAAGCAGACTGAATTTGTTACCTAAAGCTGAGATTTCAGAATATCCACCTATTATTGAATGATTTGGTAAAGAGATACCGTATAATCCTATGTCATTAATTCAAAGGAAGTCATTTAATGGTGATGAATTTACATAAACTTGAGTTACTGCTGAATCAGAACTAAAAAGACTGATAACGTAGTTCTAAATGCATATTGTTCTATATAAAAAGGAATTTGTGATGTCTGTAAAAAAACATGTTAATTTATATTCTTCATCACGTTTAGCCATCATAGAAAAGAACTTTTAACTTTTCAGGATTTCACTTGTTTTCTGCAATAACTTTAATCATCCTTCCTTATTATATTCTGAAGTATTATTCATTCCTGCAAAAAGAGATATTTCTTCAATAATATCCATGAAGTCTGTTAACTTTCCATATTAAATATATATTTCAGGAATATTTTAACAGATGTTGGCTCATAAATTTTCAATGTTTCATTTTAAAAACTTTTTTTAATGTCACTTTCTTACATACAACAGCCATATTCCAATACATTTGGATATCCCAAATGTAATTTGAAAATCTATTATTTCATTCTTTCTTCAACTTAACCAGTAGGACAATACTGTGAATAAATAAGTAGAGATGACGTTACTGAGGCAGAGGGCAGGCCAATTTACTACAGATGGAACTAAGTGTTAGATTGTTAATGGAAAGGTACACAAGGCTAATGGCAACAACAGCTCTTTATTTAAGTACAACAAGTAAGAACAATCCAGCGAAGGTTGAGTCTGACAGCAGCCCTTTTATAGGGAGCTGTTAGACCCTTCGACCAATGAGATTAAACCTTGGTGGAAACCACTATAGTTAAAGCAAGTATCTAACACTAAGAATCATGTTAAACACAGCTGACAGTAAGTAGACTCTAGCATCATGACAGAAAACTTCAAAAGGCAATTAAGGTTCAATATCATGAATTTAAAACAGGAGGCATGGTATAGAAATCTGAGCATATTCTTCTGCGTTAACCTTGACTTTCATGAGTACAGCTCAGTGACGTGCAGTCAGGTGAGGCAAGTGAGGCACAGCCTCTCGTCATGAAAAGAAAAAAACATAAAAGGAAAAAATAAATTTACGTTGAACTAGTCAGTGGAGAGCTTGCAGTGAGGCTTTAGCCAGCTCAGCCTCTCAGGTGACAACTGAGGTGAGGGTGAGCTAGCTGCTGATGACTCTGCTTAACTGTTAAAAAAGCCTCTAAAAAAGCGGCCTGTCAGGCGTTCTAAATACCATGTATGAAATCATCAGAGACCAAGGCAGAATCATCCTTAAAGTTCCCTTTTAATCATACAGGCAAGTTAGCACGTCTATGGAATTCCAACTCTAATGTTCTTCCTGGAATTCCACCCAGTTGAAAGTTCATGATCTATCCCCACACCCCATAATCCATCACATGTTCCAAACATCATCTTCCACGCTGGCATCTACATCCCTCTGCTTCCAGTCAGGTGTCGAGGTGCGGAGACAAAAAATGACCTTGAGCTTCTATAAAAGAATGACAACAATATATTCCACAAATCCTACTCCTTTCTATTCCCCCCTCCCAACTACTACACTACTAAAATACATAGGAAATTATAAGAAAGTGTGGCAGGCCAAAGATCCTAAAAAGAACATAACTACAGGCCTGACACGGCCTCTACTATGAGGCAGGAGAACTGCATGCCTCACTTAGTCTGACTTTTTAGGCGTTTTATGATCACTATGTGTGGAACGTGTTTCTTGTGCTGAGTGATCATAAAACACCTAAAAATTCAGACTAGGTGAGGCAAGCAGTTCTCCTACCTCATAGTAGAGGGCGCTCCTTCTTCCTGTGACTCAGCGGCAGCAGGGTAAGTGACAGCCACAGAGTGTGACTCATTCCAGATTGCTGATGGTGGAGGTGTGGGCTCCCAGCCACTTTCACGGCTTCCTAGAGTGCCGAGAACCTTCGCACTCTCCTCTCCCATAGCCCCCAAAGCCGCTTCTTGACAAAGAAGCCTAAACAAAGAGGGCTGGGCGGAGGAAGAGGGAAACCTTAGTGAGGGCTGCTGGAGCTGCATTGCCCCACTGGGTTCAGGGACTTCTGCCTCTCATGCCGTGCTTTGCAGCCACTGCAGCCCCACGCAGAGCTCTTCATGGTGCTGGGCAACCTGGTTCTGGGGATTTCTCCCCCCAAAAAAAGACCGACCATGGCGCTGGAACCGGGCTGCGCACGGAGGAGCCGGCGGCCGGAGCGCCCTAAAGCAGCCCCAGCCAGCATAGCCCACAAGATGAGCCCCAAGGTCAAGGGCGGTAGTGCTGTGCCCTCCTCCTCCCTGCCCGCTGCCCAGCAATGTGCCGCTGCCAATGCTGCCTTCTCCATCTGCCGTACGAAAGGAGATAGCCTAGCCAAGGCAAATGAGCCTGCCCTGCAGCCTCCTTCATTCACACATTTGGGCAGGCGTGCAAGAAAGCCCCCCCCCCATTGCCCGAACATGTGTGAATGAAGGAGGCTGCAGGGCAGGCTCATTTGTCTCGGCTATCTCCTTTCGTTCTCCGTCTGCCTCACAAAACGAGATAGCCTAGCCAAGCAAATGAGTCTGCCCTCCAACCTCCTTCATTCCTTCCTTCTCTCAGCATTCCCAAAGCATTCTCATATCCCAGATTAGAAGATCCCAGGTGATTGCAGACAGAATGAAAAAGAAGAGAAATAAATTCCACCCTGCAATCTCTTGGATGTAACTCTAAGCTATTGTCCATGTGACTGGCTTGATTGGCAGGTGGGATGAGTGGATTCCAAAAGGAATCTGTTCATCAATTTAAACCAGTGGTTCCCAAAGTGGGAACCTCTGGGGGGTGGTAAGATGACTTGGGGGGACGGTAAGAGGCAAGAGGGGTGGCAGGGGGGTGCTAAGAGGGTGAGGAAAAAAAGATCGTGTTGGTTGCAGAGGGCATCACCACCCTTCCCTCCAATTACCGCCTTCCTCCCAGGAGAGGGGCACGTGCCGCTTCAATCGCCCGCCTCCCAAGTTAGCACGTGGAAAGTAAACACCGCGCAGCAGTTTCCAATTGCCGCACAGTGTCGTTTGTTGGACACGGACTGCAGTCTGCAGAGCGGCTGCACAATCGTGATAGAAACCCCCTCCAGCTAAACAGGAGTCTTGAGGTGCAGCAGGGCAGCAAAGTGACTGGGTTGAGGACTTGAGGTGGCTTGGGCTTCCTGGAGCAACTATTTTAGAGGGAACATTGCCCATAGCTGCTTTTGCACAAGTTTAAGAGGGCTAAATTTGCCTCATTGGGTGGGGGGGGGAGGGAGTGATTGGCTGACACTCACTGAAAGAAAGTTCCCTGTCTTTCTGACCTGCGTGATTAATTCAGCCTCTGAGATAAACTGTATTGTGTGAAAGCACCTGGCTTCCCTTCCTCTCCAGCATCCATGCCTCGATTAACACATAAAAGCCCAGAAGGGGTGGGCCATACTTTCTATGATGGGCTTCTTGGGTCAACAGTGAATATCAGTTATCAAAAATGTAGGTAGAAAATTAAGCAGAATTCTGTTTCTTTCCACTTAGTGACTTATAAATAGACTAATGTTCTGAAAACCTGATCTAAATTACTATACATTTTAAATAGCTGTAAAGCTATGTAGAAAAAGATGTTCTCAAGGTATTGTGATAAATTCAATAAAAAGAAGGAAATTCTTGATGAACTTAAGGAGAAATGAGAGTATTGTATAGTAAATGGACAAATAAAATTACCAATCAAAGAGAATATTTGCACTTCAGGGTTGAAATAAAATGTTCTCTCTTACTCTTTCCTCTTCCTCTCTTCTCTCTCTGTCTCTCTCATCCTCTTTCTCTTTGTCTCTCTTCTCTTTCTCTCTCCTTTTTTCCCACTCTTCTGTCACTTTCTCTCTTCTTCTCTGTCTCTCTTCCCTCTTTTTTCTTCCTCTCTTCCTCTCTCCCACTCTTTTATCACTTTCTCTCTACTGCCCAATCTGTCCCCATACTTATCTTCGACTGATCATGTTTGCAATAATTTACCTTTTCTAAATAGGCGTAGTTCCCTTACCAGACTCCTCGCTCACTTAAACACACACACACACACACACACACACACGCACACAAAACCATTTTTCTCCATTCCAATTCGGATCCTATTAACATTAACTAAAAAGGTTTTCAAATTGGATTTTGATTAAATGTGCAATTGTTACAGTTTTGAATTTTACTGTTACTATCTTCCTTCCGTCGTGCAAACCGCCTAGTCACATGACCCCCCAGCCACACCCACCAAGCCACCCCCACAGAACCGGTAGTAAAAAAATTGAATTCCACCACTGGGTGGGGGGCACTGAGGATCAGTTTGTAGCACCAAGGGGGCGGTGGACTAAAAAAGTTTGGGAACCACTGATTTACACCCTGGACAGATAAGATTTATCCCTAAGCAGACATAGTTTTCATAGGATTAAAACAATCCCCTTAGTTAGTTGTTTCAAGGGGACTTTTGACCATGAGGTTAATTAATCAGTTTTTTGTCCCACGATGACATTGAAATTGCAGAGAAACAAAGTAGAAATGAAGCCACTATGGCTGTTCTTTTCCACCTCCACCCCCAACTATATGAGCAAATGACAAAATGAGCAAAACCAAATGTATCTTAGACTGGGAAAACAGAAGGATTATTAAGCACAGCAAACATCAGCATGGATAGCTGGGGAGATATATAAGACATGTGTTATTGCAGCTTACTATTCTCTACAACGTGATGGTAAGATATGTGAGATAACACATTTTGGCAAAGTGTTTCCCCTGCTCAGCTGCTGTCACTGTCGCCACACCCACTCTGCTTTCCCGGTGCCCGGGCACCAGCCTGAGTGGTAGCGAGTGATGGTGGTGGCGGCTACTGCTCCTGGGCTAGCCATGGGTTGCACTGCTCGGCGGGCAGTGAACCGACTCCCCCGCTGCCGCAGCAGTAACACCTCTCGCTTGCAGAACTGAGGTGGGGAAGAAGATCGTGAGACGTAGAGCCACAGACTCTCATTCCCAATTTCAGTGGTGAGCCTAAATAGTATGTGTGTGAATTTCTCTGAAACCTGCCTTTTAAAAAAGTAATTTATTCATTTATTTAAAACTATTCATCATTTTCATCACTTAAACAATACCAAAATATGTTTTTAACGTAGGATAAAATTATTATTATTATTCATTTTTATTTATACTCTGCCCTACCTCGTCAGAATACTCAAGGTGGTTTCTAACAACATCCCTCACACACAAACGCAAAACAGTTTCAACTGGCACAGAGCAGAACATATGTGTGTAGAGTAGAGTAGACCTAGGAGCATATAAGGGAACATGGAGGTAATCTAGTCCAACCCCTTCTCAAGGCAGGGAGATGGTGTTTGTGTGTGTGTGTGAGAGAGAGAGAGAGAGAGAGAAAATGAAAGAATAAGAAAGAAAGAAAGTTGGAGAGAGAGAGATAAGAAAGAAGGAAGGAATGAAGAGAAAGAAAATAAGTTGGGGAGAGAGAGACTCAAGAAGGAAAGAAGGAAGGAAAGAAGGAAGGAAAAGAAAGAAAGAAAGAAAGAAAGAAAGAAAGAAAGAAAGAAAGAAAGAAAGAAAGAAAGAAAGAAAGAAAGAAAGAAGCCCCAAATTTTGGTTGCTAAGCAAGAGTGTTGTTAAATGAGTTTCACCACATTTTCCACCCCACCCAGTCACATGGCCGGTAAGCCACTCCCACCCAGTCACATGGCTGGCAAGCCACTCCCACCCAGTCACATGGCTGGCAAGCCACTCCCACAAAGCAGGCTACACCTACAGAGGAGGCTCTAAAATTTTTTGAAACCCACCACTGTGTCAATGCCTCACCAGCCATAAACCTCACCTTACGCCATTGGTACAGGTAGTCCTCAACTTACAACCACAATTGAGGCCAGAATTTCTGTTGCTAAGTTAGACAGTTGTTAAGTGAGTTTTGCCCAATTAACAACTTGCTTGCTACAGTTGTTAAGTGAATCATTGCAGTGATTAAGTTAGCAACATAGCTGTTAAGTGAATCTGGGTTCCCCATTGATTTTGCTGGTCAGAAGGTCGCAAAAGGGGAACCCATGACCCCAGGACAGTGCAATCGTCATAAATATGCATCAGTTGCCAAATATCTGAACTTTGATCATGTGACTGTAGGGAGGCTGCAACGGTCGTAAGTATGAAAAATGGTGTTGTCACTTTTTTCAGTGCAGTTGTAACTTTGAATGGTGACTAAATGAGCTGTTGTAAGTCAAGGATTATCTGTATATCTATTTCAGGAGTTTTGCTATTATCTTATTTCGGGTTGATCCATACAATCACACCAAATTCGTTTCAGATCTGACTTTTCTGCTCCAGTTGGAAGTTCGAGCAACAGCTCACCGAAAAGAAAAAGTTGATGTATCTATTGTTGTAAAGCTGAAAATGGAGTGAAAGAAGTAATCATAGGTGGAAAGGAGACAGACTTTGGACTTCTTGCTTATGTACCAGTCTGCTATGGAACTGATCAATATAACCTAGATAGTCTAGCCATGGAGACAATCTTTTGAGAAATTTCTAAACTATAAAAGGCTTAGCTGAACTTTATTGATATACTGAAGTGGAATCAAGTATCAGATGCAGAAGGATTGCAGGTGAGGCCCCTGCCTGTAAATGGATGTCACTAATGGGCATGCATCAGGGGGAGATATTATTCCAAATCAGTCAGCACTGTATGGATTTCTTGAGGGATGGAACTGAGTGGTTCCTATTTTTCTACTTGCATTTTTACGTGCTTTTGAACTGCTAGGTTGGCAGAAGCTGAGAGAAGTAACAGGAGCTCACTCCGTTACGCAGCACTAGGGATTAGAACCGCTGAACTGCAGACCTTCTGATCGACAAGCTCAGCATCCTAGCCACTGAGCCACTACCTCTCCCTTCATATCATGGATCAAATCAACAGCCTTTGCAGAAGAAAAGAAAGATATTTAGTTTTCCTAAGTACCCAAATATCTTCTGAGTAAAATAATAATATATATTTTAGGATGGATGAATATATTTTGTATATGTGCATCTAAGAAACAACTGCATTTTTCAATCCTTTCCATTACAAACTAATGTAAATGCCTTTTTTTAACAAAAGCTATTCAGACATTTCCTTCCCTTTGAAATGATTTTGCAAAAAACCAATCTGCATTCAAAATGTATCTCTATTAGTTTTATGATTAGAAAGCTCCGTATCAACAAATCAACTATGTGAATGCTCATTTGTGATCTTAAAAAGAGCATGTTATAAAATCATAGATGGAAACAACATTCTTTTTTCCTCCCTGGGAAACAAAGTACTCTATAAATAGCGCTTTAAATTGTGACATCTTATATGGGTGGGGGGTGGGGGTGTTTCCCCATAGAGGTTTTTAAACAAACCATTAAAACAAATCATTCTATCAAAGCATTAGACATGTCAGTGAACACAATCAAAGTTATATATTCATAAATCTGTTCATAGAATGGAAGATAAACTTTGATAGGAAAACTGGTTCCTTTGCTATTCATAATATCATAGGAGGACAGTCATGTTAGTCTATGGTGGCAAAAAAAATCAGGAATCTATTAGAGCTTTTTCAGAATATCTTATTTCATTGAAAGGCACGCTATTCATCTTTTCAATATAGATTCCTAGAAATATTGTATATTCAACAGAAAATATACTATCACTTAATTTTCTTTATTATTTTTTAAAAAAATATATTTTATTTTTATAAATATTTGTTATGTGCTTAACACTGTGGCCCAGAAATGAGAAGGCGGAGAATTAAATCTATCCCATTTTGAAGCTCACTTGGAAATTTTAGAAAAGTCACTCTTCTTCCTAAATTACTTCAGAATATTGTTCTTTGTCATAAAGGGGAGAAAGAAGTGAAATGACCATTGGCTTACCTGAAGGGTCCTTTTCTGTGCACCGCGGGAGAGTCCAAGCAATGGGTTAATTCACTCTGGTTGCCCTGGATACTGAGGAACTTTTTTTCTCCCTTTAACCACACCTCCTCGTGTGATTACTGCCAGAATAAATTTCCGAAAGGTCAATCTGTCGAGAGGATGGAGCGAAGGCGTCCAAGGAGTGTTCAGTTGAAAAAAGAGGAAAGAATCCCCGGGCCGAAGACCAGGGTGGGTTGGACTCTCCCGCGGTGCACAGAAAAGGACCCTTCAGGTAAGCCAATGGTCATTTTCCTGTGCACCGCTTGCAGAGTCCAAGCAATGGGACATACCCAAGTTATTGTCCGATTGGGTGGGCAGAGTCAGAGTCCCGGGATTCGGTCGAAGACACGACCCCTTGAAGTACCCTCCTGCCAAAGGACGCCTCAGCCGAGGCGTAAACGTCCAGTTTGTAATGACGGATGAAGGGCGACGGGGAGGACCACGTAGCCGCCTTACAAATGTCTAGTATTGATGCCTGGGTGGCCCAGGCCGCAGTGGTAGCCGCGCTGCGAGTGGAGTGCGCAGTGATGCCTCGGGGCACCGATCTGGACTGACTTTCGTAGGCCAGGGCGATGCAGGCGCGCAGCCACCTGCCAACAGTGGAAGAGGAGATTTTCTTGCCCAGGGAACCTGGATGAAATGACACGAATAAAGACTCCGACTTCCGGAATTCGGAGGTGCGGGCGATGTACGTTTTCAGCGCCCTTCTCACATCCAACATGTGCCACTGTCGTTCCCTGGGATGTGACGGTCTCGGACAGAAATCAGGAATCACAATTTCTTGCGTTCTATGAAACCAAGTATTAACCTTTGGAATAAAGGTAGGGTCCAGTCTCAACACCACCCTATCTGGGTGGACGGTACATAGGTCCTGGCGAACTGACAGGGCTGCCAGTTCTGAAATACGACGAGCTGACGTCACGGCGATGAGGAATGCCGTCTTTAGTGTAAGATGACGCAGCGACGTAGTACTGAGAGGTTCGAAGGGTGGAGCGGTGAGCGCCTGCAGAACCACGGACAGCTGCCAGGTGGGGTAACGGTGGACCGTGGGAGGTCGTAAGTTACAAGCTCCCTTGAGGAAGGAACGGACCCTGGGCACCTTGCTAAGGGGCAAGACCGGGTCACCGGCCCAAACGGTGGAGAGGGCCGCCACCTGTCGTCGAAGGGTATTTGGAGCGAGGCCCTTGGCAAGACCCCCTTGTAGGAAGTCCAGGACGCGGGAGACCGGAGCCGTCACCGGATCCAAGCGTAAGGTGTCGCACCATTTGGCGAAGGAGGCCCACGAGGCATCGTAGATTCGAGTGGTTGATGGTCGCCTAGCTGCCTGAATGGTGTGTATTACCTCCCCTGAGAAGCCCTCGCGCCTCAGCTGGTCCCCCTCAAGTGCCAGACGGCCAATTGTAGCCATTGGGGCTCTGGATGAGTTACGGCCCCCTGGCTGAGGGAGACTTGGTCTGGAGGAATCTTCCACGGAGGTGACAGGGAGAGGCTGACCAGGTCGGCGAACCACGAACGACGGGGCCAGTGCGGGGCCACGAGGAGCACCTCCGCCTCCTCCGCGATGATCCTGTGGATGACTTGTGGAATCAGGGGCAGCGGAGGAAAGGCATAAAGTAGGCCCCGGGGCCAAGGAGAGTGAAGGGCATCCGTCCCTTCCGCCCCCGGGGACTGGAAGCGGGAGAAATAGCGGCGAAGTTGAGCATTTTCCCTGGATGCGAATAGGTCGACCACGGGGGTGCCGAACCTGCGGGACAGCTGGCGAAACAGAGCCGGATCCAGTTTCCACTCTGCCGGGTCTATGGTGGTCCTGCTCAGCCAGTCCGCCTGGGTGTTGTCGACTCCCGAAATGTGGTCGGAGCGAAGAGATGCCAGATGCCTCTCCGCCCAGCGCCCCAGGGATTCCGCTTCCTTCATCAACGTCTTGGATCTGGTGCCCCCCTGGCGGTTTATGTGGGCCTTGGTGGCCACATTGTCCGTCATCAATAGGACATGTTGATGGAGAATGTCCTGGCGAAAATGCCGGAGTGCCAGGCGGGCCGCACGCAGTTCCAGAAGATTGATGCTGCAGGAGCTCTCTGCGAGTGACCATTTGCCTTGCACCACTAGATGACCCATGTGCGCCCCCCAGCCGGCGAGGCTTGCGTCTGTGGTGACCACTAACCGGTTGGGCTCCTTGAACAGGTGGCCCTTGAGGAGTGCAGGGGACGTCCACCATCGGAGCGATCTCTTCACTGCTGGGGGAACGCTCACCAGTCGATTCGAGTTGCTCCTTGCGGCCCTCTGGTGAGGAAGGAGGAGCCGTTGGAGAGCTCTGGAGTGAAGGCGAGCCCATGGGACGATCGAGATGGAAGAGATCATTTTTCCCAACAGCTGTGACAGGAGGACGATCGGTACCTGTCTCGCGAGCATCACCTTGCGGGTCATGGCCACTAAGCTGTCTAGCCTGTCCTGGGATAGGAAGACCCTGCACAGGGAAGTGTCTATGACCGCCCCCAGGTGGATAAGTCTGGTGGTGGGAACCAGATGGCTTTTCTTCAGATTTAGGGAAAAACCGTGGCTCCTCAGGGTTCTCATTGTGATGCGGAGGTCCCGCAAGGCCTGCTGCCTGGACGACGACTGGATCAGGATGTCGTCCAGGTAGCACTGGAGCCTTATGGGTCTGCGCCTCAGTTGGGCTGCTACAACAGCCAGGACCTTGGTGAAGGTCCTGGGGGCCGACGACAGGCCGAAGGGAAGGGCCCGGTATTGAAAATGCCTGCCGGCATAAAAAAAGCGCAGGAACCTCCTGTGCTGGGGACGGATGGGGATGTGTAGGTAAGCCTCCTTGAGGTCGATAGAGGTAAGGAGGTCTCCCTGACGGATCCCCGACAGGATGGACTGGAGGAACTGCATCTTGAACCTCCGGTAGGCAATGTGCCTGTTGAGGTTCTTCAGGTCCAAGATGGCCCTCCAGCCCCCCGAGTTCTTTGGTACCAGGAAGAGGATGGAGTAGAACCCCTTCCTTTCCTGGTCGGGGGGAACCTGCTCTATCGCGTCTATCTCCAGGAGATGGCGAATCTCCTGGTTCATAAGCTCCCTCTTCAGAGGACAGGAAGGAGTGGGACACCGGATGAAGTTCCGGGGAGGGGGGGATAGGAATTCTAGGGATAGGCCCTCCCTCACGATATGGAGGACCCAGGCGTCCTCCGTGGTCTGGACCCAATGATGGGCGAATAGCTGGAGGCGCCCCCCTATGGGTGACGGGCCCGGGCAGTCACTTAGATTTGCGGAAGGGCCTGGTAGAGGCACCTCCGCGGTTGGATTTACGGAAACCGAATTGTTGTCTACCTCTGTCCTTAAAGGAGGACCTGTCCTGGAACCTGTCCCCTGACTGACCGGCCGATCGGTAGGGCGGGGAGAAGGAAGTAGAGGTAGAGGGTTCAGGGGCACGAAAGGGCTGCCTCCTGGGGTATGGAGCGGACTTGCGGTCCTGCTTTTTCGTGGTGGAAGGCAAAATCTTCCTTTTATCTTTGGATTCAATGAGGAGAGGCTCAAGCGCCTCCCCAAATAATTTGGCGCCCTTAAAGGGGGCTGAGGCCAGCTTCCACTTATGCTTCTGGTCCGCCTGCCAGTGGCGGAGCCAGATCAGGCGGCGTGAGGTGACGTTGGCCGCCAAGGCTCTAGAAGCAAATTTAGAGGCGTTAAGGGATGCGTCCGCCGCATATTGGGAGGCCACAATAATTTTTGAAATATCCTGGCGGAGGCGCAAGTCTCCTGCCGGGAGTTTGGTCAACAGTTCCCTTAGCCATATAACGGAGGCCCTGTTAAAAAAGGAGGCGGAAGAGGAGGCTTTGATGGCCCAGGCAGCCGCCAGGTGGGCCTTATGGCACACCCTCTCCGCCTTCTTATCCTCCGCCTTGAGCCCATCCAGCAGTTCTGCTGGGAGGGAAGAGTTGGAGGTCAGGGCAGTGATAGGTGGTTCCACGGCTGGGAGAACCAAAAGGTCTTCCAAGGTGGGGTCCATAGAGTAAAGTTTCCTGTCTGCCCCGCTGGGGGAAGACAAGGTGGCTGGTTGGGCCCACTGGCGTTGGATTACGTCCAGGAATAAACCCGGAACCGGGACCAGCTCCTGTTGGGGGGCCGGGACGTCGAACATGGCCGCATTGGGATTTTCGGGAACAGCATCGGCCGAAGGTTGGACCGGCTTAGGTTTAATCCCTACCCTGGTAGCTAGTTTGGCCTTACGGAGAATGGACTTAAAGAGAGTGGGTTTGAAAAGTCCGGAAAAGGCAGGGGCGTCCGGGGGGAGGCCCTCGTCTTCAGATAGCTCCAGGCCGTCCTGGTCAGCGTCCTCGATGGCGGAGGTTTCGCTGACCACGGATGACTCAAGGGACGGATGGCGGGCACGCTTGGCTGGAGGAGGGACCGCCGGGCCCCGGGAAGTGGTCCCTGGCCCCGAAGGGGGAGGGGAGCGCTTTTGGAGGCCCTCAGCAATGCCTCTGGCGATAGCACGATCGACCAAAGCCTGCACGCGCGGTGACAACTCGGGCTCCTGATCAGAATCTGATCCCGGGTCCCTGGGGTCTTGGAGATGGTAGGGAGAACCCCCAGCCGGGGGAGCCCTGGTGTGACCCTCTGGGACTGGGTCCTGCTCATATGACCAGGACGGGGCAGGAGAAGTTGGCTCCGCCAGTGATCTGTCCGGGGACAGATCCTGAGACTCTACCTCCTCATTCAGCAATGCCAAGATATCACTTCTGGATGGAGGAACGGGGGCCACCTCTGGGGGGGACCCTGTCCCAGCCTGGTGCCGGGCCTTCTCAAATTGTTTATCAAGGGCCCGCTGGCGTCTCTCAGCGT